>NC_133655.1:34412444-34778491 GCF_009905375.1 Apium graveolens
TTCGATATTTTTACAAATCATTGCACAAATTAAAGATTCGAAATTATCGTCTAGACATCACATATATATATATATATATATCAATACATATTTTATATCATATAATACTATCAAATATATCATCACTTAGCCCAAGTTTTGATAATCAAATATACACGTATATCACATAATTTTGAAAACACTAGAAAGATCGATCGAAACCTTACCTCAAAAACTGACCAGATCTGAATTTACTATTTTTTAACCTCTAAACGACGCTTTCTTATGAAACACGAACATGAAAGTTGTATAGAATGAAAAGATCTCTCCGAAAAGTCCAGAATCATCAAATTTTGAATTACGATGAATTTTCTACGAATTTTACAAGATTGCTGATTTTTGCTGAGAATAGCCCTACGAATTTTAATACAAAAAAGCGAGGAAGACGAATAAGGTGTATTTATACGATACAAAACCCTATATCTTAACCTACACGTTATCCATATTAGAATCGGATCCAAATATTATTTCCATTACCATAATTCAATTTTTAAATCCTAATCTTTATCTAATTTTAATCTCTTTTTTTCCAATATCCTATTATTATTATAATTCTAAAAATTATGGGATATTACATAACTAATTTTATTACTTTTTTCTATTATTATATTATTAATCGAATTCTAAAATTTACGGGATATTACATCATTATATCTACTCATGTTATGGCTGATTGGATTTGTGGCTAGTGGAGGTGGGGGATTTTATCCTGCTTCTTTGTCTATCACTAGTGATTGTTCTTTGGATCTTAAACTGTTCGTGTATCATCAACAAGCTCTGATAGCAATTGATAGGCCTTCAATCAACTGTAGAGGGGGTGAATACAGTTAAACAATCAAATCAAAATAACAAACACAATTGAAAGAATAGTTTTTTTTATTGTATAGAAACTGGTTACGATACTCTCTCAATGGATGAACAGATATACTTGAGAGCTTCTAGGTTATGTGAATAATATAACAATAGTCAAACCACATAAAGTTTAAACCTAATTTGTGCTTATATACTGCACAGTTACACAATCAATAAGGAATCCTAATACAATACAATAAGAAATCCTAAAACATATCCATCTATTGATTGCTACAATAAGTAAAGTCCCACACCGACATATATCTGCAAATATTTCCTCATTTGATATCTCCTAATTTCCAGCTTGACAATTCCTGAAGTGACTAAATGTTGATGTCAAATGCTGATCAGCAAATACTTATGGTAAATGTTGATGACGTCACTTCTGTCAATACTGATATCAAATGCTGATCAATAAACTTTGATAGTTTAAATAACAATATCATCAATTTCTTCTAACACTCTATCACTCAGGAAAGAGAAAGGCAATTGCCAACACTAGGCCAAAGATCTCTGTAAGCAAGCAAGCGCCAATTCCTACAGCCACTGGAGTAGTTATTGCCAGTACTGAGCCAAAGACCTCAGTCAGCAAGCAAGTATATATTCCGGATTCACCTATTCAACATATTCTTGATTTGATCTTGACTACTCAATCAACCCCGGCTCTGAAGGATAACACAACTGAGAGGGAGAAAAGGGTATAACAAGAAAAAGTAGTTGCTGCTGTAGAGTTAATTTAAGATGCATTTCAAGCAGCAGACTCAGTATATGATAAGTTTGGTGATGAGATTGAATAAGAAGAGAGGGGTGATGAGAGATAAGAAAGAATAGATTAAAGGGTGCTTATTAAATCCAGAGCAAGTGAGAAGAGTTCTAAAACTTATGGGGAGCAATTAATGTCAAAAAAAGATCTTCTGAACCAAGTTCCAAACTCTCAAAGGAATCTTCTATCAGAAGTATATTCTCCAAAGCCACTATTCACAGAATTGGAGGAGGAAGGATTGGAAGAAGGTGAGATTGATGAAAGTGATATTTCTCAAGGATTTGAGCCGGTGTTTGAAAAAGTTGAGATAGAAGAGAGAAAGAAGATCTTTGAAGATGAAGAGTATGAGGACGAAGATGCCTTTTCAGATGACTGCATGTTTTATGGAGCTACTGAAGAGTTTAAATTATCATATGAAGCAATTCAAGATGAAATAGCCAGATCAAGAGCAAGAATTCGAAAAGTTGTCCAAAAAAAAGAAGATTGAAAGGCAAGGAAGTCATATCTTCAAAGGTTCAGAAGAGGAAGCAAGTGGGAGAAAGTGAAGAGAAAAATGGACAAACCAGAAACTTACCCTAAGACAGACACTGACAATAGAAACCTCTAAAATGTTGTGGAAAAATTTAGCGAACGCTATGTGAATATTCATGTCTTCTATCACGAGTTCAGTCAGATAATTGTTGGTGTTACGTTGAATACTTTGAAGAATGGGTGGAGAATTTATATTAATCATTTAGACGGGATCTCAATGAAAATATCCACTAGTTTGCTGAGGAAATTAAACATGGTTAAACTGTTTGTTCTAAATACAAAAATCCCATGGTTGAGTTCACTGAAAAATGAATACTTCAGAGACAAGCTTCACAAAATGATAATAGATATCTCTCCTCAAGCTTTTGATAAATCATTCGTGATCAAAAGGTTTGCAGATGGCAGATGAAGAACTTAACATTAACTGATGAAAGCTTGAGACTAGTTCCATATCTTAAACTCACCTAACTAGAGAGTCAACTTAGAAGTAAAAAAGCCAAGCTAGAAGCTCCTGGAGTAAAAAATATCAAAACATACCTCAAAACTGCTAAAGATCTATATGCTTACAGATTGCATGATAAGATGATCAGATATTCAGAAAGAGAAATGAGAAAGTTAAACAGAACATATCATGAGATGGTGTTCATCAATGGGGTGGCTGGAATTGATCTCCTGAAAGATAGTAAACCTATTATCAGCGAGGATGATGAAGGGGATCTAGTCTTTGAGATATATAAAAAGATAATCAAAATCAAAGATTTCAGAGTAAGTGAGTTGGATTCAATCAGTCAAGCCTTGTTGGACGTCAAAATTTCAACATGCAAAGATGACAAGCATTCCTCGATTCCAATCATGAAAATACTTGAGGAAGTGTTAGAAGAAGAGACTATCAACAACACTAAATGAGTACAAGACTTTCCTAAAAGGATAATTATCTATAAACTGGCAAAAAAATCTACATTGTTGTTCAGTCTTCTTCACAGGGTAACTAACATCAAGTATCTTCAACTAATGCTTGTTGAGCTGAACAATCAACCACCTCAGAATGCACTTGAAATTGAAGCTCGTGATTCTGTTCAAGTAAGACTGAATGAACTTCGGAATAGAAAGAAAGAAAAGGAGAGGGAGCTCTCATCCTGATTCAACACAGGCATCAGATCCTAGGAAGAAAGCTACCAAAAGAAAGTATGTTCAGACTGAATCTACTCAGGAAGGAGAAGATAGTCAAGGCAAGAAGTTGAAGAAAACAAAGACCATGAAGATATAGTATATCTGTTCAGACTAGAGGAACACTTGTTATCTTTGTATCTTGTAATTTAAGAAATCTGGAATTGTCTATGTGATCCAGAATGCATTTAATATTATTCTTTGTTTTTAATACGTACTTTTTTTTATTGTCAGTTGAGTTATCCTTTAGGGATTTGCTTGTCGAACTCTAACAAACAAATATGGGGATATTGTAAAGTATAATGTAACGTAATATGTAACTGAGGAATTAGAACTCAATATGAATACAAAATCAGATAAATAATATTAACAGTGAAGCACAGGAACCCTAATGATGACTACTGGATAAATACAAAGAACCAAAATATGAAATTAATGCTTCAAGTCCGTAAGCAGGTCATGGAAAGAAGTTCATTAATATGTTCAAGTCTCTGTGAAGAATAAAATGTCAAAGGACTTCTAGTAACAATAAAATTTATTGGCTTGAAGTATTGGAGATCAAGGGTTTTAGTGATTGAAGCAGTGAAAGACCAACAGGTTGTATCAGCTCAGAAGTGAAAAGAGGATTGAGTGAATCCAATTCAGTGATAGTTGTTTGTGAACCAGACCAATGCACTGTGCGTCAGCACATCAGAAAATGATTGATTTAATTCATGCAAATGAAAACAAGCTGATACAGACAAGTATGAATCAGAATAGAGAAAGAATATGTGCTTTATTGAAGAGCCAAAAAAAATATTCTAAGTGTTGAAATATTTTCCCTTGGCGCAAGTGAGAGGAAAATATTCTAAGTACTGAATATGTTCCCCTCTAGGCACAACTGAGCTAGAATGCTTCTAATGAAAATTTAAGTCTAACTTTAGGCACAAGTTGCAGTCACCAGTCATGGCGCAAGTAAAAGAAATTCTAAGGCAATTTACTTGTCCCCCATGGCACAAGTGAAAATATGTTTACACTTGGCACAACACAGGATTATTTCCAAAGGGAAGGAATTTGTTACTCCCTTTGCTGCAAGTGGTGCTTCTCTAAGGTGCAAGTGAAGACAATTTTTAAGGCAACGCAATTCACTCTTGGCGCAACTGGTTACTTGGTGATTTCATTGTATTACAGAAACACATTCAATTTAACATGGCTGTAATTAAGCCACATAATTGAGTATGAAAAGTCTACACATAAAAGAAGCATAAAGAATTCAGTTCATTCAGTTATCTTTCTCAGCAACCAATTGTATCTTACGAAGCTTCATTAAAGGCTCTATTTATTAAACTTGTAAATATACTGTTATATTGTTGAATTTATTGTAACTAAATAATTTGATTAGAGTGTAGTAACCTCAAGATTTATATTAATAAAATAATAACTTGCTCGAATTATTTTGTATCTATTTTAATTCCGTACATCAAAGAACTTGAAACGAATCGAAAAAATTTGTAGGTATCGTATTCAACCTCCTTCTACGATACTTTGGGAGTAACAGGTTGAGATAGTCACCTCGTTGTTGGTCTGATAAACTTGTTGTAGAATCTTACTCTGATTATTCACTTTTTACATATACAAAAGGTCATGTGCAAGTAAATGTGCTTGTCTATGTTCACAATTTTAATATTTCTGGAAGTGACTCTCATGCATAAAAAATATTTAAAAATTACATTTGCTCTTATTTTCCCATAAAAGATCTTGGCATGCTAAAAAAAATAGGTATTGAGGTGGCTCATAGTCCACAGGGATTATTTCTATGTCAACGAAAATATGCTCTTGATATAATTTATGAAGCATGTTTGTTGGGTGCTAAGCCTGCAATTCTACATATTGAACAAAATCATAAACATGGGTGCATATCTTGCGTATCCTGAAAAATATTATAGGCTTGTTGGTCATCTTATATATTTGGTTGTTACAGGGCCAGATTTGTCATATACGGTTCATATTTTTTCTCAGTTTTTACAAAATCATCGACAAGAGCATTGAGATGCAGCGTTACATACAGTTCGTTATTTAAAGGGTGCTCTGGGCCAAGAAATTTTACTTCGTTCTAATAGGGAATTATCTTTGACTAGTTGGTGCGACTCAGCATGCCACTTATTCGGCGATCTCTTACTGATTGATTGGTATTTCTTGGGTTGTCACCAATATCTTGGAAGACTAAAAAATAATATACAGTATCTCATTATACAGCTAAAATCGAGTATCGAAAAATTGCAGCTATTACTTTTGAGTTACAGTGATTGAAGGAACTTTTATTGAATCTTGATGTACATCACAAGAAAGCTATTCCTGACACTACACATTGCCAAGTATCACATTTATCAATGAGAGAACGAAGCATATTGAGGTCAATTTTTACTTTGTGCCAACTACTATTCATGATGGATATTATCTCTCTGTTTTATGTTGATATACGTGAACAATTGACGGACATATTTACAAAAACTCTTCAAAGTTCGATTTTTATTTTAGCAAGTTAAGTATTCTGATCTACCTGCTATAACTTGAAACTTAAGAGGATATTAGAAAAATATATTAAATATATATTTTATTTTGAATATTTATTATAAAGATATAATATCGTAACATTGGGATATATATACACATAACCACCAAATATGATATTCCCTCCGTCCCTCCCAAATATTTATATTTGGGCTGGGCACGTAGTTTAAAAAAATGATAAAATACTAAAGGAAAGTTTAAAAAAATGAGTAAAGTAGTGAGACCGATTAATATTATATGTATAAAGTAGATATAGTGGAGAGAAATAATAAATATATTTATTTTAAAAATTATAAAAACTTTAATATTTTTGAAAAATTTTGAAATGTAAATAATGAGAAGGAACATCCCAAAAATAAAAGTGTAAACAAATGGTAGGGACAAAGAGAATATTATAATTGATTAAATGATTAAATAATATAGAACACTTTTATGGATGCTCCGACAATGAAACATAGGGAAATGGTATTTTCTGAATTCAAGAATTACGGAGCTACAACCAAGACAAGTGTCATTCCAATATTGGTGCCACCTATAAATTCATATTGCAGTAACGACAACAATACAGTTAAAGGAAAAGAGATAATGTTGATGAAAAACATTACATATTCATTGTTCTCAAATGAATAATACAGGTTGCCGAAATGAGCCTCCCAGTGCATATATGCCGAGAAGTTTATATATGTGACGAGTCAAGCTAAGATAGATGAAAATTGCTTCATTACGGATACATCTAAGAGCACGTGCCAGTCTGAGACACGTAACAGCACAGTTTCCATATTTTAATAAAAGATAATGGGCAATATGAGAGAATCAGCAAACTCACCGGTGAAAGGTCCGATGTTATGCACTTTAAGTGCTATACCAATCAGGCATTCTGGGTACAAACCAAAACACATGCCAACTCAAAAATCTCCAAAGCTTTGCCATGTGCTTGTTTTGTGTAATATATTTCCATATACATATATACAAGGTGCATTTACACAATATATTCGGTATACAATAATATCTGTGGTAATAGTGTGTAAATATCACCTAAAACATTTCCCAAAATTTTGAGTTTTCATTCTTTACTCTTTTATCCCTACTACAAGCACTGAAGCTTAAACTCACTATAAACATGAGAATGTTGTAAGAATGTGCATAAATCAACTGAACCTTAGCCCAAAGTTCTGAAGGAGTTGCTTTCATTTCCCCCTTATGCCCCTTGTAGCAAAACAACACACATCCTATTTGCCAGCCAATATATTGCGAAACCACCATGATTTTATGTTTTTCACTTTCTTTCGAGACCACCATGATTTTACTTTGTTTCACTGCACGGTATTTTCTATATATCTAGGAGTATGCGCTGCTTATATCCCGACATACTGGTCAGCTAAGTAAACCATGCAGCAAAATAGCTAATAACAAGATCTGAAGTGCCCTTTGGGTCCAACAACTGCAAGCAGAAGACAGGAAGTGTGCACCTACTAAATGTACAGATCCAGTAATCTCATCCTTCAGCTTAATGCTTGAAGAACCTGCATCCATATACAAGTTGATCACAACTCATAAATGTTAGTGGGAACTAAAAGTCCATCTACAGAGCATCAAAACTTTTTTTGTGCAAAAATTATTCTGAAACATTACTATTACTTTTCTATTAGCATGGTAAAAGATCAAGCAAGACTAGTATATTTGAGTACAAGGGCACTTTCTTAGAGAGAGTGTAATATTTTCTAAATTGCGAGTAAAAGAACTTTGTCCAAAGATCAGACTAATATCACTCGTCATCTGCAATAGAAGAAACATATTCCCCGGAAAATAGGCTAGAGTTCGACAATCTGACTAGGGAGAAAGAGGCAAAGTCTATAGTCTACTTAACATATCTAGATGGTTTAGGCCGTTAATAGGCTACCATTATTTATAACTACCTTTTCCATGAAAGGATTATTTTTTTATCACTTCCACAGTTATGTTTGTCTTCGGAATATCTGGAAAGCAGGGGTGCGGCACTTAAGTGATGCACTGCGCACCGGGTGCGGACTGGTGCGGCGGTGCGCGGGGGTGCGGCGTCATACGAACGGGGTGCGCCACCCAGCGTATCACACTAATACCTGACTGGAATTCATGGGAGTGCGGGAGAGGGGGTGCGGGAGGGCTAATAATGGTCATTTTCAGTTACCCTAAAACAACGAAAACCAACCCTAAATCAAACCAACAACTTATAGAGACATACATCGGGACGGGGAGAGACATCTGTTCTTCTCCAGTCAGTTGTGTTCAATCGGTGCGTCAAATGTGTTGACGTGCTGATACGTGTGTGTATATGCGTGACTGCGTGTGTGTATATAGGTGATGTCTTGATGATATATTAGTTGGGCCTTTTATTTTGGGCCTGGATATGTCAACTGTTTTGACTGTTCAGCCTACCAACTTTTTGTTCAGCCCACTAACTTAAAGTCCCTATCACACACTCCTTAAATTTTTAATATTTAGTTTTTTACTTTGCTGACATTTTTTGTATTATATTTATCAAAAAATGTTAAATAAATATATATAATATATTTTTTAATATTTTAAAATTATCCGTACCCCCCGCACCCGAATCCCAATTTTTTGAAATTTGCCGAATTCCCGTATTCCCGCACCGCGCACTCCCGCACCCGCACCCGCACCCGTGCTTCCTAGCTGAATATAGCGCAAGAAAATGTCATTAAACTGGTCCAAATAGCAGATGTTACTTCTCTTGTGCAATAGACTCCGAGCAATAGCAGAAAACAAATACATCGCCTAAATTTAATAGGGAAAACTGCCCTAAGTACGAACTTAGGGGAGTTATATGAGCATGTAATGTAGATTAATGGCACTATCGTAATAATAATTAAAAATTCTGCTTTAACAAAAATACCCCTCATGTATTCATATGAGAAACTCTTTGTATCTATCCAAAGTTAGGTGAGTACGTACTTAGGGCCCTTAAAGCCCCAATTTAATATTCGTACGAACCTTACAGCCATAATGTTATGGAAGTAAACTCATGTCACACATGCATGGCTTAGCAATGCAGTACTTTTATGGCAATCTTTTTTTTTGTGACAAGTTTGATATAAGAACCTTTGTATGCACAATCAACATATTATGTAATTTTCGGAAAGTGTGAACAATCTAGGTACATAGAGTACAACCATGTAATGTTTAAATAGTGGTAGTACAGTTTGAAATAAAAGCAAGCCAGTTCAGTTCTTTTGCAAAAGACAAAATATTGCAATTACTATCGAGGGCCAAATTTATTTTTACAAAAAGTGGTGTTTAGTTGTGATATTATAGAATTCATACTAATAGGAAACATACACTTCAAGCAATCAAGAATTTCTGCACCAGAGTTTCCTACAGGAGAGCTTGTAATCTAGCTCTTAGCACCTTGAATGAACTTAAACATATTGCACGTCATATTGCTTCGAAATGTCGAATGTATATTATATAAGATGATGTAGCAAAAATTAACCATGATATTGTAAAGGACATTGGACAATGCTACAGTAGTTAAATCCCCTACTTGAACTGAAACAAAAGAGCATATACGCAATGCGCAAACATTAAGCGCGCGCTTCACTGATGTAAAGTGCTCAAAACATAAACGCCCAATAGATAGAGATACACCGAAACACATGTAGATACTTGAACAAAATAAAATTGATAACAGTAAGCATAAAAATTTATATTTAGGGGTCATTTGTTTAATTTGAATACCTAAATCTGAATAATTCAAAAATCTGGATGATTAATAAATCTGAATATGAATGAATAATATCGTTTGACATCTAGCTTTTCTGAACCACAAAAAATAATGTGTAATCAAATTTTTATTATAATATTTTGAATTTTTTTTTAAATTATTAATTTTTTATTCCAAAAACAATATTTTACAAATTTTGTAATTGCAACTTAGATAATAACTAGCCTAAAACCCGTGCGATGCAAGGTTGTTTTAAATAATTGTTATATAATTTTTTTTATTTTAATATTGTATCAATTATAGTTGTTAAAAGAGTAAGAAATATATTATTTTTTAGCCCGATGTCATTATATCGACTAACGAATTATTTTTTATTTTAAAGTTTTTTAGCGCGGTTCAATAGTCTAATTGTTTTGACAACGTCAATAGCATTTATTGTTTTTTAACCCGAACACCGTCTATATCTACCCAAACATCGTTTCCTACTCGCCTGCTATGACTGGATATATGTACATATATCTTTTTGTTTCAGGGGTTTCATAATTTTTAATGATAATATTATATAATAGAATTATGTCAAATTAAAAAATTAATTAATTGACGACAATTAAATAATTTCAGCAAGTAATTGTTTAAGAAACCTAAAATTAAATGATAATTCATTGGTAGGTATAATATCTTAGGATAAAAGAAAATAATATACACTATTCATTTGGGCTCAATATAGTCGAATTTGCTGCATCGGGTTAAAATAAAACAATAAATATTATTGACGCGGTGCAATGCACCGGTTTCCATTAATATTTTTAAAATTTTATTTATTCAACCATATCAAAACTTTAATGTATTTATAAAAATATAAAATAATTATAGATTTATAATCAATGAAATAAAATAATTAGGCAGGAACTGTGTTCGTAGTTTAGGAAAACGGGGTAGTTTAAGAGGGATGAGGACAATATGTCTAATGGTTTATCGATTTAGTAATTTAGTTGGTGTATAACATCATTATTTTTTAATAATTAAAATAAGGAGATAACGGCTGAAATAAATTATAACTCAACATGTCTATTATAGTTTAGTATATATTAGTAATTTAGCAGATGTACAACTCCATTTTTTTAATAGCCCATTTATTTTTATTTTTAATAATAAAACTAAATGAATATGTTTGAAGCAAATTGTACCCTGTGCTGTTCATTATAGCTTTGATATTGATTTCAATCTGGTTGGCTAGGTAACACAACTCTCCCTACGCACATTTTTTTTCCTTCGGCCAATTCGAATTCTTCTATTTCAAGTGACATAGAATCCTAAATGGTGTGAGATAGTGTTGGCTGCTCGTAGACGTTTTAGGGATGATGTGTTAAAAAAGATAATCAAATTAAGGGTAAATAAGTAATTTCAGCAAGTACCGACCGACTACCAAATTTTTAATGTTTCGTCTATTATAATATAGTATAGATGATAATAAGTACATAAACAAATAAATTGACTATTATTTATAATAAAAAATTCAAAATATTAAATTCAGTAAAAAAAAATATTGAGCAAGAAAATGGTTTACTGGACAAATATGATACTTACAAATAAAATCATATGTATACATTTAAAACAAATTTAAAGATGAAATAATAGAGGATAAAATGATAGATGAGTAATAAATGTAATAGTGCATCACACGTTCAAAATCATTTCATAAACGGTTTATGTAGAATTTTTAGCAGGAACAGTTCAGTTTCATAAGGAACAGTTCAGTTTCATATGGACGATTCATGGGAGAAAAAATTGAAAACAAACAATCTTATTGCATGAATCGGTCAGCTTAGATCTCATTCAGCCCTCTTCAGGAGCAACCAAATGGCCCCTTGGATTAAAGCTTTCACAAGTTATAATCAAAATCTGATTTTGGAAATTGAAGATCCATGTGAATTGTCATCCATGTCCTGCCCGAATTTTTAATGTTGTGATTGAAAGTTTATATAAATGATATTAGATAGTAACCCCATATTCATTAGTAATAGGGAAAAATACCATTATATAATTTGAATTATATATTATAACTTCTTAAAGACCATGGCACTTATATCATTCAAAGAAACAAGATTTTTGTGGCTTTATATCCGGTACATGTTCCTTGGTTTGGTTTCAATTTGCAGGCCTTCCTCTAATGGTTTAGATTCTTTACTTATCCATCTTTGCTTTTAAATTCATTATTCAATATCAGTCATGCATTTCAATAAGCTCAAAACTTAAGTAAGATCACTTGGTTACAAACTGAGTATAGAGGGCATCAAATGTGACATGGTTGTACCATTGTATGATTAATATAATAATCTTTCCAAGTTGCAAGTAATGATATATTTATCCAGTCAACCAATATAGCGGTCCATATCTTTGGAGCTTGTCTTATTGTAATATAAGGAAACAAAACATTCAATGATACATAGAACATAATAATCAATTAAAAGGTAGCAGTACAATCACAAGATACTACTCTGGGGATATTTTAAAAGAATAATTAAGTGGACGGAAAAAAGTTACTCACAGTTATACTTTGTCCATCCAATGGCCTGGTTTTCAAGATCATAAAGAACTAGCCTATTAGAAAGTACTAGATCTGCAAACATCAAAATAGAGGTTTCAGACTAATCAAGAAATTTCATGGCCACTACAACTGTAGTGGATATGTAATATTTATCGAATAACTAAACATAATAAAAATAGATAATAACACAGCTTAGGTACAAGTACAGCAGGGAAAAGGACTACCCAAGCTCCACGTCATCCAGAACATTGTTTCCGAGGTTAAAACAGGTAATACTTATCGAACATAAAACAAACAGAATAGTGACTAGGTATTGTAGATTACTCAAACCATCACAAATACAAATTTATTCTCGTAATAATCGTGATCAAGTATCCAAATGTAAGATTAATATGTTATACCTCCTAAAATAGTAAGGTTCTTTTTATCACTGGTCCCCATACCACTGTCCTGCCAACCAAGACAGAATAGATTTTCCTGCAAAATTCCATCATCTTAGTAACATAAGATAAGTTTGAGATCTGATGGAACTTAAAAACGGCAATGATTTTCTTGATGAAGAGAAAAGCAAATAGAATAGCAATATAGTTTAAAACACTGATGCAAAACGAAAGTAAATTACAATAGAAATTGTTATATTCTATTAGTAATAATCATATGAGATATATATGTACAGGAATAGTAAAAGATTTCAATGATTCCATTAAGAACTTATGTCCACTAGTCACACATGTACGGTGTTGAATCTGGTGGGAGCTTATACGCTACTCGGTTATTGCTCCCTTAATTTAGCTACATTTTAAATAGAATAAAAACCTTTCGAATCAGAGAATCAGTAAGGTCACGGATAAATCCTCAATCAATTATAATATACATCTCTATTCAATAAAGAAGATTACAATTGTATATAAAGAACTCCCGAAACTTTGTGAGCAAGTAAACCTGGAAAAACCTTTTTATTATTAACGAACACCCGTTACATATACTACTATATAACAATCATCTAGAATAGTCCTAACTAGATGACATAGTTATTAATTACAAAACATACTTATATCTAAATAACTATATGAAATAAATTACAACTAGTTTAATTGTTCTATTTTCTATATCATTCTCCTTTGGTTTCAAAAAAAAATCGGCGCAAGTTTTATAATAAGAAAAATCAACAATCCTCATAGGAATTGACATGCGTTGAACATGAACTTTTAGAAGCTATCGAGATATATTATTTTATTTGTTTGACTTCGCGTAACCATCGAGGAATAATAAAATTAATGTGAGTTGTTCAAAAACTCTATTTATTATTCAAGGAGTGACTTCGAATCATTGATATCCTCTTGTATGATCTTCACATCATCAACATCACCAACTTGTACCTCTCATATATTGGAATATCAATTTTATGACAAACAAGTTCCTTAAACATCTCCAAACATGTTCAAACATCAACATCATCTATAATAATACTTAAAGTTGTCACAATGGATTCCTCTACGATAAAAGATTTTATAGGCTTTACAAACTTGAATCATAACTCTCCAAAGAACTTCATTTGATTCCTGGTCAATTTTTTGTACTCGTCATACAATTATTCAGATTCTATCCTCAGTTCTCCAGTTCTATTGACTGCCGGGTATGTAAAATCGAATAGATCTGATTATTTAAAGATGCCTTCAATAGAACAAAGTAATCATCGAACGAAGTTATCCATCAATTTACGCACTATTTCTTATCGCACAAAACATGTGTTCGAGCTCGAGCTCGAGCTCATTAACGAACCGAGTCGCTCTTGAGCTTTTATCGAACATAAATGAATCAAGCCGAGCTCGATGCCTTAACAACAGCTCATGAACATTAATATTTAATACGTAAAAAAAACTCCAAGTCCACCTGGCCTTGCTAAATATCAATTTTGGTTAAACCCAACTTCAAATTTAAACAATATTAAAAGGATTCATCAATTAGATATTTTGATTGTAATTTTAAACTTAAAATATTAGGATTATTATAAAAAAACTCAGGATATATGCAAATTTTTCGAGCTTTAACGAGCCGATCTCAAGCCGCACATGCTAATAGCTCTGCTCGAGCTTGTTATCTTAAAGCAAACGTTTTGTGTTCGAGCTCTTGCTCGAGTTGTTAACGAACCAAGCACTTATAGAACTGAGCTCGAACTTGTTCAGTAACAACTCGGTTCATTAACAGCTCAATTAGTGGATAAGTTTATAGTCAGGGACTAAGTTGTTTGTGCTGCTCTTTGTGGCTCAATATGGTTACCTTTAGTGGGCTGCTAGGAGGCTGGCGGTGACAAGTTGGTGGTTCTTGATACCACTTGATGCAGAACAATGTGAGAAAGGGATTTAAACAATTTATAAATATATACCTCCACAAATAATTGAATCCTAACCTTTTAGACCACAATTGTAATTAACTCGATTTGCAAACCTTTTTAAAGTTTGACATGACAAGAATTATCAAACATGTGTTACTGATAATTGAACATTGTTTTTGCCTGTTCATTGTTAAAAATATTATCAAGTAGAACATTGATAATTATATTAGATTATTAGCTAATCACAACGAACATATTACTTTAAAATATTTTGACGCTAAAATATACCATATGAATTTAATTTATTAAAAAAAATACCCAATTAGTTCTCCAAGTACTCATTTTGAGTACTATCCGATTTTTCGGGTACTCATATTTTCGAAACTAAACAAATTGAACCTATTCCCAACTTTTACAACATTGATATTTATTAATTTTTTCGGAGCTATTACCTCCATATCTACCTGCTACTTTCTCTGGCATTCTTTCTTACAAATGTTCATTTGTGGAACTTAAGCTCATCATGTGCACAAATGTTGAAAATTTGAAAGGGCTCTTCTGATCCCAAGTTCAGAACTAGCTAAAATTTATAACACTAAAATTATCATCTAAACAAAATTAATATTTGATGGGGCATAAAATCATGTCAAAAGTTTTGTTAGAAATTGAATCTGAGCTAATTTCCAAGAGTTAAAGTAGTCAATTAAGTTGTTGTTAGGTCTAGATAAGCCATTTTGAATTTTTCTCGATTAGCTTCCTGATTTCTCTTCTGTTCACAAGCTCTGTATCAAGGTTGTCACGGTGTCAAGTCGACCCTCGACGCCCGAGTACCTTCGTGAAGACTAGTCAACAAGTTGCCCCGACTAGTCGTAAAAGTCGACAAAGTGTTCATTATACATATAATTACTAGATTTAATATATAATATAACTGAACACATTAGTTTTACATTTAAATCAAAAGTAATAGAATAATAAGTTCAAAATAAGCATGGTACACCACAATTATAGTTACGAAGGGCCCAAGTCAGACGACGAGACTCTTGGACGACCTTCATGTCAACTAGTCGATGACAGGTCGGGCTTCGAGACTCTCGGCGCCTAAATACCTTCGCGTCGACTAGTCGGTGACTAGTCGTCTTCGTGATACCAATGCTCTGTATAAATATAATAAAATTTAATCTAGTTTTCTCAAGATTCTAGCCTGTACAGCCTGTTTAATATGTGGTTAAACCAACAAGTTTACAAATAAATGTCACATACACCATGTCAACCCCCAAATTTTGAAATGAAAGAATACATTAAGATATTCAATTCATAATAAGAGGCATGACAAGAAATTACTTACAAATGGGAACAGGTACTCATGTGGATAAACCTCTAAAACAAGCGACTTCTCAAAATGAAAAGTTACCGGGGGGAATCCATCATCAACGCTGCAACAGAAAGTTAGAAAAGTACCAAAACTTAGAAACGCAATATATGTTCATTAGTTTTCTGAGCCGGATTATACTCATACTTATCTCACTTCATTTGAAGTCTGTAAATTTATCGGTCGTTTTTTATTATGCTGAAAGAAAGAAGTAGCTAAAAAACTACACCAATTAAAGTTTAACAAAGATGGTAAAGATACTTAAATGGGTCATAGAAGATTTTAGTTGTCGAGGCAAAAGTTAATCCAAGAACTGATTATATTGATTATTAGGAGGATATTCAAAAGCCTTTTTGACAATTTAGGTCGGGTTCAGAATAAGTGTTTTCATCTTATAAATTTGATTGACTATGTTGCTTCCATTATAAACTCGTGGCTAAGAACCCTGACATTTAAATGATATAGATTGAGAATATTATAGACTCTAGAGCGTAATATTAGAAGACCACAAAAATGGAATCAATTGGAATAATGGATGGGCAAAACTGGTATATTTAACATTTAAATTAGGTCATTCACTCATTCTTATGCCTTCAAAAAATACAATCTATTATGCTCTACAATTAGGAAGACATTGGACTAATACCAAAACTAGATATACCTTTTAGAGTACTCAAAGCATGTATACTGGTCACGGAGAGTACGTAACTTCAAATCCGGCTGCCAGGTAAATATCTGAAAAAGAAATATATTTAATCAAAATGGATAGCAAGCTAAGTGCAAATATATATCCTATACATAATATGCATACGTGGGATTTTTGCATAATTGCCAAATGGTCATAAACCTTTAGATTAGACACCAACAATTTGTGGACCGTTAAATCCACTTATAATACACTCTAATCAAGGTTATCACGGCACCAAGTCGAGGCTCGGCGCCCGGTACCTTGGAATCGCCTAGTCGACAAGTCGCCCGACTAGTCGAAAAAAGTCGACAAGTCGTTCATATACCTATTTTTAGAATATTTATACATACACACACTATAGGTAAACACATATCAAACTCATAGTTCAAAGCAAAAGTAGTAAATAATAAGTTCAAATACCAAATATCAAGCATTTCTAAGGTCTCAGCAATTAAAAACATAAGCAATGAGTGAAATCAACTAATCAAACATAGTCATCCATCACGAAATCATCATGAAAGTCTCCATCTCCTTGAGAACAAGTGTTCTCCACAGGTGAGTCAAGTGGTAAACCATAATCATCTTCCACATCCTGTCATCGATAATAATATTGTCTTCATCTTCATCTTCATTTAGCTTTCCTTTTAGGATCCTTAGCAAGCTCTTGCAGATTTTTCTCAGGCTCCATTTTGTTGCAGAGACTGAGAAGACCACTACAAGAAGAAGAAGAAGAACAATATAAAAAACGAAGCAGTACTACAGGTGGCAATGGTGAAAGATTGAAAGTTTGTAAAATAATACAGAGGCAAAGGTTGAATGTGAAGATAAATTTGTAAAGTTCAGAAATCAAAACATGTATCAAACAGAGGCAAAAAAGAAATATCAAAACATGTAATAATATATGTTAATTTCAGTTTAAAACTGATGAAATCAATTTCAAACGAAAGAAACCAAATAAAAATTGATTATTTTTTAGCAAAGAAGTATTAAAATAAAGAAATAATAAAAATTGGTTTTTATGTGTGGATAAATATTGAAAGTAAATAAAAGAAAAAAAAAGTAAGAAAAAATAATTAAAAAAACGTTTTTTTACTAAAATTGGAAAGAAAAAAGTGAATATATACACACACGCGTGTATATATAGACGCAGGAACGGAGAGATGAAAGAGACCAGAAGAAACGAAAAAAGAAGAGATTAGAAGAAAGAGAGAAGAAGTCAGATAGAAGATAGAAGAGGAGAGAAGAAGTGCTTACCGATTTGTTAATTGGAGAAGATGAGAGCGCTATTTTCCTCTTGTAGCCGCTTTTCTTTCTTTAGAAGCCCTCAGCCTCTCTTTGGAAAGTAAAATCAGGTAAGTTGGACTTAAAATCCCTATTTTTTCAGATATGGGCCGGGTCGGGTTCCGGGTCGAGTCAGTCGGGTAAAATCCACAAACAACTTAAAAATTAGGCGCGCGTCGACTTATTTTCAGAGGGTGACGTCGGCGACTAGTCGCCGACTTGATAACCATGGCTCTAATAGACCTAATTTAAAAGATCAAGTGTTCAAGTCATCACCACTACAACAAATAATAATATTATCTAATATAAAAGAGAAGATTTAAGCATCGATTCTTGATTTCATACAACAACAGAAAATATCGTTTAATTTAGTATTTCGGGAAGGATCAAGGTTTTGATTCTTAACAAGCGATAACATAATATTTATGTATATTATTAATATAAAAATTAAAGGTTCAATCCTTAACAACTTAGAGAAATAACATAATTCATATTTTTTAGAGATTCGGTTAATTTTCTATGTTAGGCATGGTAAGAAAGAAATAGATTATTTTCATATACTAAAAATAAAGACATTATTGTGGCATACTAACAAATTTAATTAATAAAATTTAATAAGCATTTAACTACATTGTATAAAGCAATACTGTTACAAAAAATGTTTAAATATAAATTAAAATAGTATAATTCCCTTAAAAATTAGAATTTAATACTCCAAATTATTTACAATAACTTTCAAGAACATGTTAAAAAATTTTAAATTATCTTTTAGCAGAATTCAGAATTCTCATTAAAACTCAATATATAACTAATAAAAATATTATATACTACAACTCAATATCGAATACCCATGCATCACATAGGAGTTGAGCTAGCTAAACTAGAAAAATTCTACAGCCCATAAGGGCCATGTCCCATGCTTACGGATGGCAATTTTACCCGACCGACGAATACCCGACCCGTTCCGATCCGTTTGGATTATCGAAACCCGGTTTTTTGGATTTGGATCCGGATTTTGATCTTATTTTTAGACCTGAAAGAGTTTGGATCTGAATTTGGATCTTAGATATACCGAACCGATACCTGACCCGAATTCCGTTCCAAACCTGAACCGCACCCGAAACCCGAAAAAAATCCGATAGCATATTCTTATTTTGGATAATTTTGTAACAATAAAACATTGTTTATATACATCAAATATTAAATCTAATGTTTATAACCAAGATGTTGGATGATTATCGATAGTTGAATTTATTATATTTAACGCTAATAATGAATTATCTAAATATGTATAGTACTAATTTTTTAGTTAAACAAACGCACACGCATGAGAGAGTCGAACTTTTAACATACATTCAGGTTATTGACAATATATAAAGTACTACTTTTGTATTCTTAACATTCAAAAAAACATATTACTTAACACATTTGTATAATAATATAAATTTATTTATTTTTAATTAATTACTTTTAAAATATTTGAAGTATACCCGAAACCGACCCGAAACCTGAAAAAACCCGACGGATCGGATTTAGATCTTCGTTTTTAATATTCGGACCTGAACTCGATCTGAACCGAAACATAACGGATCGGATTTAGATCTTACGAAACCCGATCCGATCTGACCCGTTGTCATCCCTACCCATGCTTTATATGCGTGTGTGAGTGTGTGCGCTTTATAATTTGTGTGTGAATGTGTGTGCACGTGCTTGTGTCACACATGAATAAAGTAATGTATCATGAATAATACATACCTTCCTAACCAGTGCTTTATAAATAACTTCAGGAAGATAAGCCAAGGTTGTACCACTATCAATAATTGTTCCTTTCTTGTCTCCAGTCGCAAACACATCCGCTGTAAGATTAAGGAATTCATGGCCAACTTCAACCCCCGTCATATTTACATTGTAGTGCAGCCTTTGATTTCAAAATATAAATTAGTTAGAGCTATTGCAATACTCTACGTAATTTAGAGGTATTAATGATAAACTGAGATTGAAAGTAAAAGGGAGGCTTTGAGAGAGGTGGGCGGGGGGTAACTAACAAGTATGTAGGAGAGAACAATTGCTAATAACTTTTGACGATGCAATTAGTATTCAGATAAAAATAAATCTAATATAAGATAAGCTAAAACACAACTACATAACATTTGTATTCATGCTCGACCTTCATAGTAAAAGCAAATAAACATTATGAATTAATGCATTTAGCATCATATTCAGTTCTGTAATTCTTTTGAACTTCTATTTCCATATAAGTTTGCTCAAAGACAATAAAGTTGAGACACAAAATTACTTAAAAAATACATGAAGTTGACAAATTCCAGCAGCGGGTAAAATTTAAAAAAACAAAATCACAAGTTTAAAATATGTCTACTGAAATGGCAGCCAAGTCACATCTGCCATTAAGCCAAATTGAACGAAATTCAAAAAGAAAACAAAGGTTTTAGCACATTTAAATTAAAATATAAAAATTAACTTTACTTAGAGTTAAATAACCACGCACTGGTTTGGCATCAGAGGTGTCATGTTGACTTTGGGTTGAACAACATGCCCCATTGCAAAAATGCCGCCGCCATTAACACCATCTAGACAATGTGCAAACATCTTTTTAACTTTACCAGACGAAGCTAGCTGCGATAAAATAGATGAATTTGACTTTCCAAAACCAAGAATCCCGTCAAGCGCGTCATCATCAGAACCAAGATCCCCCGATTGTCGTGCACCACAACTAAAAGAAACCAAAATGTTTGCAACAGGAACAAAATAAAATTTTCAGCAAAGATAATGCATAAAATCCAATATGAAGTGTTCGTAAGTATCATTCAATTTTGTGAATTTAATTCTGCAAGAATTAAAAGACAACAGCAAAAAATCATTCAGAAGCAGCAAAAATACATTATTGAAAGAAAAGAAGAACCATCTCCACAAATTATTAGCCTCAGTAAAAAATTCAGAACTACATAATCTTTTAGTAACCAAAATTTTTACCTTGTATTAGGTTCCTCTATGAAAAATTACAAAATTTAAATAGTCATTTGATAAACATACTTCTAACTTCTACAAACCAAACTTCTAGCTTCTACCAGGCCATGCGACATTTATTTTGCTGAACGCAAAAATTGTACACAAATCCTAGGAGAAAGAAATTTTTATAAGAATAAATAAGTGGACTTTAAGTCTACTTAAGTACAGAAGGTAATGAAGTTTACATATATACATATATAATATGTACCTCTATAACTAGAAAAGGTAAACCTTAAACGTCTCAATGCGCTGAGATAATCGTTGCCCGAGTTCACGAAATCATTCATGTGTACTAAGAAAAAATGTGTTGGGTAATAAAATTTAAACACAATATATATTTAATTAGTTACAAAGAATGATTCAATTTAACAAAACAATAACAAGATAACTTGGGTGAATTAACCGCAAAAAAATCACTACCTCATGGGTTTCCTGATCGCAAAAGGGAGAGAATAAGATGGTTCACAACAACAAAAAAAGAAGACTCAATTCAATATTATTCCCATAATTAAGTATTAAAAAAGACTTGGGAATCACAATACTTATATAGGGAAATAAAATCCTAATAAAATAACCTAATGAACTAAGGTCCGATTGCAATTAAGCTTATTATATAATCTACTACACATTGATAAGCTATTAACCCCGCATAAAATATATGTAAGTGTGTGTGTACATACACACAAATACACCAATTCCTCTGTTAAATATGAATAAACTATTTACTAATACGAAGAAAAGTTTCCTTCAATTTTCATTCCCCATCAGTTTCCAATAGGACATAGTTTTTGGAGGTACATATATGAGCGATACTAATTAAATCTTTTCCAGGTCATCATAGGATATACTTGTAGAAGACTACACATTGATAAGCTATTAACCCCACATAAAATATAGGTATTTGTGTGTGTATATATATAAGTATGTATGTGTGTGTGCATATATACATACGCACATATACACTAATTCCTCTATTATATATGGATAAACTATTTACTAATACGAAGAAAAGTTTCCTTCAATTTTCAGTCCCCGTCAGTTTCCAACAGGACATAGTTTTTGGAGGTACAAATATGAGCGATACTAATTACTTTTCCTGGTCATCAGAGGATATACTTATAGAAGACCAACTATGATAGAACTTGCATTAACAAGCCTGACACAATTCGCCTCCATATGGACACATAACAGGAGCAACAGAACACGGGTACATAAATAGGCTTCATGAAATTCCTAAGAGAGTCTCATTTACTTGAGCTTTTAAAAGCTGTAAGAAATTTTGTTAGATACTAGGTTGCATCAATTATAGTCATTTTTTTACATGCGTCTCAAAGTAACTTTTCCGGCCTAAAAGAGACACAAATAAAGCTATATAAAAAGAAGTATGTGAGAGCAAACAAAGACTACCATTCAATATAAATCAATAAATTTAACAGCGAGAAACAAAGACTTACCCAAATATAACACTTCCATTTGCCAAACTAGTTTGGCGATCACCAGACACACGATCATATTGGACTACATCTCGAACGAAGTATCCCAAACTATAGCCACCATCACCATACACCTCGGTATACATACATGACATATTAGATTTGCAGGTAGAGACAGAACCTTTTCTGACCTCTAAACAAAATTCGTGATCACAGGAAATCTTCTTTCCCGTAACTGAATCTAATGGATTGTAGAGTGTGAGTTCAAGCTGTTAGGAAGTTGATATTAAAGTAAGGACCAAGATAAACTGTGATATGTCAAGAAGACCTACGGATTAATAAGGTAATAGCATAATGCTAGAACTAAATTTATAAGTTATATTAAAGTCAAAAAGCGAACAGGAAAAGGAGAAGAGAAAAGAGGTTCACTTACACCGTGATACCCTCGTTTTGGGCACTCTCTGCACTGAATGCAATTTACCCACATTATGTCACTTCCAGTATCTACTTGCACGGAGTAGTTCTTTGAAGGTGTTCCGATTCCAATATTAGCATAATAAAGCCTAAATATTTGGACATAACAGAAAAAGACATCATCACAAATTAGTCCTGCATAAATCTCAAAACTATAGTAAGGAGCTTCTCTATCCTGTTACTTGCTCGAATGTAACTTTAAAGAAGTGGAAGTGCAACAACTCTAATTCATATTAGAAGTGATTAAGTACAAATTAATAAAAAAAATCACGAGTTGGAGAAAAAAATAATCACAAGTAATATCATAAATACAAATAAAGAGAGCCAAAAAAGACTATCATACAACATAGACTTACCTAAATATAACGCTTCCATTTTCCAAACTAAGATGAGCTTATGAATTCAGATGTATTAAAGATTGCCATAGTAAAATTTATTACTACCAGAGAAATTAATGAACATCTATTTGATATTAATGAAGAATGTAATAATTCGAGTTGAATCAACAAATCAACGTCAAAACATAGAGTCTGGGTCAAAAAATGATGAGGATTTGAGTAGAGAGAATGTATATAGTGATGTCATTAGGGTTTATAAGGATGTGCTCTGAAGTATTTAATGATGTAAAGACGATAAAAAAAGCATATATTTATATACATTCAAAGGGCCTTCATTTGCTTTCAGAAATGCCATGTCTAAGAACTTGTTAAATAGTAGTACACTTATATTAATTTTACAAATCTCCATCTAAACTAATGTTCTCATGTGAATGAACATAACTCTCTCTGCTGCAGGGTATTCTAGTTTTCAAATTAGCTATAAAATCATTTTAATTGTTTGTGAATTAAAATATGGTATAGAAATTAGAATCCTTTTATCATATTATGTGGTTAAAAACAAGAATCCACAAATTGAAGTAGACTGTATAAATAGGATTCGCATCATGTGAAAATAATGTGACAGACTACTCCTAATCCGATATATTGATACTTATGTTTAAGTGCATATATCTCAATAAAAAGAGGAATACTTTTTATTAAACGATAATTAATCCAGTATTTACAAATACTTAACATTTTAGGTACTATAAAGATTCAGTTTAAATCTCTAAGTTCATGTAATTGAGATTGTTTGCTTAGATGGAGAAATTTTGACGGATCAAGGAATTAATAAATTAATTTGTATACATTATACACTGTTATTTGGGAATAAAACGAATTATAATGAATAAATTAATTTGTATACATTATACACTGTTATTTGGGAATAAAACGAATTATAATGAATTAGGTATTTTAGTTATATAAAGTAAACGCTTATTAGGATCAGTATATGTGGTTGTAATAGAATTACAAAATGATTTGTTTCCTTGAATTTATAAGGATTTAACACTTGTTTTCACGGCTTCTTAGACCTGTCCTACATCACATATGCAATAATTACAAGTATAGGCACTTGCTTGGAGTTGGAGAGCTAAAAGATCCGTGATACGTATTGACAACATTTTGCTAAAGATAAGACAAGCTATTTTATTAAGTTTGGTAGTTACGATGTCCTGGTGTTGTCTAAACAGAAACATGCTTTTTCAACACGAACATAAGTTCTCGAGTCGTTTAATTTAAATGTTGTCAATTCATAACCCCCAAAAAAGGGGGAAAAGAAGTTTAATGTTTTGTATATACATGGATACAATGGTAGTTGTTACTAGGAACACGAAAAGAATAAATTAGTTGTTAACTAAATTGGATTGCATTGAAGAATAGCAATGAATAAGAAAAATAAAAAGTGGTAAATGTGGGAAGGTAATAGGCTAACCCGACAGTATCAGCGCGGCCAATACCGCCAATAGGAAGGTCGACACCGGCGGCAAGAATATGGAGATGGCGGAGAGAATCATGAGATTTGAGAGCAGCCAGTGAATTATCCAGACCACCACCAGAAGAGAATTTTGAATTTACACTAATTACATACCCACTTGTGCTGCTGCTGCATATACACATCACTATGTATAACACCAATTTCTTTTTCCACAACGCCATATCATTTACTCCCCTTTCAGCGCCTCTTTTTTTAATTAATCGGACAAAACAGAGAGAGAGAGAGAGAGAGTATTTTAGCAGTGGGCGTAGACCGGAGACATGCGGTGTTTCTCAAGTCATGGTATACAATTAGCTAATTATCATTAATATTCAGCGGTTTTTTTGACAAATAAAGGAAATGTTATTTTCAGAGTGAAATTTTATTTCCAGAATTGAAAAATTATGAAACAATGAAATTACCCTTTACATTGTTTTTTCCTTCTGCTGTTCTTGTGTATACACATGGCAGTTTTGTTTTTTTATGCTTTGTTTACTTTGAAAATTAAAAATTGGCTCTGGAAATAGCATTTTTCATAAATAATAGGATAAGTTTTTGTTTAGTTTAACGGATAAGGACACTAATTTTATTAGTTTAACAATTTAATATTTCAATAAATGTCTAACATTATTTATTTTTATTTTTAATAATCAAAATAAGGAAATTATCGTTTAACCAAAATATTTTCCATTCCGATTATTATAATATAGATGGTATATATTTCCAACTTCTTAGAATCAATAGTACATGTATAAATTTAATGTGTAATTAATTCAATTCAAAACCTAAATTTTTTAATATTATTAATAATTTATTACATGTTTTTGACTAAATTTGCTTCATAGATGGTTTACAACTAATAATATAAACAAAGTGAAATGACATACAATATTAAGGATAATTCTTTAAACATCGAATTTATCTTCTTTATTAGCAAACCTTTCCCCTTCAAACTTTTATCATAACAAAAATGAATGTAAAGTTTGATACTCACATAGTTTCAGCATATAATTCGAGAATAGTGTTTTCAGAATTGATATTTTATTTATTTATTTTGGGATATTTTTTCACATTTATTTCAATCATTTGACAATCCAACATTCTTATTCACGAAATCTTTACCGAATCAAATATTTGGAAAATTACGACATAGCATAGAATGAGTCGACTCAATAATTTGTTACTTAACTTCAGAGAATAATTAGTTTTTTCAATGAAAAATTGTACTATTTTTTCTTCGCCAAAATTCTTAACCCATTGACTTTTTCTTTAATAAAATTTTAATGAGATAATTTATGATCCATTTATAATGTCAATTGAAGGGGAGTATTATAAGTTGATTGTCATATGATCAATATTTTACTAATTGAGTTATAACATAGATAGTAGAAAATTGTTACATTGCATTAATTACATATTCCCTTTATTTTGCTATAAATAGCTTACCTTACTGGATGAAAAATTCGCAACGTGCATTTTTACTCCTCTGCTCAATCTTTCTTATCATATTGTTCTTATTCTGATAAATATGTAGTTCCTTTTGGTGTGATCAAAGCTAATATATTTTAAAAGGCATCAAAAAAAAACTAGGATATTACAAACTTACAAAAAAAAACTAATATATTACAATGGAACCTCATTTTTATTATTTATTGGTATATTTTTTGAAAAGGAGTAATATTATTGCCTTCTCTCTAAATACTTATTTTTGTACTTCCTTTTTATTGCTTTTTTTTACAGTAGATACATTATATGTAGATGAATTGTATCATAATACAATAGCGGCAAAATGAGTTTCTTACGTTCAATAAAGTCTATCCTTTAACCGCTGGACATGCAAAGATGATCGTGAAAAATTAGAACATTAATCTTTAATGTCTGATAAGAAAATACATATTTTCAATATTACACAAATTTATCCCGAAGGAACATGAAATAAAGAAAATGATACATAATGTGTATATATACGTACATATTAAATAATTATTCATGGCAATCTATTATATACTGAAGCACAAAAACCCAACCATCATGTCCCCGATGAATCATAAGGATTCATGGAACAAATCAAATCAGAAAAACATGTTTTTCGGAGTAAAGAAGATGTTGAGAACAAGCGAACCTGAATACGTTACAAATTCTCAACACGCTATCAGATCACCGATGTTAAGAATTCGCATTCTTCATTTAAAAATATTGATCCAAAAAAATTTAAAACAAGAAACAATCTAAATCACCTTCAAACCCGAAAAACTAATCTGCAACTGGATCGACGAATAAAAGATTCAGAAATAGAAAAGGTGAGTCTTAGAAAAGGGCATCTTTATTATTGCTTTAATTATATAAAGCGTTATAATAATAACAACAGAATACTCAAACATCTATTATATTTGTTATAATTCAATTCCCAAAAAAAAAAAGTAAATATATCATTTATGTATGTAGTGAGCAAGTTAAAGCTAAATTTTGAATTGTAACTTTTTTTCTACCATTCACTAAACTTCGCAATATAATACTTTTTCAAAGTTGAAGGTGATGATCAAGCACTTTTTGTTTTTAGATTGTAGCAATTGTTGAAGTAATTATTAATTAAATTAAAAAAATTACTTTTTCTTTCTTTTCATCATTTTACAAACACATTTGTTTAGAATATATATTTATACAATGTTTATATAGATTTCAAAAAAATTACCAGATACAAACAAGAGAATTACCAAAATACCTCATTTTTGGTGTCCAAGTTCCCAAAATGCGTAAAGGCATCGAAAATACTCGATGTATACGTATCGGTAACATGCATATGCACTTTTTTAATTTTTTAGAGAACACACGTGAACACATGTGTGTTCATTTTTTATTTTGATGGAACACGCATCACAAACATGTGCATTTACCTAAAATAAAAAAAATGAACATGTATTTGAAGTATGCGTGGTCTTCTTAAATATTAAAGAGTAAAGTGCACTTAAGGTACGTCTAGTTTACCTTTCAAACCACCTGGGATGCTCAGGTTGTGAAACTACCACTTGTGATACCCATGTTCTATCTTTTTTATACTTTATGTGTTTTAGTTAAATATGGTGGATGGCGTTAGTTTGTTCGAGGGTAAAGCTGGTAATTCAGCTTTATTACGGCTATGTCACTTACACACACTACTTTACCCATTTTCCATTATTTTAACTCATTTTCTAAACCCTAATTTCAATTTAAGTTCATCTAAGAAACTAAAATATCTCTTTTAGATGTAGAAATTGATGTTAATCCTCGATCTTGCTTGTCACTGTGACCAAATACAGGTAGGCGCTTTCGTACTTGTTGGAACAACAACTACGGGTGCCCTGTGTTAGATATTAAGTGCAACATAGAGGAGGGGTGACTGTATTTTCTTGATTTTTAGCCTTTTTCAAACTTTTTTTGTAATATCCGAGATATATCGTGTAATTATTTTATCAATAAATAAATATTATGTGTTTATTATATGAATTTTTTTGGTGAATTATCTGTTAAGTGGTATCTGTGTTTGGATGTTTCAATGTGATAATATTTGAGTATTTTAATTCTTATATGTCCAAAATAAAGTATAGATAATTTTAATATTTTTCTATTAATTTTTTTTGTTATTATATGATTTTATAAAGGATTTATGGATTTAATAAATTATTTTTCCGAGTATTTATAAATTAATTTGTATAATCGAGAATCGACCGACTTCAATCGTTTTTACGTTTTTACAACCCGGAAGTCTCGGGAAAACTCATTTCTAACCTAATGGCAATATTTCAAGCATTTTCAATATTTTGACTTTTTCGATCCGAAGTACGGTTTTCCCTGTGCGGGTCCCGGCGCAAAATTTTCGATATAATATTCGTTTTGGTAAATCAATAAAACCCGTACTTTCGAGAAACGTGATATTTTGATTAAACTATTATATTATCTTCTCGTAATTCGTGTAACCAAAGCGCTGAGACCAAGTCTGTATTTACAAAATGCTTAGTTTTGGATAATTATCCTACAACCGTTACCGAATTGGATCTGTTTTATTAAATAAATATTATATTTTATATCCGATATGATCCAACGGGGTACCAATATTCTGTAAATATATATAGCCCTTGCCGTATTTTATTTTGTACAGATAATCATTTGCAAACAGTAAAAATAGTTAATTTTCAGAGAAAATCAATATATTCATAATAGTTCTTAAGAATCAAACCTATATTTGGAGGTGTTATTGATATCGGATTTTGGAGTTCAAATAACCAAAACGAAGATCTTGGAGAGTACTTTCAGAATTCTATAACTCATACACCTGCAGAATCAATAGGTATTTTTCTATAATTTTTTATTAATTTCGAATTATTTTGGATTTAATTATGAATTTTTGAGTTTGATGTTGTTTCTGTGATTTGATGCTTGCATGTTGTAGATAATTTGATTCTGATCATTTTGGTATGTCATATGATGAATTTGGAGTTCAATAACATGCTCAAAATTGAGTTTAATCTTCGAATTAAGAAATTGGGGTTCATAATTCGTATGAATGTTTTCAATTGAAATTAGGGCTTTTTGATCTAAGAGTTATTAGATTGATTGGTTGGTATGAACGTGTAGAGCTTGAAAAGAGGAATCGATTGGTGGTAGTCTCGTCTACAGACGATACCAGAATCGAGCTGGTCGTAACCACGAAGAACTCGCCGTCCGACGAGTTTTCTTCGAGTTTTTCCGGCCAACTCAAGCGTTATCTGTTTTTTTTATTGCATGATTGTGTTCCCGGTGTTTTAGAGATGTGATATGGAGGAGTTGGTGGTATGTGGATTTCAGGAACGTGTTCTCCGGCGAGACAGGGCTGTTTTCCGGTGAGCCCTGTCATTTTTGCAATTTGGTCCCTATTCTTTTGGGGAAGAAACAGTTTAGTCTCTGTAGTTTCAAAAAATTGCAAATTTTGGATTCCTATTTTAAAATTTTTATAAAAATCATATTTTCTATTTATTTTAATTTCAAAAATTCATTTTTAATTATTAAAAATTCCAAAAATCGTTATTTTAATTCCAAAAATTATTTTTAATACAAAAATAAATCTAAATTACTTAATTAATTAATTTTAGTTAATAATTAATTATTTATTTGGTCAATTAATTTGAATATTAATTGATTAATTGATTTAATTAATTAATTTTAATTGAATATTTAATTAAATTTAATTATTTCTTTTGATTTAAAAATTCTAAAAAATAGTTTCGAGCTTTAAAATATTATTTTAAATTGTTTTCAAGGCTCGATAATCATTATAAAATGATTTTAAAGTCAGATTCGGGTATTCGAACCCTGTTAATTGGTTATAAATGATTCAACGACCCGTTTTAATTCCGAAAAATGTTTAAAAATTCGTATTAACCCCGAACCTTCTTTGAAAAAGTATTTTTATCAAATATATAACGTAATATGTGCTATATGCGATCTGATTGGTGTACGATATGCTTACATGTGTATTGTTTAACTGTTTTAATCATAATTTTCAATCCGTAAATCGGATTTTGGTGAAACGAAGGGTAGATAGAAGCTTGTAACGAATAGAATAAAGTGAGAAATGGTATTGATAGATACTTGTGATGTCTATTAGAGGAAGCGAGGCGTAGAAAGGGGAAACAGATAGTCAGCGATTAGGAATCGGTGAACGAAAGCAAGGGAAGTGTTAGCGAATTGAGATAAGGTAAGTGTTCTGAACCTTCTCAAGATATGTTGCAAGAAATTGAATAGTTTTGTTTCATATTGCAAGTACTTTGAAGTATTTAACCTTAAACCCTGATTCCAGTTATTGATTTAGAGTCGTAAGCCTTATTCTTTGTAAGCCATCGATTGTTGAATTCCCAAATAGAAATCACAAATATATGATACTACTCCACAAATACATACAAACTATATACCGATCCCTGATCCGAAATTGCTTAACATACAAACCTTTATACCTTATACAATAAAAGACTAATCCTTATAACCATTAAACCTTGATTCTTCAGTTATCTGATTCTTTTACCGGTTAATAGCCAATATTTTTACTTATCTTGTTGTACCCTTGTGATGATTGCAAATCACCTTATGTTTAAAGAAAAATGTTGTTTATGATTCTATTTATTGTTTTAAAAATATGGACCAGATTCGTGGTCGTATTATGCCAATGTGTACCATGGATCCAGTATGTAGAGCAGGGTCATATGCCTTGCTCGGGGTTAGTGCGTGACTGATCAGCAGCCTAACCTTGGTTTTAAAAATAAAAATTGAATATCCAATTCTAATCATTACTTATAAAGAAACTTGATAACCTAAATCATTTCATTTGATCATTGTTTAATCTCAGTATTGTCACTGTGACTTGCTGAGCTAGTTAGCTCATTTGTGCGAATCTGTTTATATTTTCTTTTCTAGTTAAGAAGGAACCTGTTGGTAGCGAGGATCCCCAATTAAGTGTGCGTGCTAGGTTTCCAGGTTGCGACCGAATAAGCTAGCTGAAGACTTTTTTAATAGTTTAAGTTTGATAGTTTATAAGAATGTTTATTGTTCAGATGTAAGTTAAACTGGATGGGTTTTGGGAACGTTTGTAATATAAGTGTAGTTTTGGCTTGTGTGCATACTTTAACCTGTTGCGATCCGTGGATGAAGGTAAGTAGGGTCACTGCATATTATTATTATCATAAGCAGGTTTATATATATATTGTGTGTGTGTTGTGAACCCCAAAGTTCTGACCCGGGTTTGGAGGGCGTCACAGGTTTGGTATCAGAGCTACAGGTTGTAAGTCACTGACACCAGCCTAGATTGTCGGGAATGGGTAGAGGGTTAGGGTTAGAAATAAGAAATAGAAAGATAGAACATCGAGAGGTTGAGTGCGACTATATATAAGGTATTAGTATGATTCGTATTCTAATTCGAGATTTTTATCCTGCGATATAATTTTCAGATAGCAGCGATGGAAGACTCCTTAATTCCAGTACCAGCTGATCATTCTGTGCCCTCAGTCGGAGGACCGTCATCTGATCCACATCATGTTCTTCCACCGGTGTTAGCTATACTACCTTTTGTTGTGACGGTTGTACCAGTATGGGCTATTCCACCCCCGGGTTTGAGGCCACCTATCCGAGGACCCCCACATGCTGATTCTGACTCTACTGGGCATTCAGTTGCGGTTTCATCATTCTAGTTTACTCCACACCATGTTCCTTATCATCGGTATGAGGCTCTTCTTTTGGAGCGAGAGACCCTGTTGGCACAGATTCAGGAGCTACAACACATTGTGAGGACCATAGATGTTGACAGGAGTGCGAGGGAGCTTCGGGAGGAGATTCATGTAACCCGGAGGATACTTGAGGCTAGACTGCATGGGGCTACTTATGAGTATGCAGGCCCTGGTGCTCTTATGGGCTGGGCCAGAGAGGTGTTAGAGGATCTTACGAGGCTTGATTTTTCAGTTATCTGATTCTTTTACCGTTTAATAGCCAATATTTTTACTTATCTTGTTGTACCCTTGTGATGATTGCAAATCACCTTATGTTTAAAGAAAAATGTTGTTTATGATTCTGTTTATTGATTTACATTATTTATTCTTGTATTGTAATATAATTGGATTGTTTTAGAAATATGGACCAGATTCGTGGTCGTATTATGCCAATGTGTACCATGGATCCAGTATGTAGAGCAGGGCCATATGCCTTGCTCGGGGTTAGTGCGTGACTGATCAACAGCCTAACCTTGGTTTTGAAAATAAAAATTGAATATCCAATTCTAATCATTGCTTATAAAGAAACTTGATAACCTAAATCATTTCATTTGATCATTGTTTAATCTCAGTATTGTCACTGTGACTTGCTGAGCTAGTTAGCTCATTTGTGCGAATCTGTTTATATTTTCTTTTCCAGTTAAGAAGGAACCTGTTGGTAGCGAGGATCCTCAATTAAGTGTGTGTGCTAGGTTTCCAGGTTGCGACCGAATAAGCTAGCTGAAAACTTTTTTAATAGTTTAAGTTTGATAGTTTATAAGAATGTTTATTGTTCAGATGTAAGTTAAACTGGATGGGTTTTGGGAACGTTTGTAATATAAGTGTGGTTTTGGCTTGTGTGCATACTTTAACCTGTTGCGATCCGTGGATGAAGGTAAGTAGGGTCATTGCATATTATTATTATCATAAGCAGGTTTATATATATTGTGTGTGTGTTGTGAACCCCAAAGTTCTGACCCGGGTTTGGAGGGCGTCACATGTTTGGTATCAGAGCTACAGGTTATAAGTCACTGACATCAGCCTAGATTGTCGGGAATGGGTAGTGGGTTAGGGTTAGAAATAAGAAATAGAAAGATAGAAAATCGAGAGGTTGAGTGCCACTGTATATAAGGTATTAGTATGATTCGTATTCTAATTCGAGATTTTTATCCTGCGATATAATTTTCAGATAGCAGTGATGGCAGACTCCTTAATTCCAGTACCAGCTGATCATTCTGTGCCCTTAGTCGGAGGACCGTCATCTGATCCACATCCTGTTCTTCCACCGGTGTTAGCTATACTACCTTCTGTTATGACGGTTGTACCACTACGGGCTATTCCACCCCCGGGTATGAGGCCACCTATCCGAGGACCCCCACCTGCTGATTCTGACTCTACTGGGCATTCAGGTGCGGTTGCATCATTCTAGTTTACTCTACACCATGTTCCTTATCATCGGTATGAGGCTCTTCTTTTGGAGCGAGAGACCCTGTTGGCACAGATTCAGGAGCTACAACACATTGTGAGGACCATAGATGTTGATAGGAGTGCGAGAGAGCTTCGGGAGGAGATTCATGTAACCCGGAGGATACTTGAGGCTAGACTGCATGGGGCTACTTATGAGTATGCAGGCCCTGGTGCTCTTATGGGCTGGGCCAGAGAGGTGTTAGAGGATCTTACGAGGCTTGGTGGACCAGAGTTTCCCTGGAGTTAGACGACAGAGATGTTGTGATAGCTGTTATATGTACATTAGTGTGTGGTGTGTATCAACAGACTTTTGGTTTGTATTTATAGACTAGACTTGCTGATTAGTGTGTAGGCTTGTTGTATCTTTTCACTTTTGTTGAAGCGTTTTCACACTTGTACTACCAAAACTTTGATATATATATCAGTTGCTTTTCTTTTCCGGCATTATCAGTTACATTACTGCACCTGTTTTATCTTACTTTATTTACTGCACCAATTATAAACTCTTGTGATAACATGTACCCTATTCCCTTAACTGTTTATATTCTTTAAAGAAGCATGCAATTTACTTAGTTCAACTATTACAAATATTTTCAAAAAGAGATATTTTTGTTTTACAAAAACTTTTCATAAAAAAAAAGATTTGATTTAAAGGCTAAATAAGTTGTTTGATTCTTTACAGAAAATGCCTCCTAAAAGAAATACACGTTCTACCAACCAGAATGAAGAAACCAACAACAATAAAACCAAGACAACAATAACCAAAATACAAATCCAGGTCCCATAGACCCAATAATAGCCCAGATTCTCCAGATCTTGGCTCAGCAAACAATCAACCTGACTCAACAGCAGCAAAGACAAACCAATCATCGGGTAACTTTTAAGACTTTTCAGGCGGTGAGTCCACCGAAATTCAAAGGTTCTTTAGATCTGATTGAAGCAAGAGTTTGGTTAAAGGAGATAGAGAAGTCATTTGCTTTGGTTAAGGTGAGAGAGGAACAAAAAGTGGAGTTTGCAAGTTACTATTTGAAGAATGAAGCCACCTACTGGTGGGAGACTGTTAAGACATTAGAAGGGACAGATGTTATTATTTGGGAAAGATTCAAGGAATTGTTTCTAGAGAAGTATTTTCCTCAATTTATTCAGGATCAAATGGAATTGAAGTTTCTGGAGTTAAAGCAGGGAAATATGTTAGTAGCGGACTGTGGGAGTAAGTTTGAGGAATTGTCAAGGTTTGTCCCATCATATGTGGATACTGATAGGAATAAAGCTAAGAGATTCCAGCAAGGTCTTGAGCCCTGGATCAGAGAGAAGGTAGCCATATTTGAATTGGAAACGTATGCAGGAGTTGTACAGAAGGCTATGATTGTAGAGATAGAGAGTGAAATGTCACATAAGGAGAAGGAGAGTAAAAAGATGAAGTTTGAAGAAAATGAGGGACAATCACAAGCAGGATAGTTTCCAAATTTTAATTAGAAGAAAGGCAAGTTTCATCCAAGGAAAAATTTTAATTTTAAGAAGTAAAATGCAAGTAACAGAGGACAAGGAAACCGTCCAGCCATTGGGAATCAGCCAAATCAGCAGAGGCTAGCTTTACCAATTTCCAGGTATGCGGAAAGAAACATGGAGGAGTTTGTAACAAGTTGAATGTGGTTTGTTATAAATGTAATCAGAAAGGGCACTATTCAAAAGAGTGTCATAATTAGCCAACCAGAGAGCCAGTAAATAAGGACCAGCCTACTAGGAATCCAACAGTCAAAGTCCCAGCAATTAGATTTACATGTTTTAAGTGCGGAAATCCAGGACATATAGGAAGGGATTGCAAAACACTTGCACCAGTTAGTAATGCATTAAGAATCATGGGATCCACTCCAGTAGTGAATGAACCTCCAAGAGCTAGAGTTTTTAACATGTCTGTGAAGGACACTATCTAGGACACTGATGTTGTGGCATGTACGCTTATTGTAAATTCTTTATGTGCTAAAGTGTTAGTAGATTCGGGAATAACTCGATCATTTATTTCTCAAGATTTTGTTAATAAGTTAAATTGTCCAGTTGAATGGTTAAATGAAATTATAACTGTGGAATTAGCAAATCAAGATCGTGTATCTGTTAATCAAGTATGTGTGAACTGTGAGATTGAGATTTCTAGCAATAAGTTTTGTATGGATTTGATACCATTTAAGTTAGGAGAGTTTGACATTATTCTAGGAATGGACTAGCTATCTAAGCGCGATGCTCAGATAGACTGTGGTAATAAGAAGGTAATTTGGAAGACACTAGACAAGAAAGTGGTGACATTTACAGGTCAGAGGCAGGCAAAGAAGTTCTTAACGATGATTCAAGCTAAGAAGTTACTACGACAAGGATGTGAGCATTTTATTGCTTATGTGATAGATATAAATCAGGAGTCAGCAAAACTTGAAGATATTACAGTAGTCAATGAGTTTCCGGACGTGTTCCCAGATGAGTTACCAGGACTTTCTCCATACAGAGAAATTGAGTTTACAATCGATTTAGCATATGGAACGGAACCGGTATCAAATGCCCCATACAAAATGGCTCCCGTTGAAATGAAGGAGTTAGCGAAGTAGTTGCAAGAGTTATGAGATAAAGGAGTGATAAGACCCAGTGTATCCTCATGGGGTGCACCTGTATTGTTTGTTAAGAGGAAGGACGGAAACATGAGATTATGCATCGACTATCGGGATCTCAATAAGCTTACAATCAAGAATAAGTATCCATTACCTCGAATCGATAATCTGTTTCACCAGTTGAAGGGAGCCAAGTATTTCTCTAAGATTGATCTGAGATCCGGATATCACAATTTAAAATTAAACCTGAAGATATATCGAAGACAGCCTTTAGAACAAGGTATGGTTATTATGAATTTTTAGTGATGTCTTTCGAATTAACCAATGCCCCAACAACGTTTATGGACTTGATGAACAGAATTTTCAAGGAATATTTGGACAAGTTTGTCATTGTGTTTATAGATGATATTTTGATTTATTCGAAGTCATCAGAAGACCATGCAGAGCATTTAAGGATATGTTTGGAAACTTTAAGGAAGGAAAAATTGTATGCTAAATTCTCAAAGTGTGATTTTTGGCTACAGGAAGTTCAGTTCCTAGGACACATAATCAGTAACGAGGGAATCAAAGTGATCCCGGTAAAAATTGAAGCTATTACAAATTGAGAAAGGCCAAAAACACCAACAAAAGTAAGAAGTTTCTTGGGATTAGCGGGATATTATCGACGATTTGTTCAGGATTTCTTGAAGATTGCGACGCCTTTGACAAAGCTTACTAGGAAAAATGAGAAGTTTATATGGAACGAGAGTGTGAAGAAATTTTTCAAGAATTAAAGAAAAGATTAATCACGGCACCTATTTTGTCACTTCCAGATGATCAAGGAAATTTTGTAATATATAGTTGTTAGGTCCCAATGTGTTTGTAGAAGGGGGGTTGAATACAAACAGTACCAAATAATCGAATTAAATGCGGAATAAAAAATGTGAAACAAAATTCAAGTTAAATAAAAATATTATTAAACTTGAAAGGTGTTACAACAACTGTATCGATTACAAGGAATTAATCTCAAATTAATTATCACAAATTTAGAATAAATTCGACATGAACTTTTTCTATTTTTGCAATAATTAGAATCAAATGCTAAACGCGATTTGAGATTAAGTTCTAGGGATATTGATCCGCTAGATTGTTACACAAGAACAAGATAAATAATTCTAGTGGTTTGGATTTAACATTAACAAACTAGAATTTTGATCTTGATGTAAGCAGAGAAGAAAATAAGATGTTTAAAGGCGGCTGCTTTTTTTTCTTTGTTCTTGTATTTTTTCAGTCTGTTGGATGGATGATTGAGTTGAATGACTCTCTGCTTCTTTTTAATCAACAACCGAATAGAATTGAATTGGCATGACAATCCTATAGCTGGCAAGACTTTCGGTAGGACAATGGATTGAACTAGCAAGACAATCTGAATGAACTAGCATGACAATCAGAATGAACTAGCAAGACAATCAGAATGAACTAGCAAGACAATCCTTCTCCTAGTGTAACTTTCGGTGAGACTATTGAAAATGGCCTAGCATGACAATCGGTATGACAATCCTGATTGTCATGCTAGTTCATTTTCAATTGTCTTGTTGATTTAATGCAGATTTTAATCCAATTTAAATTCTGAAAATTCCTAAAATTAATTCAGAATTAATTAATCAATTAATTCAATTAATAAATAAATTATTCTTCACAGATATAATTTATTTTCTTAATTAAATTAGATGACTTAATTAATTAATAGAGAATTAATTCTAGTCTTCAACAACACCCATCCTTCTGCAGATCTTCTGAAAATCACTGAAAATTATGAATCAATTCCACCACTTCAATGTTGACACTCGATGTACTGTCTGGTTCATGAGTGACTAACTTCCGTGACGTTTCTTCATGTCTTGACTTTGACACTTTGATTTTCTTCAGATTAAATCCTTGTAATTAATGATACTCTGACGAGATCTCTGTCACTTGATTAAATCCACGATCTTGATTTATATCACTGAGGCATGATCAACTTCTTGAACTTCTTCCAGTGAATTAACTCCTCAAGTCTGTAGATGAACCTTGTTTCTGAATCCTTTGACAGATATTACTTTGCGAGATCTCTCTGACGGTCGATCCACTATTTACTTATTACATTCTTATTTGAGTTGAGTTGAATCCTCGAATATACAAATAGGCTATGACATATGACTTACAATCTCCCCCTATTTGTTTGTTAGACAATAACACACAAATACCTAGAGGATAACTCAACTAACAAATAAGAAAAAGATATAAACATACATGCAAAGTAAATAGTAGAAAAGTTCTGGACTAGATTTAACATTTTCCAGATTCCAAGTAGATGTTCCTCTAGACTGAACATATCTTCAAGTAGTTCCATCTTCATTTGTACAACCACATTTCTTGTTGAAAAGCCCATATCTCTCTTGCTTCTCCCCCTATGAGAATCAACTGATTAAAGAAGATCACCTTCGTTTTACCACCTCTCCCGTACAATAGGATCCGCAGATAAAAACCAATGGTACTCCCCTAACAGCTTCTTCCCTTACTAGGAAATCACCTTGTGTTTACCACCTCTCCCGTACAATAGGATCCGTAGTTAGAAACAACAATGGTGTGGTGTAGTGTACATTTTTAGGATCTTTTTCTTCCTCCCTGCTATTTCTCCCCCTTAGTTGAGGAATCCTCCAAACTATTACTTAAGCTTCTATCTCCCCCTTAAAGAAGGAATGTATGCCGTCGTCTGAAGGAGTTCTCATATTTCACTTGGTTGGAAAAGAAATAACAAGTAGTTTCTCTTTCGTCCTCACTGTGAGTGTGTGATTCTGTTTAGTGTACCTCACATGTGTTTCACTCTTCTCTCCACTCGTGTTTACACTCATTCTCACAAGTGTATCACTCTTCTCTCATAGCTCCATAATCCAGCTGTACCTGCAAGGAAAATCACCTTAGCCATCCTTAAAGGAGGTCACAGGTGGTGCAATGGGAGTTCACAAATCCCCATCCTTGTTAAACTCGTCAGATGAATCTGAGTCATAATCTACAAGTTGCTAGTTTCCCTTTTAGGGTTCCAGATTTGAATTCTGGGAAGGTAAACAATGATCCAACAATTTTAGCATAAAGATCAAAGTTCCCTTCTAATGTCTGTGAAGACACTTCCTTGTGACTTATCAGGTAATATCTGAATCATTGTCAACAAGTTGCCGATCTGCACCTATGTCAGATCCACTATCCGCAGATGCATCCAGGGGATTTAAGCCTGGGGAGGTAGACACTGACCACTGACATATGGCTTTTGGATCAGTATCCTCTCCTAACACCTGTAAAGGCAATTGGTCCACTAACGAACTTTGAACAATCGAATCTGACCTTAAAATGGTCGAAACTCTTGTTTCCGTCAACTCATCCTTTGTGTGTGTAACCTCTCCTTGTGCATCAAGAATTGTTTATTTTTGAAGTGGTGACACTACATCGGATACCTTGGCCGACAGGCAAAATTCAATAGACTCATCCTGTTGAGAGAATGAATCTAGTAATTGTTTTTGTGCCTTTTCAGCCATTACATCTTTTTGAGAAGATGTATGGGGGCTAGCAGTTGTCTCGGTTTAAATACTACTCATCTATGTAGGAGACAGAGCTACTGGGTTGACTACAGAACCTTCCTTATGTGGTGCACTAAGGCACTATCTCCCTCACGCTCATTCATACTACTTTTAGTGGTAAAAGAGTGTTGGTTGGTTCTGTTTTTGTGTTTGTCTTTACAGTCTGGGATAGACGTTGTGGGTTTTCAACCTCATGACTGTCAATGAAAGAAAGTCATTGGAGACTGAACCTGTATCATAGAACATATGGTAATAGAGAGAAAATGATTTACAATAGTGATTTCAAAAGATTTTACATGAAATAAGAAATCACTAATGTAGAAAGAAGTTTAATTTTTGTTTTTCAAAATGAATGAGTTTTTGATAAAACATTGATCACTTAGGGTAAAGTCTAAGTAATTCTCATTCATGTCAAAAGCTTACAAATATCTGCAACATAATGTTAACAACATATCATTGACCGATACTTGTCAAGTACTTTAGATACTAATTGTTATGTTGCATAAACAATATATCACTGCACATATAAAACAATATGATTGTGCCTATTGATAAGATAGTTATTAATATGACGACTCTACTTATTCATATAAAATTATAACTTCTGTTAGAGTGCCATACCATGTCCTTGATGATTGCTTGAGCAGTATACTAGTTCATACCAACCTGAAGTGAGATTGTGAAGAAGAGATTGCATAGTCCAATAGATATGCAGCTGCAAAGTCCATGAACTGTGGTGTACTGACTTCCTCTTTTAACTCACCAACCAGGAGTACACTTGTACACATCTTACTAGAGTCCAATTCCAAGTGTAATGTGCAGCAGGTGCCTGATATGTCGTAATATTCTCAAGTCTCGTCACTGGTGCTATATGTTAGATACTGCTTCCTGATAATAACCTAGCACAATATACAAAATTACAATGATAACATTCCCAGCTTGCAAACCTCCATATCCCTCAGATAAACCTTTGCTGTTATCTCCAAAGGTAACCATGGGGCCAACTTTCTCAATCCACATTTGATAGCAGGGCTCTATCTCCGGTCATATGTCTTGATGATCCACTGTCAAGAATCCACACTACCGGTTACACCTGTTTAATGCCCTGCACTACAAATGGATTAGACCTTCTTCGGAACCCAAACTTGGTTGGGCCCGGCATACTTGTAGAACTGTCCTTTGTCAGGCAAAACAACATTTTTAATTTTAATTGCCTCAACTTTCTCAATGACTGAACATTTGACCTTGTAAACAGCGTTAACAAATTTCTGTTTAAGCTTAGGCACAAATATCTCCTTTCTAGTCTTAGAAGGACTGGCAGTCTTAGACCTATCATGCTTCTTGTTATTCACATGCTGATGAGGAGTAGTCTTATCATTAGACACATGCTTACCATTAAAATAAGCATACATCATATTAAAAGCACAAGACATACAATTAGAAACACCACATGCTTTATGAGAGTGATTAACAGCAGGCAATTTATGCATGGTAGATATGGCATTTTTGTTATCCAACTCATGTGTGTCTGAGTTAGTCTCAGTTGCTTTCACAACTTTGACTGGAACTTTCGACACACTTGACTTGGAAACAACCTTCTCATTAGCAAGATCTTCAGCATGTATTTCTTCTTGAATAACAGAAGAGGTCGCATCAAATGGTTCAGCAATTGATGCTTTATAGAGGGGTTCATCAATACCCTTAAGCACATGTGGTACTTCCCTCCCTTTAGCACAGACATGAGGAGGGGAGTTTATGCCTAATTCTCCAATAGCAACATTGTAATCATAACCTATTCCAGATGTTTGATTAACAGCTTGCTTACTGTAGAACTCTTTAGCCTTCGAACAAGAATTGAAGTAGGCTCTAACCTTAGTCTCAAGACCGGTGATCTTGTCTTTGAGAATAGTTTCGAGTTTTCTATAACAGTCAACTCTATTCTCTAGAAAAGATACCTGTTCTTTTAATTTGTCTTGATTAATGTGCACAAGTCTTAATTCATTGACCTCTTTCTCAAGGTCTGTGATCTGTAAACTTAACAGTTCATTATCACGACGTGCACAATCTAAGTTACCTCTTAGATGATAAACAATTTCAGCATCAGAAAGTTTTACCTCTATTCTTGACGATGAAGCTTTTCCATCAATAGCCATAAGAGCAAGATTTCCTTCATCTTCATCTTCACTGTCAGTGTCATCCCAGCTTCTTCCCTTTGCCAGATAAGCCCTTTCAGAGTTCTTTCTTACTTGCTTTGGCTTCCTACATTCTGTGGCAAAGTGTCCCAACTCATTGCAGTTATAGCATCTAATGGTGCTTCGATCAACCATCCCTGTTTTGTACCCACCACTGCTGGTGTTAGAGGATGAAGATCCACCTTTCTGGAATTTGTTGTAGTTGGACTTGTACTTAAGCTTGGGATTCCTCCTGAATCTGACATGGGAGAATCTCTTGACAATTTGGGCCATTGATTCATCTTCCAATTGCTCCAGCTCTTCCAAGGAATAAAAATCATCACTTGATTGATTTGTAGTAGGAGGATCATATTCTGCTACTAACTCATTTTCCTCACCCTTGGAAAACTATACCATTCTTTCTAACTGTTGAGATTGTTGTTGTTGTTGACCTTCAGCTACAAGTGCAGTAGATGTGCTGACCATTCTATCCTTCCCGTAGACTTCCTTCTGTTGAATCTGCTCCAACTCATAGGTTTTTAACACTCCATAGAGCCTGTCCAAAGAAATCTCACTCAGATCTCTAGCTTCTCTAATGGCAGTGATTCTATGTTCAAGATGAGCTGGCAGTGTTAAAAGGAACTTTTTGTTGACCTCCCTGATTGAATAATACTTTCCATTGATGTTCAGGTTGTTGATCAACGCATTGTACCTCTCAAACACTTCAGTAATTCCTTCTCCTGGATTTGATTTGAAATGTTCATATTCAGAGGTTAGGATTTCCAACTTGTTCTCCCTAACTTCCTCTGTGCCTTCATTAATCACCTCAATAGTTTCCCACATGTGTTTGGAATTTTTACAGTTCATCACATGTCTGTTCATCAAGGGATCAAGGGAATCAATTAATATTAATTGAAGGCTGGCATCCAAGGAGGCTTCTTCCTTCTCAGCAGGAGTAAAATCTTCAGGCTCTTTTGGATAGGTTCTAGCTTCAGTAGTCACCACACCATCTATTATTACCTCCAGTTCAATAACCATCGGAGTTTTTATACCCTTCTTTAACAAGTTTGAATATTTGGGATTAGCAACTTGTAAAAATAATAGCATCTTCTTCTTCCACATGATATAATTCTCTTTATCAAATTGTGGAATTTTAACGGTTCCAACTTTATGTGAAGTCATTATGAATTTTTGAATAAATAAAAATTCAAGGAGTTGAAAAATCACAAAAGTCTAGGATCTTGATTTGTTCGTTAATCAGAAGGCTCTGATACCAATTGTTAGGTCCCAATGTGTTTGTAGAAGGGGGGTTGAATACAAACAGTACCAAATAATCGAATTAAATGCGGAATAAAAAATGTGAAACAAAATTCAAGTTAAATAAAAATATTATTAAACTTGAAAGGTGTTACAACAACTGTATCGATTACAAGGAATTAATCTCAAATTAATTATCACAAATTTAGAATAAATTCGACATGAACTTTTTCTATTTTTGCAATAATTAGAATCAAATGCTAAACGCGATTTGAGATTAAGTTCTAGGGATATTGATCCGTTAGATTGTTACACAAGAACAAGATAAATAATTCTAGTGGTTTGGATTTAACATTAACAAACTAGAATTTTGATCTTGATGTAAGCAGAGAAGAAAATAAGATGTTTAAAGGCGGCTGCTTTTTTTTCTTTGTTCTTGTATTTTTTCAGTCTGTTGGATGGATGATTGAGTTGAATGACTCTCTGCTTCTTTTTAATCAACAACCGAATAGAATTGAATTGGCATGACAATCCTATAGCTGGCAAGACTTTCGGTAGGACAATGGATTGAACTAGCAAGACAATCTGAATGAACTAGCATGACAATCAGAATGAACTAGCAAGACAATCAGAATGAACTAGCAAGACAATTCTTCTCCTAGTGTAACTTTCGGTGAGACTATTGAAAATGGCCTAGCATGACAATCGGTATGACAATCCTGATTGTCATGCTAGTTCATTTTCAATTGTCTTGTTGATTTAATGCAGATTTTAATCCAATTTAAATTCTGAAAATTCCTAAAATTAATTCAGAATTAATTAATCAATTAATTCAATTAATAAATAAATTATTCTTCACAGATATAATTTATTTTGTTAATTAAATTAGATGACTTAATTAATTAATAGAGAATTAATTCTAGTCTTCAACAACACCCATCCTTCTGCAGATCTTCTGAAAATCACTGAAAATTATGAATCAATTCCACCACTTCAATGTTGACACTCGATGTACTGTCTGGTTCATGAGTGACTAACTTCCGTGACGTTTCTTCATGTCTTGACTTTGACACTTTGATTTTCTTCAGATTAAATCCTTGTAATTAATGATACTCTGACGAGATCTCTGTCACTTGATTAAATCCACGATCTTGATTTATATCACTGAGGCATGATCAACTTCTTGAACTTCTTCCAGTGAATTAACTCCTCAAGTCTGTAGATGAACCTTGTTTCTGAATCCTTTGACAGATATTACTTTGCGAGATCTCTCTGACGGTCGATCCACTATTTACTTATTATATTCTTATTTGAGTTGAGTTGAATCCTCGAATATACAAATAGGCTATGACATATGACTTACAATAGTGATGCTTCTCATAAGGGATTAGGTTGTGTTTTGATACAGCACGACAAGGTTATTGCATATGCATCGAGACAACTGAAACCTCATGAGCAGAAATATCCTACTCATAACTTGGAGTTAGCGGCCATAGTATTCGCTTTGAAGATTTGGAGACATTATCTATATGGAGAAAGATGTGAGATTTATACGGATCATAAAAGTTTAAGGTACATATTCACGTAAAAGGAACTTAACACGAGACAAAGAAGATGGTTAGAGTTGATCAAGGGCTATGACTATACGATTAACTATCACCCAGGTAAAGCAAATATTGTGGCAGACGTGTTAAGCCGAAAGGAGAAATTGAATGTGTTGATAGTACCCGAGGAGCTATATAAGGAATTTCAGAAATTGGAATTGGAGATTAGAGTTTGTAAGCCTAATGAAGCAAAGATGTATAGTGTGACTTTCTAGCCAGAGTTGTTAGAAAAGATAAAGTAGTGTCAAGTGGATGTAATGGATCAGGACATCAATCATTTGGTAGGAGAAGAGTTGTGCACTCAAAAGGATGATCTAGGTATTCTTAGATTTTCTTCCAGAATTTGGATTCCACCAGTGACAGAGTTGAAGAATGAAATTCTACAGGTGGCTCACAATTCAAGGTATTCAATCCATCCAGGGAGTACCAAGATGATCAAGGAAATTTTATAATCTATAGTGATGCTTCTCATAAGGGATTAGGTTGTGTTTTGATGCAGCACGACAAGGTTATTGCATATGCATCGAGATAACTGAAACCTCATGAACAGAAATATCCTACTCATGACTTGGAGTTAGGGGCCATAGTATTCGCTTTGAAGATTTGGAGACATTATCTACATGAAGAAAGATGTGAGATTTATACGGATCATAAAAGTTTAAGGTACATATTCATGCAAAAGGAACTTAACATGAGACAAAGAAGGTGGTTAGAGTTGATCAAGGACTATGACTGTACGATTAACTATCACATAGGTAAAGCAAATATTGTGGCAGACATATTAAGCTGAAAGGAGAAATTGAACGTGTTGACAGTACCCGAGGAGCTATATAAGGAATTTTAGAAATTGGAATTGGAGATTAGAGTTTGTAAGCCTAATGAAGCAAAGATGTATAGTGTGACTTTCCAACCAGAGTTGTTAGAAAAGATGAAGAAGTGTCAAGAGGATGTAATGGATCAGGACATCAATCGTTTGGTATGAGAAGAGTTGTGCAATCAAAAGGATGATCAAGGTATTTTTAGATTTTCTTCCAGAATTTGGATTCCATCAGTGATAGAGTTAAAGAATGAAATTCTACAGGAAGCTCACAATTCAAGGTATTCAATTCATCCAGGGAGTACCAAGATGTACATAAATTTAAAGGAAAATTATTGGTGGCCAGATATGAAGAGAGAAATTGCGGAATGGGTTAGCAAATGTTATACGTGTCAGAGGGTCAAGGCAGAGCACCAGAGACCAAGTGGACTATTGCAACCATTAGAGATTCCAGAATAGAAGTGGGAGCATATTACCATGGATTTTATAGTTGGATTACCAAGGACGAAAGCGAACCACGATGCCATTTGGGGTATAGTGGATAGACTGACTATATCAGCTCATTTTCTGCCTATTAATGAAAGATTTTCATTGGACAAATTATTTCACATATATTTGAAAGAGATAGTAGTTCATCATGAAGTCCCTGTGTCTATCGTATCTGGTCGAGATCCAAGATTTAATTCGAGATTTTGGAGAAGTTTTCAAGAATGTTTGGGAACTAGATTAAATATGAGTACAGCTTACCATCCACAGACCAATGGCCAAAGTGAAAGAACGATTCGGATAATTGAGGACATGTTACGTGTTTGTGCTATTAATTTCAAAGGAAGTTGGGACGAGCATTTACCCTTAGTGGAATTTGCTTACAATAACATTTATCATGCCAGCATCGGGATGCCACCCTATGAAGCTCTTTATGGACGTAAATGTCGATCACTAGTATATTGGGATGAAGTAGGAGAACGCAAGATACTTGGACCCAAATTGGTGCAACAAACAAAAGAAATTGTTAAAGTTATTCAGAAAAGGTTAATTGCAGCCCAAGACCGTCAGAGAAAATATGCAGATCAATCAAGGAAGGATATGGAATTTGAAGATGGAGATTTAGTATTATTTAAAGTGTCCTCGTGGAAAGGATTGACTAGATTCGGAAAGAAAGGAAAGCTGAGTACTAGATACGTCGGACCTTTTGAATTTTGAAGCGTGTCGGCAAGGTAGCATATGAATTAGCGTTACCCCCGTATATGAAGCACATTCATAATGTCTTTCACATATCGATACTTAAGAAGTATAATCCAGATTCCAGACATGTAATTAAGTACGAGCCAATAGAACTTCAGGCTGATTTGTCTTATGCAGAGAATTTGATAGATATTCTAGATAAGAGAGAGAAGGTGTTAAAAAATAAAGTTATAAAGTTAGTAAGAGCATTATGGAGAAACCCAGGGGTTGAAGAATCAACCTAGGAGCTAGAAAGTGATATGCGAGAAAAGTACCCTCATTTGTTTTATTAGGAGATTCTGAGGACATAATCCTTTTAGGATGAATGATGTAATATCCGGGATATTACAACGGGGTACCAATATTATATTTTATATCCGATATGATCCAACGGGGTACCAATATTCCGTAAATATAAGTAGCCCTTACCGTATTTTATTTTGTACAAATAATCATTTACAAACAGTAAGAATAGTTTATTTTCAGAGAAAATCAATATATTCATATTAGTTCTTGAGAATCAAACCTATACTTGGAGGTGTTATTGATATCAGATTTTGGAGTTCAAGTAACCAAAACGAAGGTCTTGGAGAGTACTTTCAGAATCTGTAAATCATACACCTATATAATCAATAGGTATTTTCTATAATTTTTATTAATTTCGAATTATTTTGGATTTAATTATGAATTTTTGAGTTTAATGTTGTTTGTGTGATTTGATGCTTGCATGTTGTAGATAATTTGATTCTGATCATTTTGGTATATCATATGATAAATATGGATTTCAATAATGTTAGATAATGAATTACACAGGGGGGGTGAATGTGTTTGGTGTTTTTCTGCTTTCTTGAAGTGTTTATGGTGATGAATAAAGTAAAATTAAAACCTTACAGTGAAATGTGTTAGTACTGAATTTAAACTAGATAAAATAGTGGACACAGATCTTTCAAAACTCACTTAATTTTATATTAAAATTAAGAATGTTTTGCTTTAAAATTTCTGGGTTCTTTGTTGATAAAGAGCTTAGCTTCTTCCTTGAGAGAATACAAGATTTTTGATCTAAATTGTTACTCTTAAATAAAGCATCCAGTGTTTACTTTATAGAATAATAAACACTGTTTTTTACACAACATGCAATATCATGTACTAAACCCTACTTTTGGATAACCAAATCTTTCTATTTCTGGCTTAGTATATCTTTTCTAATCTTGCATGCTTTGCTTTTCCAATTAATCTTGCCCTTTGATCTTGTACTTCTTCAAGCTGCTTTTATAGACTTGACAATCCAACTGATTGGATTGTTTGTTGATTAATAATCTTGGATATTTAACTGGTCTGCACTTTGTTTGGAATATAGAGAACTTGACATCTCGATAAGTATATTGGCTTATCGAGATCTCTCATCATTCTATAGTTATTTTGACTTAGTGAAGTCTCTGAGTTCTCTATAAGAGAATTTGGCTTGTCGAGATCTCTCATCTTCATGTCTTCACTTTGGTTTATCAATAACTCTGAGTTCTCTAGTAACAATTTGGCTTATAGATAACTCTGAGTTCTGTAGTGACAAATTGGCTTATCGATAACTCTGAGTTCTCTAGTGACAAATTGGCTTATCGATAACTCAGAGTTCTCTAGTGAATAATTGGCTTATCGATAACTCAGAGTTCTCTAGTGAAGAATTGACTTGTCGATATCTCCATTCTTCATGTCTTCAATTTGGCTTGTCGATAGCTCTGAGTTCTCTAGTAGCTTTTCTTGACTTCTCGATAAGTCATTCTGGAGTTCTCGAATGACTTCTCTATAACACAAAATCTGTGACTTGTAAAATTCTTGACTCAGAAAGTTTTTCACAAAAGAGATTTATTCAACCCCAAGCTTTTTCATACTTTCTATGAGGCATGATCTTCATGATCTTCTTCCAGAGCTTATTCTTAGGCTTGAGACTGTTTACAGAAAAATACTCCAGTCTAGTCTATTTACATTTTTACAGATTTAAGTGTTACAACACAAAATGCAAACATAGATTACCATACAACTTACTTAGGGTTGTCAATTTGACTTAGTCTTGTTATAGTACATGCATGTCTTGCACAACAATTTCCCCCAATTTATGAGAAGATTGTTTATAATAAATTCATGCCTGTTAACAAGACTAACCCCAAGCTTCAATGGAAAATAAGATAAATACATAAAATTGACACAATATAACATTTATACATTAGGTGATTTCATGAGTTAAACAGACACATATATCAGAAAAATATTATATCTTTTGTTTGTTTCTCTAATGAGGTCCTTTAAATATACAAGAATTTTAAGTTCCTCTATTATTGGTGTCCCTCTTAGAGCTTCCACAAGTTTGAGTCTGTTAGGCTTAGGATAACCACTCAGCAAATCAATCCTGAATTTTGAGAATGTGCCAGCTTTGACATTTAGAAATCTTCTATTAGTCCCTAACAATACAACAAGAATTACAGAAGGGGGGTTGAATGTAATTCTGGCTACTTTTACAGATTAAAGAAAAATGGTTCTAACTTAATAATATATAAGTGTTTGATTTGCAAAATACGGAATGAAGAGTTAGATGAATCAAAATACAAGTAATTAAAAACACAAGTCTTTAAAAACTTTCTGGTGGATTTGAATGTATCCACCAGATACATATATATATATATATATATATATATATATCAAGAGAACCCTGTGAGGCTTGAATAGCTCACAGCTGCTTACAAATATGAACAACTAAACTTACAGAGAAATGCTACAGGATACAGCTTACAATTGTTTCTCTGAGAATGTATTTGCTTAGTCTTTTTTTTATTCTATTTGCTACTCTTGGTTTATATATCACCAAGATTACATAGTAATAAGACAAGATAATAAAACAAAACCTATTAAGTCTAATACCATGCTGCTTCACTACTCTATTCCAGCATCTTTGAATATATTCATAATAGCATGGAAATGGTAATGCTTCTTTGTTCTCAAAAACCCAGCTGAATAGGCTGCCACATTCCTTTTGCAAACACTCGACGCTTGTGGCTGTGTTGTCACTATCAACAGATGTTTGAATTGATCATCAGTCGGGTACATGATTATCATCCGTCAGGTTGCCTTGTTGATCATCCGTCGGGACCTTTGTTGATCACCCGTCAGTAGCTTTGTTGATCATCCGTCGGGTAGCTATTTGTCACATTGACTTTATTTCACTTATGCAGAATTACAAGAATCATATATTTACAATTAATCAACCTATTCTGCATATCTAATTAAAGTCAACATGACTTATATGCTACTATAGAATCTATACAAAGGTGTTTGTAAAAATGTGTTACATGACTTATTGTTACATAAGCTACTCACTCGATGGATGTCAAATCATCATCTGCCGGGACTATATCTGATTATCCGTCAAATGCTACATTTTCACTAACTTGAATCTACTAAAGTGTTTTGTTAATGAAATCATCAAGTTCACAACATATTCCCAACAATCTCCCCCAATTTATGTCTACTAGAATTGTAGCCATAAATTAAGAGAAACTTGATGATAACAAAACACTTCTAAAAATACAGATTTAAAAAGTAGTAGATAAAACTAAAAAGTGCTGCATTAGTTACTGAAAAATTTACAAGACAAAGTGTACAAAGATTTGCTCACAATCATTTTCAAGGTGCTCCTCTAGTCTGAGCAGATTGATCTATTTCCTTTATTATCTGGATTTCTTCCCAAGCTTCCTGTTATTTTCTTCTATTTGATTTTGGAGCTGTCTGTGGAATTCAAGTTCATCAGATTCTGAAAGATCTAGCATTCCTTGCATTTCTGGAAGAGTCTCATTACTAGAGATGCTCAACTGGTCCTCTAATTTGAAGAATCTTCTAACTCCCTTATCATCCATGAATTCCATCAGCCAGTAGGGCCTTAGATGCACTCTACTCCCTGTGTAAGGAATAGTTAAGGTCTTGAGGAGTGCATCTTTGGCTCTAATACTCCTCAGTTCTTCAATCTTCTTTAGAACTAGTCTTCTAGCTGTCACATTGAATCCAAAGTTCTTCTTGAATGATGAATAAACTTTTATCAGTACAGATTGGCTCTCTTGAAGAATCCTGTGAAGTGGCCATGATATCTCTTTTCCTCCATTGTACTTGAATACTAACCTTTCAGGTAGATTCCTGTAAGCATTAATCCCTCTAACTTCTTCCAATTCATCTAGGTAAAGGTTTAGTTCAGAGAATTCCTTGATGTCACAGATGTACATGATATCTCCCTTGTTGACCTTGGTTTGAGCTTTGGTTAGGGACTTGGATCTGAGAGTTGAGGGCTTTACTTTCTTGGCTGCTCTGGTCTTTGTCTTCTTTGGCTTCATGAAATGAGGTAGATTGAGTTCAGTAATTGGTAGACTATCCCAGTCTATTGGCTCATCCTTTGGAATGATAGGTTCACCATGGAAATTCTTGGATGGATCTATCTTGAATTCTCCATGTGCCATAGAGGGCATGGATGTTTGAGTTGTTGTAGAAGTAGACTCTTTGGGACAGTATCTGTGGCGCCCTCCAAACCCGGGTCAGAAGTTTGGGGTCCACACACACACCTTAATTATAACCTGCTTATAATAATAATAAAGATAATAATAATATATGCAGTGACCCTACTTACCAACCACCACGGACCGTAACAGATTAAAGTATGCACACAAGCCAAACATACTAATATATTACAAACCGTTCAAATCCCAACTATTTCAAACTCAAACTGAGTATTAAACATTATTATAAACTTTTACAAACTTAAATTATCCCAAAAGAAGCCTACTAGCTCAGCTTTCTCAACCTGAACCCCTAGCTCTCGCACTGGACTAGGGATCCTCGCTACCAACTGGTTCCTTTTTAACTGGAAAGAATATAAACAACATCGCACAAATGAGCTAACTAGCTCAGCAAGTCACAATGACAAAACTGAGAATAATGATCATCAGGTGAATATGATTATGATATCAAGTGAAAAATTGATTATGATTTAGAATTGGATATTATACTTTTAATTTAAAAACCAAGGTTAGGCTGCTGATCAGTCACGCACTAACCCCGAGCAAGGCACACAGCATTGCTCTAACTACTGGATCCAAGGCACACATTGGCCTAACTTGACCATTATATGGTCTGACCACGAATCTGGTCCACAATTTTATAAAAACAATCCAATTCTAACATAATAACAGAATATACAATAATAAACAATAACCGAAATCATTAACAACAATAAATGTTTAACAATGAAAGGGTTTCAATCCTTGTAAGGATCAATAAGGCAATTTAAAAGCTTGGATGCTGGGTAATGAAAGAATTGGATAACAAAGGAATCAACATTCCAGGGTTTCAAAGATTTAGGCTTTCAAAGCATAGGATACAAGGATTGAATGTACAAGTAATTCAGTTCAGTGTTTGGGATTTTATTTGCATGTATTTGTGGAGTAGTATCGTATACTTGAGGTTCGTGTTTGGGTATACAACAATCAATGGTCTAGAAAGAATAAGGTTCATGGCTCAAGAACAATAACTGGAATCAGGGTTTAGGTTTCAGTGCTTCAAAGCACTTGCAATATCAATAAGACTATCACATATTACAATATTTCGAGAAAGTTCGGAATACTTGCCTGATATTAGCTTACTACACTGCACTCGCTTCCAATCACAAGCGTCTTACTCCTCAACTATCTGTTTCCCTTTCCTACGTCTTGCCTCTTCTGCTCACATATCATAAGCATCTATCAATTATTTACTCATGGACTTCTATTCAACACATACTTCTATCTACCCTTCGTTTTACCCAAATCCGATTAACGGATTGAAAGTTATGCAATAATCAAGTAAACACAGAATATATAGACCGATAGTCAATTAACAAGTCACATATAGCATATAATACATCACGTAATCAAAGATATATCATTTATAAAGAAGTCTCGGGTCATAAATAGGCTTTCTGGTATTTAAAATGATTTTTAAAACATTTTTCGGAATTAAAACGGGCCATTGGATCAATTTCGGGTTAATAAACAGGGTTCGGTTGACCAATTCTGGCTCCGAAATAATTTTAGAATAATTATCGAGCCTTGGAAATAATTTAGAATAATATTTTAAAGCTCGAAACTATTTTTCAGAATTTTTAAATCATTTTTAAATAATTAAATCTAATTAAATAATTAATTAAAATCAATTAATAATTAATTAAATCAATTAATCAATTAATTTTCGAATTAATTGACCAATTAATCAATTAGAAATTAACTGAAATTAATTAACTAATTAATTTAGATTTATTTGTGAATTAAAAATAATTTTCAGAATTAAAATAATAATTTTTTGAATTTTCAGAAATTAAAAACGAATTTTTATAATAAAAATAAATAGGAAATATGATTTTTAAACATTTTTAAAACAGAAATCCAATTTTTGCAAAGTCTGGAAACTACAGGGACCAAACTGCATCATTTTCAAAACTATAGGTACTAAACTGTAATTTTCCAGGGGGTCGCCGGAAAACAGTCGGGGATGGCCGGAGAACACGTTCCCGGCGTCCTCACCCCACCAACACCTCCAGATCACATCTACAGGTTACCAGGAACACAACCATGTAATCAAAACAACCTAACAATCCCTGAGTTGGCCGGAATTTGGCCGTGAAATTTTCCAGTTTCTGGCGAACATCGGAAAACTTCAAAACACAACTCCCTTCTCTACAGACCTCGTTGGTTCATGAAACTTATACGACTAGATTACAAATTTCACAGAGAACACAACCCACTATAACACAACATCAATCTATCACAGAATAAGAAACCCCCAAATTTCAATTAAGAACATTCATACGGGTTATAAACCCTAATTTTAAAATTCGAAAATCAAACTCAAATTTGAACATGTTATTGAACTCCAAATCAGACGTATGACATATGAAAATCATCAGGAAAACAAGCTCTACAACATGCAATCATCAAATCATACAAACAATCATCCGAACAAAAATTCATATTTTTAATAAAATAAATTCGAAAATAAATAATTTTTTAGAAAAATAACCTTGATTTCTGCAGGTGTATGGATTACAGAATCTGGTAGAGCTCTTCAAGACCTTCAGATTGGTTACTCGAGCTTTCCAAATCGAATTCAATAACACCTCCAAATGCTTGTTTGATTCTTAGAACAGTTTTAGGAAATTAGGGTTTTTTTCTCTGAAAATTATATAATTATCTGTGTGCAAATGATTTTGATACGAAATAAAATACGGTAAAAGGCTATTTATAATTACGGAAAATTAGGATCCCGTTGGATCATTCCGGATATAAAACGGTACGTTTATTTGTAAAAACTGATCCAAACGGTATCGGTTTTCGGGATAATTATCCAAATCAGTACAATTTGTACTGCGGTCTTGGTCTCAGCGCCTGGTTACACGTATTACGAAGTGATAATTGTGATAGTTTAATAAAAAGCTCCCGTTTATCGAAAATACGAGTTTTATTGATTTACCGAAACAAATATTATATCAAAAATGTTGCGCCGGGACCCGCGCAGGACAAACCGTATGCCGGATCGAAAAAGTCGAAACATGGAATATGCTCGGAATATTACAATTAGGTTAGGAAGGAGTTCTCGAAAGAGTTTCGGGTTCCAAAAACGTAACAACGGTTGACGTCAGTTGGTTCCCGTTTTTATAAAATAGATTTTAATTACCCGGAAAAAGATTTTAGAAATTTCATATGATTCTTATAAATCCATAAACCAACATAAAAATAATTAGGAAGATATGACAATTATCTATATTTTATTTTGGACATATAAAAATTAAAATACTCAATTAATATTATTTTTGAATATTCAAGTACAGATAATACTTAACAATTAGCTCACAGAATAGATACTGAACACACATAATAATTATATAATAGCAAAAATAATTACACGATATATCCCGGATATTACAGTATCCTTCCATCTCCTCATCACTGAAATCCAATTTTCTCTTGATTCTTTGCTTGTATCTTGGCTTCTTTGTCTGTGGAGGTTCATTTTGCACTACTTGATCTAGAGATTCAGCAATTACAGATGGTTATGCAGAAATTTGTTGTGTGAGTTTCACAGCTTGCAGCTTGGCCAAGATAGCAACTTGCTCCATCTTTTGCTTGAGCATTTTAGCATCTAGAGCAGCTTGCTTCTTTTCTTGCTTCAATCTTGCCTTTTATTTCCTTTTTGCTTCAACAAAATGAGGATATCCAGCCACCACACAAATTTCCTTACCATTTCTGAAAATCTTGGCAATTCTTCTTTTTAGGACTGAATCTGCAGGATCCTTGTAGAATGCTATAGACCTGGCCAACAGCTTCTTCTCATCAGGCTTTGGTGTCTCATACACTGTGTCCAAAAGATTCTTTAGTGAAGATTTTGGATAGTTCACCTTTGGCTTTATGATTAGATCTGCCTTTGGAGATTTGATGCAGGATGTCTGGCCTCTTTCCAGATTGTTCATACTCATATCATTCACAGAAATTTGCCTGATTTGAGAATGATGAATGGCTAATTTTTCTGGCTCCTTTGCTAGACCAAACTTCTTTTGAATATCCTCATCAATTTTCTCCCAGTTTATTGGACTAAACTGCTTCTTCTCAGCTGCTCTCAAAGTGGATGCTACTTCATCGATTAGATCAATACTATTCTTAGCTGGTTGCTTTGTGAAAGCAATTGTAGGCACAATTACTTTTCTAACTTGAATGTTGAGCTGTTTCTCCCCCTCACTTGAGCCTTTCTCCCCCTTTTTGTTACCATCAAGTTGTATGAGAGGGAGTTGAGCAGCCACCAACTGTTGGAGTAGAGCAGTCTGAGTTTCTTGATGGGTAAGTATCTTGGCCATTGACTTCTCTACAACAGATAATCTTGAGTCCATGGCCTCAACTTTCCTATTGAGGTCAGCCTCCTTCCTTAGCTTTTAAACTATTTCAGTCATGGTGGTTGCAAGAAGTCTAGCATCCAACCTTGCTATGACATCTTATTTTACTTCGGAAATTTCTTGCTTGATTTTATCCACACTCTGACTATATTGGAGAGCTTGAATTTTATGCAGCTGAAGTGCTTCAAGTTGTGCTGTAAGTAGCTTCTTTGTGCTAGCATTAGAAGATGCCTGAATGGCTATTTGGGTGTCATGAATTAGCTTGAATAGTGTTGCTTGGAGATGTGAGTAGGAAAATTCTTTTATTAGCAACCAGACAGGAACATCTGCATCTCCCCCTATGCTCATGCTATCTTCCTCATCATCCCCACCAGCATTCCCAAAAGAATTTTCATCCAGTTTAAAATCACTGCCAATGGTAGAAGGCATAGTAGTGATTGCATCCTTTGCTCTCTATAAAGATTGTGTAGTATGCACCAAGTTTAGCATTCTTTCAACCTCCTTATTGCCCTGCACAGCTAGAGTTTGGTAAGCTGTAACAGGGTGAGTAAATGTCTCAGCATCTAGGAAAATAGAATCTATAGCAGCTTGATATTCTTGCTGAAATAGCCTTTTCCTTTCTGCATCATTGACTCACTCATAATGGTTTCCATTCTTATCACTCCTGTACCTGCATTTCTCTCATGATCTCTCTTTTCTTGCATTAAGGTCTCACCTTGGCTCCCCACCCTCACACCCTCATATTTACCATCTAAGGTGGGATTCCTCACACTCACTTTTTCCAGTCCTAAAGAAATGGACTGCATTGGATCACTCTTTTTCTCTCCTTTTTCCTGGGAGCAACCCAGACTCTCACTCATGTCACTACCTTCCCTCAATCCTAATAGTGATTGCACAATTACTAAGTCATCTGTACTAGTGACTATAGTTGAACTTTGGAGTTGTGCAGAGACGGAGTTGTGCAGAGACACCCGACGGATGAGAAATATCCATCGGGGTAGTAATTTGACTAACCGACGGATGACTGCTGTTATGCACATCCATCGGGATACAATCACTACTCGATGGATGAACAATATCCATCGAGTGAGTAGAAATAAATGAGTTTGGAGTGGAGACGATTGTGGACTCTGTGCAGATTGAGGAGAATTTTAGCACAGATGTCTCAACAGTCTCAGAAAGAAATGGCAAGTGAGCCAACAAATCATCTAGAAGATGATGCTCACTTGCATGGATTTTTGACTTCTCCAACAGAGTTAAAGATGGAGAATATGGTTGTGATGTTTGAATCATGTCAACATCCAAAGATTGTGTGGGAGAATTTGGTGTTTGGGGTGTTTCAATTTGTACAGATTTTGGTTGTGACTCCACATTTGTTGAAGCCGCATCAATTTGACTTTGAGATGGTACAGTGACTGGGTCTTTAGCTCCAGTTTGCACTGTGTGTGTACCCTGTGCATCCCCAAGGGTTTTGGATTTCTTCTTTCTTGTGTAAGTTTGTGGTGAACTTGTGTCCCTACCTGTAACACCCTCCAAACCCGGGTTAGAAGTTTGGGGCCCTCAACACACACCATATCAAACCTGTTATGAATATAATAATATATAGGTATGCAATGATCCTACTTACCATAATCCACAGATCAAAACAGTTTAAAGTATGTCCACAAGCCACAATCTTATTTATTACACAAATGTACCAAAACCTAGTTTATTTATCTTACATTGGAAGTTTCAACTTTATTATAAAATATAAACACAACCAAGCCAAACATCCTCTGCTAGTCTATTCCAATTCAACCTGGATACCTAGCTCGCACACTTGTCTGGGGATCCTCGCTACCATCAGTTTCCTTTTTCACTGGAAAAGAATATAAACAGTTTTGCAAGAGTGAGCTAACTAGCTCAGCAAGTCACAAAGACAGTAACTAAGATTAACAATGATCAATTAATATGATATAAGGAATCAAGTTTGTTGATAAATAATGATTAGAATTGGATATTCATTTTCATTTAAAAACCAAGGTTAGGCTGCTGATCAGTCGCGCAATAACCCCGAGCAAGGCTCCCAGCTTTGCTCTATATACTGGATCCAAGGCACGCATTGGCCTATTATGACCACGAATCTGGTCTGACCACGAATCTGGTCCATATTTATAAAACCATCCAATTCTGAAATAATTCAATATGATAACCAATGTAAATCAATAAGTTGAATTATAAACAACATTTATCTGGAAGCATAGGGTGATTCATAACACCATGAAGGCATAACAGGAAATTCGAAAAGATTGGCTTTTAATCAAGGAAAGGTTCAGAAAGTAGAAGACCAAGGGTTCAAGGGTTTCAAGAATTGGTCTTCTGATAAACAAGGAATAAGGGTTGGTATGTTATGAAATTCAATATCAGAATCAGTATGTGGTAGATATGTATTTGTGGAGTAGTATCGTATGTGTATGGCTCGTGTCTGGGAATTCAATAATCAATGGTTTATGAAGAATAAGGCTTATGGCTCAAGATCAATAAGAACCAGGGTTCAAGGTTAAATAGTTTAAAGTGCTTGCAGTATAAAACATGAGTTATTTTGAGTAATAGCAATATATTATGAAACAGTTCGAAAATATTTGCAATATATCTTAAAAAGGTTCAAAAGTACTTGCAATATAATCAAAAGGAAAAGAAACACTTGCCTTATCGATTCGCTTTCACCTTACTAGCACTTATCAATTGACTCCCACTCATTGACTACCTGCTTTCCTTTTCTACGCCTCGCTTCCTCTGTTAAATATCACATGTATGTTAGATATATTTGATAATGTCATGGCTAATATGATTTATGTTTAGTTTTCAGATCTTACTTAAACAGGATAAGTCAGTACTTACTAGAAGTCAGGACTTAAGGATATCAGTACTTACATTATCAGGAGATAATCATCAGAAGATGGATATGAGAACTTAAGTGCTGAAGGACGTTCAAGATAAGGATAGTAGCTGATTAAAGGAAAGAAGATCGAGATAAACATAAGAAGAGATATGCATGAAGAAGGAGTTCTATGAAGAATAGAATACTTGGAAGAAAAGATATCTGATTGATATATTTTAGGAAGCAGAATTATATTCCATATCAATTAGTGATTATCTTGTAACTGTGTAGTATATAAACACAGACATAAGGTTTACACTATAAGTGTTATCATATTCGAGAAGATTATTCATTGTAACTCTAGCAGCTCTCGTGATATTTGTTCATCACTGAGAGGTAACAGTTCCATACTGTAACAGAGTTTATTGTTTCAATAAAGTTTGTTTTCTGTTACTTGAAATATTAAAAGTTCGATTTGATTGTATTTTTACACTGTATTCACCCCCTCTACAGTGTGTGTGACCTAACAAGTGGTATCAGAGCCTATCTGTTAACGCACATACAGTTAAAGATCCAAACACAATCATGTCTGACACAGAAACTCCAACTAAGCCTACCAAAACTGAAGAACCTCCAAAGACACAAATTCAAAGTCGGTATGAAACCATCAGAGTTCCCATACTGAGACCATCTGAATATGCCATATGGAAGGTGAGGATGACCATGTTTCTGGAAGCTACAGATCCAGAATATCTTGATAGAATCAAGGAAGGACCTCACAAACCAACCAAGCTCGCTGTTGCAGTTGCAGGTGAAGCAGCAAAGACCGTACCAAAGGAGAAGAGTGATTATACTGCTGAAGATATCGCATCAATTGCTAAGGATGCTAAGGTACGACACTTACTGCATAGTGCCATTGATAATGTAATGTCAAACAGGGTAATTAACTGCAAGACTGCTAAGGAGATATGGGATGCTCTGGAAACAAGGTGTCAGGGAACTGATACAATTAAGAAGAACAGGAAGACAATACTCACTCAAGAGTATGAACACTTTGACTCAAAGGCTAATGAGTCATTGACTGATTTATATGATAGATTTGTCAAACTCTTGAATGATCTGTCACTGGTTAATAAGGAGTATGATCTTGAATATTCAAACCTTAAATTCCTGTTAGCTCTTCCTGAATGTTGGGATTTGAAGGCAACAACAATAAGAGACAACTACAGTCTTGATGAAACAACTCTTGATGAAATTTATGGAATGCTCAAGACTCATGAACTTGAGATGGAACAAAGAAGCAAGAGGAAAGGAGGAAAGTCAAGGACAGTTGCTCTTAAGGCTGAAGAAGAATCCCCCAAGGCAGCTACCTCAAGGAAAGACAAGGGTAAAGCTCTTTTCACAAAGTCTGATACTGAGTCATCAAGTTCTGAAAGTGATGATGACTCAGATTCTGAAAGCTTGCCTGAGACTGATGCTGATGAGGAGATGATGAAGCTGGTGCTCTTATGGTGAAAGGGATCACAAAGATTACATACAGGAAGTTCAGGAAGGGAAAGAAGTTTTCCAGGAAAGGCACAAGTTCTGATAAAAAGAATTTCAGAAGATCTGAGGGCAGAAGAGGAAAGTCTGATAGAGGAGATTATACCAATGTCAAATGCTATAACTGTGGTAAGAAAGGCCACATATCTCCTGATTGCAAGAAAGTGAAGGGTGACAAAGGCAAGGCTCTGGTCACAAAGAAGAAAAGCTGGACAGACACCTCAGACTCTGAAAGTGAGGAGAACTATGATTTGATGGCAAATGCTGATAAAGAAAGTGCTGAGAGCAGTTCTGAAGCTGCTGAAACAAAGGTACCTCAGACTACTTATGCTTTTCATACTGATGATATTAATGAGTTGAGAAGATATCTTAAAACCATGTTTGTTATTTATAGAGATCAAACTTTAATATGTGAAAGATTAACTTCTGAAAATCTTGCTTTTAAGAAAAGAAATGATTTCTTAGAAAAAGAGTTAGTTATGTTCCATCAAACTCAGAAGGATAGAGATGATGCTTTTTATGTTAGGGATGAAGTGCTAAAAATGAATGAATCTCTAAAAACTGAGTTAGAAAAGGAAAGAGAGATTATCAGGACTTGGACTAACTCTGGCAGAACAACTCAAAATTTGCTAAGTAGTGAAAATTGGAAAGAGGGCTTAGGTTATGGAGAGGATAAGAATGATAGAGGAACTGTAGAAATTAAGCCTGTTGTTAAGCAAAAGCCAAAGTTAAAACCTGTTAAGTTTGTAACTGTAAAGTCTGATAATGTGAAATCAGAAGTTAAAGAGGAATTAACTTCTGACAAACTAAAACAGGAAAAGACAGCTGAAGTAAACATAGGCTTAATGACTAAGAAGCAGCTTAAGCATAAGCTGAAAGATGTTAAGAATGCAAACAAGGTAAAATCACCTAGGAGAAATAGGAATGGAAAAGAAGGTGTGAATAAAAGCAATGATTATGCACCTGTTCCTGATGCTCCTAGGAAAACATGTCATAACTGTGGAAGTTCTAACCATCTGGCTTCTTTTTGCAGGAAGAATAAGAACATAAACTCCTTACCTTCAAAATCAGGTGTTAAGAGTCAGTCTGTTAGATATAAACCACAAAATCCTTGTTTTCATTGTGGTAGTTTATGGCATTCCATTTATACTTGTAAGGAATATCATAGTTTGTACTATGATTATTATCAAATAAAACCTTCTTTGAAGAAAGTTTCCATTGTTCCTTCTAGTGTAAATTCTGATTCAAAGTCTGACAGTGTAAGTTCTGATAAGAAAAATGTTAACATAAACTCTGATGCTAAATCCGCTGCAAATGTTAACAAACTTAATAAGGCCAAAGGATCCAAGCAAGTCTGGGTCCTTAAAACTAATCATTAGTGGTCTTTGTGATTGCAGGGCAACAGGAAAAATATTCTAGTTCTGGACAGTGGATGTTCAGGACATATGACTGGAAATAAAGCCCTGCTATCAGACTTTATAGAGAAAGCTGGCCCAAGTGTTTCTTATGGAGATGGCAACATTAGAAAAACATTGGGATATGGCAATATTAATCTTGGGAATGTCATCATTAGAGAAGTAACTCTGGTCTCAGGACTTAAACACAATCTGCTGAGTATAAGTCAAATCTGTGACAGAGGTTATCATGTTGATTTCTTTGAAGAACACTGTGAAGTTGTGAGTAAATCCAAAGGCAAAGTTGTTCTAAAAGGATACAGGCGTGGTAACATTTATGAAGCTAAGCTTTCAACAAGTACTGATGGTTCTGCAATCTGTCTGATGAGTAGAGCATCAATTGAAGAAAGCTGGAATTGGCACAAGAAACTCTCATTTAAATTTCAACAATATAAATGAACTAGTCAAGAAAGATCTTGTGAGAGGACTGCCAAAGTCAGTATTTGCTCCTGATGGCCTTTGTGATTCTTGTCAGAAGGCTAAACAAAGAAAATCTTCATTCAAGAGCAAGACTGAATCATCAATTCTTGAGCCTTATCATCTACTACATGTTGATCTATTTGGTCCAGTGAATGTCATGTCTATTGCAAAGAAGAAATATGCGTTGGTCATAGTGGATGAGTTCACCAGATACACATGGGTGTATTTCTTGCACACAAAAAGTGAAACTGCATCTATCTTGATTGATCATGTCAAACATCTGGATAAATTGGTCAAAGATTCTGTGAAAACCATAGAGAGTGATAATGGCACTGAGTTCAAGAATTTGATAATGGAAGAGTTCTACAAAAACCATGGAATTAAGCAGGAATTTTCTGCTCCTGGAACTCCATAGCAAAATGGAGTTGTTGAAAGGAAGAATAGAACTCTCATTGAAGCTGCACGTACAATGCTTGAAGAAGCAAAGCTTCCAACCTATTTCTGGGCTGAAGCTGTGTAGACTGCTTGTTTTACTCAAAATACAACACTCATTAACAAGCAAGGAAAAACACCATATGAGATGGTGAAGAAAAAGAAGCCAAATCTGAAGTACTTTCATGTATTTGGATGCAAGTGTTTTGTTCTCAAGACTCATCCTGAACAGCTATCTAAATTTGATCTAAAAGTTGATGAAGGAATCTTTGTTGGATATCCACTTTCCACAAAAGCCTTCAGAGTCTATAATTTGAGAACAAGAGTGGTCATGGAATCTATCAATGTCTCTTTTGATGACAAGAATATTACTGGTCTTGAAGATTTTATTGATCATGAGCAGCTGAGATTTGAAAATGAAGACTCAAGTTCTGATACTGAAAATCCTGACAGTCTAAGTCCTGATACTGTAAACTCTGATGGATTAAACTCTGATGTTATTGAAACTGTGGTGACTACACCAAAGGAAGATGCACCTATGCAGGGGGAGCATACTCAAGAACATACCACATCTCAAGAAGCATCAGAACATACATCTGGCTCTTCAAGTTCCGATTCGTCAAGTTCTGATAAGCCAAGTTCTGATAGTTCTGAAAATCTAAATTCTGAATAATCCAACTCAGAGAGCATAGTTTCAGGGGGAGCATCAGAAAATGAAAATGAAGATAACATGGATCATGGGGGAGCATCCAGTTCTAGAGAAAACCTTTCATCTGCAAGGAAGTGGACTAAATCACATACACCTGATTTGATAATTGGAAATCCTGATGCAGGTTTCAGAACTAGAACATGTACTTCAAACGAATGTCTTTTCAATTCTTTTCTCTCTCAGACTGAGCCAAAGAAAGTGGAAGAAGCTCTTAAAGATGCTGATTGGGTGCAAGCAATGCAGGAAGAGTTAAATAAATTTGAAAGAAACAAAGTCTGGACCCTAGTGCCAAGACCAAAGAATAGATCTATTGTTGGTACAAAGTGGGTGTTCAGAAACAAAACTGACAGTGATGGCATAATTACAAGGAATAAGGCAAGGCTGGTTGCAAAAGGATATTCTCAACAAGAGGGAATTGATTATGATGAAACATTTGCACCAGTTGCTAGGTTAGAAGCCATAAGGATATATTTGGCTTATGCTGCTCACAAAAAGTTTACTGTCTTTCAAATGGATGTAAAAAGTGCTTTTATCAATGGAGAATTGGAGGAGGAAGTATATGTTGAACAACCTCCAGGCTTTGTAGATTCCAAACATCCAGATTATGTCTAAAGGCTTGATAAAGCACTTATGGACTTAAGCAAGCTCCTAGAGCATGGTATGAGACCTTAGCTCAGTTTCTTCTGGAAAGTGGATTTAAAAGAGGGAATATAGACAAAACAATGTTCTACCTCAACCATGGAAATGACTTATTTCTGGTCCAGATTTATGTTGATGATATCATTTTTGGGTCTACAAATGACAGACTTTGCAAGAAGTTTGCCAAACTGATACAGTCAATGTATTAGATGAGTATGATGGGGGAACTTAGCTATTTTCTGGGCCTTCAAGTCAAGCAGAATGAAGAAGGCACTTTTATTTGTCAAACTAAGTACACCAGAAACTTGCTGAAGAAATTTGGAATGCAAGATTGTTCAAGTGCATCCACTCCCATGGCCACTGCAACAAAACTGGATAAGGATACTGGTAAATCAGTAGATATTACTGATTATAGAGGTATGGTTGGCTCTCTACTCTATATAACTGCTAGTAGACCTGATATCATGTATGCTACCTATCTTTGTGCAAGATTTCAAGCAGATCCAAGAGAACCTCACTTAACAGCTGTGAAAAGAATTTTCAAATATCTTAAGGGAACAGCTGATCTGGGATTATGGTATCCTAGAGAATCAGATTTTAAACTAATAGGTTACTCAGATGCAGATTTTGCAGGTTGCAAAATTGACAGGAAAAGCACAAGTGGAAGCTGCCAATTTCTTGGAGGCAGATTGGTTTCTTGGTTTAGAAAGAAACAAAAGTCAATTTCCACATCAACTGCAGAAGCAGAATATATTGCTACAGGAAGCTGTTGTGCACAGATTCTTTGGATGAAGAATCAGTTACTGGATTATGGGTTAACATATTTCAAAATCCCTATTTACTGTGATAATCAAAGTGCTATTGCTATGACAGGTAATCCAGTTCAACACTCTATGACAAAGCACATTAGCATCAAGTACCACTTCATCAGGGAACATGTAGATGAAGGTACAGTGGAATTGCACTATGTTCCAACAGATCAACAACTAACAGATATCTTCACAAAACCATTGTGTGAAGCTACTTTTACAAGATTGGTAAATGAACTTGGAATGGTTTCAGGTTCTTTCTCTAAATCTGCTTAGTTTTGTTCTGTTGCATCAGACTTTATGATCAGTATTTACAGAATTCAATCTCTTTGTGTATTCTGTGCTTAATTGAAAAATATGTTTAAGTACTGACTGTTGTCTGATCAATGTTTCCAAACTCTGATAGTGATATGTCTGTTTAGGTAACTATTCAATCCTATGAGGATAACTGTGCTAGATGCTGACCTAGTAGTCTTCAATAAACAAGGGATCCCATGTAAGAAGTAATTATTTCTGTGGAAATCTATTGACACAAGCAAATTCTAATAATTGAGCTTAGTTGAGTTTACTTTGTCTATCTTATTACTAAGTCACAAACTAGAATAATGCTACTCATCTGTTAAGTTCTGATGCTAGTAAATCTGTTGAATGAACTAAGTGCTAATAAACCTCACTTATCAAAAGAAAAAGAAAGTGAAACAAGGATTAAAAATCAGGTACTCCTTTGAGATCTAGAGTAAAAATATGGAAGGGAAGATCCAAGTGCATTGCTGGTATTAAGTAATATGCATCAGAAAAGCAAATAAAATATTTTCTTGGTGACTTTTCACACTCTATGATTACTGGAGAAATACTCTGATAATAGCATAAATTCTGATAAGCAGTCGTGACTCACTTACACTGAGAAGCCACTCTAAAAAGGAATTTAAAAAGATGCATAAAATTAGAACACAATAGTTGAGGTGGACTCAAGCATGAACTCATTCAACAGTAGGTTTCAGGATAATGACAGCTCTTTAGTAAAGTTTTAGTTATGCCTTATTTCTAAGATGTACAGAAGTGAATCAGACTTTACTCCTTGTCTGATATTTAGCTTAATACACACACTAAACACTCCATATTAATGATGAAAATCACTGTGGTGATCTATGTTGTTTTAGATGAACAGTCATTGTGTCATAATGCACAAATTCTGAGGACAAGTTCTGATTGCATGTTCTGATGATTATGTTCTGAAGAATATAAATCAAAATTTGTGTGAGGACTTACTAAGATAGACATTCATTTTTCGAGTTAAGAGATTATGTTCTGATGATCGTTAAGTTCTGATATAAGTCTAAGTTCTGATATTAACGTCTGATTCTTTACTTGACTTATTTGTGGATAAAATTTGGAAATAATCTCAGTTTAAACCAGAAAATGTTGAAGTGGAAAATTAACAGTCATTATATTTAGGGATAGTGGTACTCGTACATGAACAGTCAACTTTTACTTGTTTCTTGTGCGCATTAAACCTTGTTTTCCCTTTCCAATGAATGTTTTTCTTTTTCCAAGTCTGGGGAGACGAGGTAAAATTAATTCTAACTGTCAGCATTAAATTTCTTTGCGTCTCCTGGCATTCTCTTGCCTATATAAACAACCACTTCATATCAGCCTTCTCATCAACTCTTTTATCACAAACTCACCTTCATACTTTTTCTATCAAAAACACCATGGTCAGATACAATATGTTTTTGAACTACGAAACCTTCAACATGGAGCTGAGCTGTGCCGATTGGCAGCAGAAATGGCACGTTACTACCATTCCTGATGAGATATGGGACTCCGTTCCCCAGGAGGTACTCACCCACCTCCTGTTCTTCTATATGGATTACCATCGCCATCTGGAGCGATTGGAGGAGGAAAGGCTGGAAGCTCTCCGCCAGCAAGAGCGAATCATACGACTCGCTATTCTGTTTGTCGAGAGTAGGAAGAAGAAATGATTTATTTTCTTCTTCCTATTTTTCTTCATCATCAGCCTTGCCCTGCTTCTTGAGCTAGGACAAAGGCTGTTGACGTTAGGTTTCACAGCTTAGGGAAATCTTGTACAAGTTCTGATGTAATTTAAATTTCATGAATGTATTCTCTTGATATATTAATGAAATTTGTTTTTGTTTCAAGATCTTGTCTCTGAGATATTTTGTAATGCATTGATAAATCCTGATACATATTCATATTCTGATGACCATATAAATTCTGTTTTAACTTAAGTTCTGATTTTATTTTATCAGTACTTGCTCATCTGATTTATTATGGTCATTTTCACTCGGATTTTTTTCAGAATATTGATGTTGCAATGAAAAATAATTAAATAGTTGGGAACAGTTTCAATTTTGAATTAAAACTGTTTCACCTTGATTAATGGAATAACTTGGTAAGTGGAACAATTTTTTCTTGAAAAACTGCAAGTGGGTAAGTAATGATTACTGTTTTCTCGTGCCCATTAACTATTCATTTTTACTGCATGTCTGACAGGTGTCCAACTGTTACATTTTTTTTTAAAGTATAAGTAAGACAGAGAGAGGATTTTTTAATCTTTTATTTCCCTTCATACTTTTTCTCTCTATTTGCTTTTACTCTCCTTTTTCTTCTAACGTTGTTTTTCATATAGACATTCTATCAAACACCTAACAGGCACTTACACATCTCGATTAATTTCATGGCACCAAAGGATTTAATCATTGATGGAGCTAAATTTGTTCCAAACAACTATGCTGCAATTCTTGATAATGCTGAAGCTCCGTCTGAATTACATTTTGTGCAAGACCTTCTTGCACAATGCATTGACCCAACCTTCCGTCTTCTCAAGCCAACAAGTTCTGACACTTTGGAGGACTGGAAACTTTGATAATGGTGGTCCAAATGGTACTCCTAGTATTGTTTTCGAAGTGGGTGATTCTCCATATGCAGTCACTCCTGGTACAATATGTAAGGCTCTACATCTCCCAGAAGGATGTACTTTTTCAATTCCAGAGAAATCAGCTCTTCAGGAGTTAATGGCCAGTTTGGGGTATGAACAGAGTTTGGCAAAGCTTGGGCAGTTAAAACGGGCTCATATCAGAAGGGAATGGAGCTTCTTCTTCGACTGCATCACTAAAGCTTTTGGGAACAAGTGTTTGAATTTTGATGTCATCCCCATAATGAGTCAGCACATCGGGTATGCCATTATAAACCAAACTCATTTTGATTTTGCAACGGCTATAATTGGTTTTATTGGGGATAGGATGACAGAGGATAGGAATGTTGTCTACTTTGCTAGATTCTGTCAACTTATATATACTTTTTGTACTGATGAACCTCAACTAACCAGTACCTCAACTCCACCTTTTAAAGTTGTAAAACGATACTTTAATGACCTGGTACATGCTGACACTAAGAAACCAGTGGTTAGACCTTTACAGATTCCTCAGTCTGTAAAACAGATCTTAGTAAATGCTAATCCTGATACTTATAAATCTGTTTATCCTGATGTCCACCCAACAACAACCTCCCACACACCACAACGACCATCAGCACCTACCACCCATACTACTTAACCTACACTAAGGCAATATCTTTGATCATATCTCTCAACTTCACAGACAGTTCAACCTTCATCCTCAGAACCTCCTGTGAAGCCTTCATCTTCCAAGCCTAAGAGGACAAAGACTGTTCCTCAAACACCTCAGAAGAGAAGGAGGATTGTTTTGAGAGATGAATCTGACAGTGAGGAATAGGTTTCTACATCAGAACCCGTTGTCAAAGAAGCTGAGAAAGTTCCTTCTCAGAAGGATTCTGCAATTGGGGGATCTAGGCTTCTCAAAAGGCTTAGACGAATGACTGTTGATGAAACTCCCAAGGAATCCATATCTTCAAAGAGATACAAGAAACATAGGGCAAAAAGGCCAGTTTCAGATGATGGGGAAGCAACAGCTAAGGAAGGAGATCAGGAATCTCTGATCTCACAAGAATCAGAATCTGCTAAAGCCACTGCTTCTCCATCAACTCCACCTCAGGAAGCTGTTACTGAAAAGGCCAACACACCATCTGTGTCTCCTGTTCAAAAGTCTGTATCTCCTGTTAATACAGGCACAACTGCTAATATAGATATTCAGACCTTGGTTGTGCCTGAAGTCATTTGCTTAGAAGCTCCAACAACAACTAATCCATCAACAGCACCTGTTACTGATGCTGCTCAAAATCTAGACTTCTCTCCTACACCTTCTCTGCATCTAGATGCTGATGATCAGAATATAGGTGAGCATCAGGATATGGCTGTTGATCAGAACTTAGAACCAGATCAGCAATTAGAAGATGCTGAAGCCTCCATTGCTACTCACACTGATGTTTTATCAGAAGATACTGATTCTGTAAGTTCTGATGCTGCAAATGCTGGAGATACTGATAATGCTGCTCCAAATACAGATGCTGATGAAGCAGGTCCTTTAGGACATGCTCCTCAATAAACTATTCTTAAATCTGAACTTGTTAAGAAGTTTGTTACCAGAGAAGCAACAGTGCCTTGGAGTGAAACTCCTGCTGGTCAGGAGTGGACTAAGGAATGGAACTCAATTACTTGTGTTCCATCTGCAAAGAATCTGGCTGAGCACTTGACAAAAGCTGATGAGATGTTAAATACTGATGATTTCAAAACACAGCTTAGAGTCACTGCATTGAGTACTAAACATCTTCAAGGTCTCCATTCAACTACTCATGCAGAGCTACACAAGATTCAGGAAGAATTCATCAAACAGGACCAAATTCAGAAAATTGACAAGAAAAAGTTCTTCCAACCTACCTTTGACAGGATTGCTTATATTGAGAAGACTCAAGAGAAACAACAAGCTCAGATTAATGATATTCTGAAAAATCAAGCTTCTCAGCAATCTCAACTTACTGAAATCCAAGCCTCAGTGGAATTGCTTGTCTCTCTTCTACTACCTGCTGATGCCAAAAAGGGGGAGAAAGTAATTAAGTCCAAATGCAAAACTGACAAGACACTGAAAGGGAAGGATGATGAAAGGGATGATCAAGGAAACTCTGGAATGGGTAGAGGTCATAGTCAAGGTAGAGGTTTCTCATCAAGAAAAGCTGAAATCACAAGTCACAGGACAAGTTCTGATGCCGGAAAAAGAATTAGTTCTGCTACTGGTAAAAGGATAAGTTCTGATGAACTTTTAGATCTTGATGAAGAAATGTCAAGACAGTTATTTCTTCAGGAAAATCCAGGAATGGACTTGGAGAGTTTAATGGAAGAAGAAGCCAGACTTAAATCAGAAAAAGTCATATCTAAATTTGAAGCTTCTGGTAAAAAGACACTTCCAAAGATCAAAGGCATTGTGATAAAAGAAAGGACAAATACTGAAGCAATATTGGCTAAATCACAACCGCAGATAGATCCAAGATCCAAGGGTAAAGAAAAAGTTGGTGAACCTATCAAGGTTTATGTGCCTCCTGAAAATGAAGAAATCACTGATGAAAAGGATGATCTTGCTCTGACTTCAAGAAAAGTTTCTAAGACAACCTCTGACATAGCTCAAGTTGTTCAGAGTCAAGAGACAGTAAGTTCTGATATTCCGAAGAAGCAAGTAACCTCTGACATAGCTCAAGTTAACTTGATATCAGAAGATAAATCAAAGACACTCCTACCAGGATTCACTAAAGCAAAACAGACTCAACCTTTGAAGACTGCTGTAAGTGGTTTTGAAGCAAGAATAGTTACTGGAAAGGAAGCAAGAGATAAAACTGGATTGGGAAGTGCTGATGAAAGAAGAATACAGAACACTACCAATGATCCAACTTCCTTGAGTGAACCAGGTATTGGAGCAACTCCTGAGAGATTGAATCAACTGGAATCTGTACAAATGGTTTACCATACCTACTTGAAAGAACACATCTTGTTGTACTTTATGACAGATGGTAGGGTTTATCATATAAGGCAAAATGCCATTCCATTGAAGTATTTTGAAGAATTGGAGCATGTACTATTCTTACTTCAAGTGGATGACAGATTGACAGGAAGTGCTGCAAACTATTTGAAGGATCAGATTCAGAGACATAAAAGGCTTTATTCTGTTAAGTCTGACAGCACATATGTTCCAAAGTACAGAGATCACAAGGGTGATATAGTTGAAATAAAGCCCAACACTGCTCAAATTATAACTACCTTTCGGGGTTACAGGGCTGTGGAATTCAATCTTGAGTCTGATAAAGCTTATTTGATCAGACTAGATCAGGATATAAGAAAATCAAAGATTAATGATCTTAGGGCTGTAATCTTTCAAATTGGTGAAGATAATGCAGAGCTTAAATATGCTAAAAGGAGAATGATTGATGAACTCAGATATGCTGAGAGATGTTTGTTGAAGAACTATCTCAGATCAACTCCTGACATCAGAGAGATCAGAAGATGAAGCCAAGTCAAGATCTACAACTGCTTAAATTCTGATATTTGTACAGACTGAAGTTATTATCAAAATTTAAAGATTGGTAAAGCTTTAAGGACTATAAGTTGTAGTTATCTAGTCTAATTCTCATGCATTTGTACTTAATGTTTTTGACATCATCAAATATCTGTTAAACTTGTATATTTTGCTAATTTACAAGTTGGGGGAGATTGTTAGATATATTTGATAATGTCATGGCTAATATGATTTATGTTTAGTTTTCAGATCTTACTTAAACAGGATAAGTCAGTACTTACTGGAAGTCAGGACTTAAGGATATCAGTACTTACATTATCAGGAGATAATCATCAGAAGATGGATATCAGAACTTAAGTGTTGAAGGACGTTCAAGATAAGGATAGTAGCTGATTAAAGGAAAGAAGATCGAGATAAACATAAGAAGAGATATGCATGAAGAAGGAGTTCTATGAAGAATAGAATACTTGGAAGAAAAGATATCTGATTGATATATTTTAGGAAGCAGAATTATATTCCATATCAATTAGCGATTATCTTGTAACTGTGTAGTATATAAACACAGACATAGGGTTTACACTATAAGTGTTATCATATTTGAGAATATTATTCATTGTAACTCTAGCAGCTCTCGTGATATTTGTTCATCACTGAGAGGTAACAGTTCCATACTGTAACAGAGTTTATTGTTTCAATAAAGTTTGTTTTCTGTTACTTGAAATATTAAAAGTTCGATTTGATTGTATTTTTACACTGTATTCACCCTCTCTACAGTGTGTGTGACCTAACAATATACTTATCAATACTACGTCTCATCACATTCTATTCGTTACTAGCTTCTAACTACCCTTCGTTTCACCCAAATCCGACGTACGGATTGAGAGTTATGAATAAAACAGTCAAAAAATACACGTACAATCATATTATGCATCAATCAGATCACATATAACACGTAGCACATAAGATATTTAATTAAAATAATTATTCAAAGAGGATTCGGGGTTAAAATGATGTTCCGGGTATTTATTACGAATTTTTGAACATTTTTCAGAATTTAAACGGGACTTCGAATTATTTTTTAATTAAATAATAGGGTTCGAACACCCGAATATGGCCTTAAAATAATTTTATAATAATTATCGGGCCTTGAAAATAATTTAAAATAATATTATAAAGCTCGAAACTATTTTTCGAAATTTTTAAATCAATTTTAAATAATTAAATCCAATTAAATAATCAATTAAAATTAATTAATAACTAATTAAATTAATTAATCAATTAATATTTAAATTAATTGACTAATTAAATAATTAATTATCAACTAAAATTAATTAATTAACTAATTAAGATTTATTTTAGAGATAAAAATAATTTTTCAGAATTAAATATAGATTTTTGGAATTTAAAATGAATTTTTAGAAATAAAAATAGAATTTTAAAACAAAATAAACCAAAAACACTTTTCAGAAGTTGAAACTGAAGTCCAGAGAATCAAAACCGTGTCACAGACGGGTCAGGAACCGGGTCGCGAAGAACAGGCCTGACCCCCGCCCCTTCCCCAGAACACGGCCACCGGGATAAAATCCGGCGAGCCAAATTCGTGTTCTTTCATGATTTCTTGGCTATCCTTCGTGATGTTAATCGATTTCATAGCACTGCAGCATCTCAGATATGACCCCAGTTTAATTTCACCATCCCTGGAACGCCGTTTCCGACGAACTCGCCATTAACGTCGGCGAGTTCGAAGGTTTTCCGGCGTTAACGATTCAGGCATCCAAAAACGCATATGATTACATAAATCAACTTAAAACTTCACGATCTACACTCCTATAACCTCCAAATCCGCCCAGAATCAATCAAATTAAAAATCCTAAATCGAATTTAGAACATTCAAATATTCAAACCCTAATTTTATTAATTCGAAGATCAAACTCAAATTTAACCATGTTATTGAACTCCAAATTTAACATATAATATACCAAATTGACCAGGAAGAAATAATCCACACGATTATGCCATCAAATCATATCAAAAACATCAGGAACAAAAGTTCATATTTTAATCCATAATTAATTTGAATTAAAACAATTAAACAGAAGATTACCTGATATTTCTAGGTTTGATTTGATGATTGATTATGATTCTATATTTCGAGAGCTTCATTTTGATATATTGTACGCTTGAATCGGAGTTCGGTAACATCCTCGTTCGTGCGTTTGATTCTCAGGAACGTATCGATTTCTAGGGGTTTTCTCTGTATTTATTGTATTTTTACTGGTTGTAAATGAATAAACGAATAAAATAAAATAAGAAATATGCTATTTATATTTACGGAATATTGGTTCATTCTGGATCATTTTGGATCGTTAAATTAGTTACTTAGCCACTAAGTAACTGCAAAAACGATCCGATTTAATACCTGTATTGGATAATTATCTTAACCAGGCTTTTTATAAAACACTTTATATGAAAACAATGTAATATTATCCCGTCTTTCGAGAATACGGGTTTTGTTGATTCACCGAAATGATTATCGTATCAAAAATCTTGCGCCGGGCCGCGCATGGGTCAAACCGTAATCCAGATCGAAAAAGTCAAAACATGAAAAATGTCTGGAACGATCATATTAGGTTAGGAAGGAGTTTTCGGAAGAGTTTCAGGTTGTAAAAATGTAAAAATGGTTGAGGTTGGGCGATTCCCGGCTTTATAAAATAATTTTGTAATTATTCAGAAAATAATTAATAAATTCATAAATCAATATAAAATCATATAATATTCTAAAAATTACCAGAAAATTCCTTAATTATCTATATTTTATTCTGGGCATAATAAAATTAACACACTCACATTTTATCACATATATACATCTAAATATTATTATCAATCAGCAGATAATTCATCAAAATTCACATAATAATTACATAAAAATAATTTATTGATAAAATAATTACACGCGATATCCCGGATATTACACTACCCCTCTTGGCCTGTGCTCTTGGTTGAGAGCTTGTTTCAATGGTAACATCCTTTAAGAAGGATGAAACCAGTAATGAGTTAATGTCCTTATTAAGCACTGTAGTTTGTTGATTTTCACCCGGTCCCTCACCAGTCTTTCCCACCTTCACACTCCCCTCTTTGTGTTTAGTGGATTTTACAACTGGCATCTTTTGAAAGACACCAGATGGGGCTTTCTTTGTCTTTGGTTTTGAAACTTTGGATTTGGTAGCTTGGGTAGGCATATGTCTGGTTATTGACACAGATTCCACTGCTACACTAGAAGGCAAAGAAATGGTTATGGTTGGAAGAGTAGAGACAGTTGAGATTACCTCACTTACCTGAGGTGCCTCCATTACTGGAAAGTAGAAGAGTTGCATCTCTTTGTGGTGGTTTGCTCTATTTAAATATACAATAATTCTTCTTTCTTGAACCCAACAATCTAACTTGTTGGTTAGGTTCTCAAGCACAATGTCCTCATAGAGGTGGTTAGCAAGCATCATGAAAAATCTAGCATAATAAACATTTTTACCCCTCTTATTAAGCTCCCCTAACTTAAACCCCAACTCAAATAAGACTAGATCACTAAAGTTGAAGAATTTATCAATCACTAGCATGTAAAGCATGTAGAGCATGGAGATATTAACTGAATCAAAATTGCTAATTTTACCAGAAAATACTTTAGTAACTACATCACACAGATAACTCAATTCCTTCCTAAGACCCAACCTCCTAATTTCACTTAATTTAGAAGTAGAGAGTGCATAGCCCATGGAATTAAGCATATTAACAATGTCAGTGTCTGTGTGTGGAGAAGTTACAGTATTATCAGGAAACTTGAAGCATGTTTTAACAATATCACTATTAACACAGAATTTCTTACCTTTAATCGTGAAAGTGATGGTCTTGTCGGTTGAATTGTACACTGCAGTTGTCCACATTTCTTCAACAACCTCACAGTAAATGGTGGGTGATTCCAGCATGGCATAGTTGAGTTTGCAGTTCTTCACAAAATCCATCATTTTGTGGTAGTCGCCAAATTGTTGAATCCCCTTGTTCACTTGAGCCGTAAAATTGTTCTTCTCATAGATAAAACTAGTTTGAGACATGATTTTGATGAATGGTGCCATTGTTAGAGAATAAGAACTTACAGAGAGAGAGAGAGAGTAATTGCTTTTGAGACAGAAAGAAGTTAGAGCAGATGAATTGAGAATGATAAAAGAAAAGAATTGGAAATGAATTTTGCTATTATACTATCTCAAAAATAACGGTCAAAAGTAATAAAGTAAAATAAAGTGACCAATAAAAATTGCCCAAAATAGTCGTTTAAAAAATAAACTGTAAAAATTTCATCACTTATTCGTCGTGTTATGCTTACAAACTGTAAGTATACTCGATGGATAATGTTCAGAAAATCAACGGCTAGTAATGAGACAATTCGACGGATGAGGATAAATCAGTTATCCGTCGAGTTATAAAATATTTCAGAAAAATAATTGATTTTTATTAACAAATTGTACATCGACGGATGATCGAACTCGATGGATAATGATCATCTGTCGGGATGTAAATTTTGACTTAGCCAAAATTTCATCCAAGATTGAAAAATTAATTAAATTTCTGGCTGCATTACAACTTGCAAAATATCTGAAAAGATTCAAGAGTAATTAAGCATACCTAACTCACTTACCAACCTTGAAAAGGTGGATTCATCCAGTGGCTTGGTAAATATATCTACAAGCTATTTTTCACTTGGAACAAAATATAGTTCCACAGTACCATTCATCACATGTTCCCTTATGAAGTGGTACTTGATGTCTATGTGCTTTGTTCTTGAATGTTGTACTGGATTTTCAGTGATGGCAATTGCACTTGTGTTATCACAGAAAATAAGAATTCTTTCCACTTGCAGACCATAGTCTAGCAATTGGTTTTTCATGCACAAAATCTGTGCACAGCAACTGCCAGCAGCAATATATTCAGCTTCAGCTGTAGAATTAGAAATTGAATTTTGCTTTTTATTGAACCAGGACACAAGCTTGTTTCCTAGAAATTGGCAGGTTCTTGTTGTACTTTTTCTATCAATTCTGCAACCTGCATAATCTGCATCTGAATAACCAGTTAGATCAAAACCAGAATCTCTAGGGTACCAAATGCCAAGTTTTGGTGTTCCCTTGAGATATCTGAAAATTCTCTTAATAGCTACTAAGTGAGATTCTCTAGGATCAACCTAAAATCTAGCACAAAAACATGTAGCAAATATTTATATCTGGCCTACTAGCTGTTAAGTATAGAAGTGAGCCAACCATGCCTCTGTAACTTGAAATATCCACAGACTTTTCAGTAGTGTTTAATTTAAGTTTAGTTGCAGTGGCCATGAGAGTTTTTGCAGATGTGCAATCCATTAGTTCAAACTTCTTTAAAAGATCATAAATTTATTTAGTTTGACTAATGAATATTCCATCACTAACTTCTTAACTTGCAAACCAAGAAAGTAAGTTAGTTCTCCCATCATGCTCATTTCATACTTACTTTGCATCAATTTGGCAAACTTTTTGCAAAGTTTTTCATCTGTAGAGCCAAAAATAATGCCATCTACATAAATTTGAACAAGTATGCTAGAGCCATTAACATTTCTAAAGAATAAAGTTTTCTCTATAGTACCTCTAGTGAAGTGATTCTCTAAAAGAAACTTTAACAACGTGTCATACTAGGCTCTAAGTGCTTGCTTCAATCCATAGAGTGCTTTTAAAAGATAGTATACATGATCAGGTAGATTTGGATCTTCAAAACCAGGAGGCTATCTGACATAGACTTCCTCCTCCAAATCTCCATTTAGAAAGGCACTCTTGACATCCATTTGATAGACCTTAAAATTGGCATGGGCTGCATAGGCTAAGAAGATTCTGATGGCTTCAAGTCTTGCAATAGGAGCAAAGGTTTCATCAAAATCTATTCCTTCTTGTTGACAATAGCCCTTAGCAACCAATCTAGCTTTGTTCCTGACTACTATGCCATTTTCATCCATCTTGTTTCTGAATACCCATTTGGTGTCTATTGGATTCTTTCCTTTAGGCTTGGGTACCAGCTTCCATACATTGTTCCTTTCAAATTGGTTTAGCTCCTCCTGCATAGCTAAAATCCAATCAGGATCCAACAAAGCTTCTTCTACCTTCTTTGGTTCTTCCTTAGATAGAAAACTGCTATATAGACATTCTTCTTGAGTTGCTCTCCTTGTTTGAACTCTAGAAGATACATCACCAATGATGAGCTCAAATGGGCGATCCTTTGTCCATTTTCTTTGTTGAGGTAGATTAGCTATAGATTAAGAGGCCTCATTGTTGTCTTGATGTGTGATTGAGTTTTGATTATTGGAAACTCCCCCTGAGTTTGTAAATCTATGATTTAAAAAAGAGGGACTTTCTGTAAGTGATCTATTCTGACTTTCAGCTTCTTTTGATGACCCGACGGAGAGTGAATTTTGAGTTCCGACGGATGAAGCTGATTGTCTCTCGATGATGCAGATTGTCTACCGACGGATGAGGCATTTTGTAACTCGATGGATGGTGAGTTATTAGCTTCATTAGTTGTAGATTTTTCTGCACTATCCTTATTAGTAGTTTCTTGATCACTTTCATCATCACTGTCATCACTAACCATCTCCACATTGACAAAATTGAGGCTCTCATGGTAATCTCCATCTTGCAGTCCTTCAATATTTTTATCATCAAACACAACATGTATTGATTCCATAACAATGTTGGTTCTCAGATTGTAGACTCTGTATGCTTTACCAACAACATATCCAACAAAAATTCCTTCATCTGCTTTAGCATCAAACTTCCCACTCTGATCAGTTTGATTTCTCAAGATATAACATTTGCAGCCAAAGACATGAAGAAAGTTTAGAGTTGGCTTCTTGTTCTTGAACAATTGGTAGGGAGTCATGCATTTTTCCTGATTAACCAAAGAAATATTCTGAGTGTAGCATGCAGTATTTACAGCTTCAGCCCAGAAGTAGGTTGGTAACTTTGATTCTTCAAGCATTATCCTTGCAGCTTCAATAAGTGATCTGTTCTTTCTTTCTACTACTCCATTTTTTTGTGGAGTTCTTGCTGCTGAAAACTCATGCATAATCCCATTCTCTTCACAAAATACTCTCATAACAGAATTCTTGAACTCAGTTCCATTGTCACTCCTGATTCTTCTAACTTTGAAATCAGGATGATTGTTGACTTGCCTTATGTGATTGATGATGATTTCACTAGCCTCATCTTTAGACTTTAGGAAATATGTCCAAGCGAAATTTGAGAAATCATCTACAATTACTAGGCAAAATCTTTTCCTTGAGATGGACAACACATTGACTGGTCCAATTACTTATATGTTACTATAGAATCTATATAAAGGTGTTTGCAGAAATGTGCTACATGACTTATTGTTACATAAGCTACTCATTCAATGGATGTCAAATCATCATCCTTAGGGACTATATTGAGTCATCCGTCGGGACTATATCTGATTATCCGTCGAGTGCTATATTTTTCACTAAATTGAATCTACTAAAGTGTTTTGTTAATGAAATCATCAAGTTCACAACATATTCCCAACATCTTCCATCCTTGGAAATTCTGCTCATCCTTTTTACCTTGCATTCTTCTGATCTTTTAATGTACATTTCAATCTCCTCATCATACTTCCTTTTCATCTCCTCGTATTCAGCCTCATTCCTTGCTCTTCTTTCCTCCCTTACTATCAACCATTCAGCTAAAACAGATCTCCATGCTCTTGTAGCAGTATCCTTTTCCTTCAGTAAACTTATCACTCTCTTGATTTCTGTGGGTGAAAAGGTATCCATTAAGTTGCATCCAAGAAATGTGAAGGACCCATCTTCATAGTAGATTCTTACTTCCCTTAATATTACAACCCAAACCCTGACTATTTCCTCTGCTAGTTGTTGAAAGTGAAGGGTTTTTAGCACATAAACGCACCGAAAATGTAAATTTAATCTTAAAAAAACCGAAACCCTCCGCAGGATCCATGTGAAAAATAATATTTAATTCGTAGTTCAGTGTGTTTACCTTAATAAGCTTTACGTTAATGGAAAGATGGAGGTCTTTAATAGCGATCCAAGAACGATGAACGGAGATCCTTAGCAGCTGCTCCTCAAGTGTGAAGCACTCCACCGGTATCCACCAAGAACACGATGTAATGAAGGAGGAGGAGATGGAGAGAATTAGGGTTTTGTAAATCTTTTTGGTTGAGGCAAAAAATAGGGTTTATAATAGTATATTTATAGGCAAAATTTTCAGCTGAAAATTTTCCCATAAAATATTATTATTATTAACCCTTTATTATTCTCACTAATAATTAAAACACCTTTTAATTATTAATCCTTTTCCTAAACTCTTTAGAAATAATTCTCTCACTTGATTTAATTTCCAAAAATTAAATTCTTAATTAATAATATTAAGAACCTTTTCTTAATTAATTTATAATCAATTAAATCTCATTTCATCAATTATTAAATTTGCCAATTAATTATTTATTTCATAAATAAATAATTATCAGCCATTATTAATTAATTCCTCCACCATTAAATCATTCTCTTTTATTGTGTGACCCTGTAGGTTCAATATTAAGTCGGTAGTAGAAATAAATAATAATAAAACTATTTTATCATTATTTATATAAATTCTGTAATTCATTAAATATGATTAATTAATTAATCATATATATTCTACATCGTGAGGGATTCTTCTCAGCATATCGCGACTATCCGGATAATACAAATTCACTGCTTAGAATACCAAGAACCTATTCAGTGAGTAGTAACCGTACAATTAATTCCTTCTACCCTGCAATGTCATGATTAAATACAAGGCATGGAACTTGTGTCAAGCCTATCTTATTTAATCACTTGCTTTCCCATTTACTATGCTTAGTTCTATTTAATGTAAATTAGAAACCCCTTTCTAATTTCATTCACTCTGGCCAGAGATTCCTGAACTAACATAAGTGGATCAGCATTGAACATTCTCTTCCTACACTGGAAGGGGTAGATCCTTTATTGATCATACACTATCTTCGTGTATAAATTCCTATACCCAGTAGAGCCCTTATAATTGTCCCTTAAGACTAAGAACTAAACCAAAGCATAGTTCAGTGTACACAAGATGACTATGATGACCTCAAGTCTAAGGATACTTGTACAACTATCACTATGTGAACAACTGTTGACACATGAGTGAACTCCATCAGTTGTTCAGCTGTGTGAGTCATGTTCAGTGAACTTATTCTATAATAAGCACCTACATACTAGCTATAGTGTCACCACACAAATGTCTATGAGAACAGACATCCTTCATAATAAAGCAAGCATAGTATGTACCGATCTTTACGGATTATTAATTACCAGTTAGTAATCCTATGACCAGGAACTATTTAAGTTTAGAGTTATCATCTTTTAGGTCTCATTATTATGATCTCATCACAATCCATAAAAAGCTTTAATCTAAACTGTGGTATATCTTATTTAAACATTTAAATAGATAGAGCCCGCAATAAAATCAAAACAAGCCTTTTATTAATATCAATGAAATCAAAACAGATTACATAAAAGTTATTCCTAAATCCTCATACATGATTGGACTTAGGACATATCTCTTTCAATCTCCCACTTGTACTAAAGCCAATCACTCTGGTATCTAATACCCATCTTGTCTTTATGATGATCAAAGTGACTCTGAGAAAGTGGCTTTGTGAGCGGGTCTGCTACGTTGTTATGTGTGTCAACTCTCTCGACGTTGACATCTCCTCTTTCAACAATCTGAATTACACCACCATTCAGAGTAAACATGTACCCTGGCATGGATTTGCTATCACTTTCTGATTGAAAACTAGAGTCAGTATAACCCTCTATTTTTAACTCAGATTCACCACCAAAAACAACAAAAATGTCCTGAGTCCTTCGCAAGTACTTAAGGATGTTTTTCACTGCTTTCCAATGGTCTTCACCTGGATTGGACTGATATTTGCTCGTCACACTAATTGAATAAGCAACATCAAACCTTGTACACAACATCGCATACATGATATATCCTATTGCTGAAGCATAAGGAATCTTACTCATACGCTCTCTTTCCTCAGGTGTCTTAGGAGACATTTTTTCGGAAAGGGACACTCCATGGCTCATCGGTATGAGACCTCTTTTGGAGTTTTCCATGCTAAACCTTTTAAGCACTTTCTGGATGTATGTACCCTTGGTAAGACCTATCATTCTTCTAAATCTATTTCTATAGATCTTCATACCGAGAATGTAGGATGCTTCTCCCAAGTCCTTCATGGTGAAGTTCTTTGATAGCCATAATTTGACTGATTGTAGCATCGGTATATCATTTCCTATAAGAAGTATGTCATCCACATACAATATAAGAAATGTTATCGTGCTCCCACTAACCTTCTTGTAGACACATGGTTCATCTATATTTTTGATAAAACCAAACTCTTTGATTGTCTCATCAAAACGGATGTTCCATCTACGAAAAGCTTGCCTTAAACCATACATGGTTCGCAGCAGCTTACACACTAGGTGTTCATTTCTCTTAGAAAGAAAACCCACTGGCTGTATCATATACACTTCCTCCTCAAGTTCCCCATTGAGGAAGGCCGTTTTCACGTCTATTTGCCAGATCTCATAGTCGTAGTAAGCAGCAATCGCAAGCAAAATCCGAATTGATTTTAACAGGGCTACAGGCGAAAAAGTTTCATCAAAGTCAATCCCTTGCCTTTGTTTGAATTCTTTTGCCACGAGCCTGGCCTTATAGGTCTCCACCTGGCCATCTGCTCCAATCTTTCTTTTGTATACCCACTTGCACCCAATAGGCTTAACACCTTCAGGTGCCTCAACCAGAGTCCATACTTGGTTGGTATACATAGATTCCATTTCAGATTTCATGGCACTATGCCATTTCTCTGAGTCAACACTACTCATAGCCTCATTATAGGTCACAGGGTCGTCATCATCAATGATTGACAACTCATTGTCATTCTCAATGACAAGGCCATAATACCTCTCAGATTGGCGAGACACTCTCCATGTCCTACGAATGGGTTGTTCCACAGAAGGTTGTTCAGTCTGAACATGTGTTTCCACTTGATCCATAGTAGTTTGTGCTTCTTGAACTTCATCAAGTTCAATTTTGCTCCCACTGTTTCCTTCAAGGATAAACTCCTTTTCCAAGAAGGTAGCATGTCTGGAGACAAACACCCGATGATCGGTGTAAAAGTAATACCCCAAAGTCTCTTTAGGATATCCCACAAAATTACATTTTACAGATCGAGATTCCAGCTTATCTGGGTCAACTTTCTTGACATAAGCTGGATATCCCCAAATCTTAACGTGTTTAAGACTCGGTTTCCTTTCTTTCCATATCTCATATGGTGTTTGAGGAACAGATTTGGAAGGCACCTTATTCAGTAAATATGCTGAGGTTTCCAATACATAACCCTATAGGAATACTGGAAGATTCGCATAGCTCATCATGAACCGAACCATGTCTAACAAAGTTCGATTTCTCCGTTCAGATACCCCATTTAACTGTGGAGTATATGGAGGAGTCCACTGGGAGACTATACCATTTTCTTTGAGATAATCTAGAAACTCTCCATTCAAGTATTCACCACCTCGATCTGATCGAAGAGTTATAATACTGTGTTTGGTTTGGTTTCTCCACTTCATGTTTATATTCTTTGAACTTTTCAAAGGCTTCAGACTTGTGTTTCATCAAATACACATATCCGAATCTAGATCTATCATCTATGAAAGTAATGAAGTACGAAAATCCACCCATGGCTTACGTAGACATTGGTCCACATACATCTGTGTGTACCAATCCTAGCAAATCTGCAGCCCTCTCTCCATGTCCACTAAATGGAGATTTGGTCATTTTACCCAATAGACAAGACTCGCATGTAGGATATGATTCAAAATCAAAGGGGTCAAGTAACCCTTCCTTATGCAATGTCCGCAGTCTATTTTCACTAATATGACATAGTCTACAGTGCCATAAATAGGTCAAATTTTCATCATCTCATTTTCTTTTATTAGTTTGTTCAATCTGAAGTAAATTATGCTCTACGTCACTTACATACAGACCATTATTTAAAATGCCACGTCCAAAAAGAACATTATTTCTAAGGATAGAACATTCATTATTCTTAATAATAAATGAAAAACCATCCACATCCAACATAGGAATAGAAACAATATTCCTCACAGTAGAGGGAACGTAATAACAATTATTCAAAATAATAGTCTTGCCCGTAGGCATATGTAAACTAAATGATCCTACAGATATGGCCGTAACCCTTGCTCCATTGCCCATACGTAGAATCACCTCATCTTTTTCAAGAGTCCTACTTCCCTTTAGTCCTTGCAACGAATTGCAAATATGAGAACCACAGGTGGTATCTAATACCCAAGTAGAAATTTGACCTAGTGACATATTAACTTCGATCATGAACATGCCTGAATCAGAAGCGGTAGTCTTACTACCCTTCTTCTTCTTCAATTCTGCAAGGTAAACCTTGTAGTTCCTCTTCTAGTGCCCCAACTTGTTATAGTGAAAACAAACAGCTAAATTAGGACCAGTCAACTTATGAGCATCTAGTATGCTCTGGAGTGATAGTGCAGAAGACATGACGAATATAGTAAATCTGTAAATGATAAACACATAACAACACTTAGCAAATATTCAATTTCATTTCAAAACACTATATGAATCGGGTCTTTATTCATAAGTGTCTCCCACTAGTTTAACTAATTTTTTCAACCCCCTAAGTGAAAATTACGCATTCATAATGCTAGTGGGAATAGGGATCCTACATTCCATCACACAACCTCGGCTGTGGCACGAAACGTCATGTGATGTTCAATAGGCAGACAACTCTTGTCAATTACATCTTATGTTATTCCCTAATATAAGTTTAGCCTCTTAAATAATTGAGTCATGGCTGTGGCACGACAAACTCAATATTCTAAGTCAAGTCTAACCCAACATTTTGTACAATTGAATCAGTCTCCAACGGCCCACGGCTATAGCATGTACCGACCTTTAGATTCTAATTCAATGTACACATCTCTATGTAATAGACAAGTATTTCTTATTTCGAAATCAAATCCCTCGGCTGTAGCACGAAACGACAATGATTTAAAAATAAGAACCACTTTCTACCATGTTGGAAGGCTATGACCGACACAAGCCTGTTGTGTCATTGGCCAATTACTACTTGATATTATTTAATTTTAGAGGGATTATATTACATTACAATCATAATCATATTATAAAGAGATTCTTCCTTTTAAATTAAATATTTCAAATCAATAATCGATAATCAGATGATTCCCAGATCGGGTGGAGCATTATCAAGAGGCGTCACTTAATAACCCTTTCTTACAGATAGAAATCTGTTGTTGACAGAATCATCCTTTTTCTCAATATTGAAAATTCATATTCAATTACGTGTTTCATAAACACAAGAATCTCATGATCATATTCATAATATTTATTGTTAAGGCAAGAAACGATTCCTATTCTAGATTTTCTAGAGCACGCCTTATATTGATTTAAGTTCACCTAAATCTATCATCGCATGGTAAACATAGGCATATATCTCATATATAAAATTAAATAAACAAGTAAATGTAAAGTGCAATAAAGTAAATGTGTTTGGTTATGGCCCCATCCTATGTGATCTTTATCAAGCTCATGATAAAGATCAAGGTCAATCTAATATGGTGATGGAAATAAATACAACTACTTATTACATAAGTCTTCTTCTTTGTTTAGACTTCTGGTATGCCTCGTCTTCTTCTTTCTATCACCTCCATTGGATAGCCTTCTTGAGTCTTCAATTACATTACATGATTGAAAGTAAAACTAATCTAATGAACTTACAAGAATAACTCGAGTTACATTCAAGATTTATGATTACAAAGATTGACGACATGCAAGTCGTATTTAAAACCAAAACCAAAACCAAAACCAAAACCATTACACTAAGGTCGAAAGGCCATAACCATCCACCATGCTCATACAACACATAAAAGCATGTTAAAACACATAATCTGATCTTAACATATCATATTATCCATGATCTAATCATAAAAAGAAAATATGACAAAAATCAGAATCAAATCAGAAAAACAAGAATCACTATTTACGGGCAGTAAACGACGTCAAACGCCTTACAGATGAGTCGTAGATAGCTTTAGCTATCATTTTTGTTCAGACGCTCGTTTACCTATGGAATAGGGTATTCGTTTGCGTAAATCGGACACCAGACCCAGATTTCAGCAAATCTGCAGCAGCCAATTCAGAATCCGTATCTAATATGATTCTCATAATTAGAATAAACATAAATCATGTATATATCAGTATATATACAGATTACATAATCATCTTATGATTATACAACTCACATGAATATCATATATTCAAAACCATACATATATAAGCATATTATATCAACATCAAATCATGGCGAATCACGTACATACTCATATATCGAAAATAGTTAAACACATAAACGAATTAAAAACTTTTCGCAAGTAGCTCTGATGCCATTAAAGGTTTTTTAGCACATAAATGCAGCGAAAATGTAAATTTAATCTTAAAAAAACCGAAACTCTCCGGAGGATCCATGCGAAAAATAATATTTAATTCGTAGTTCAGTGTGTTTACCTTAAGAAGCTTTACGTTAATGGAAAGATGGAGGTCTTTAATATCGATCCAAGAACGATAAACGGAGATCCTTAGCAGCTGCTCCTCAAGTGTGAAGCACTCCACCGGTATCCCCCAAGAAAACGATGTAATGAAGGAGGAGGAGATGGAGAGAATTAGGGTTTTGTAAATCTTTTTGGTTGAGGCAAAAAATAGGGTTTATAATAGTATATTTATAGGCAAAATTTTCAGCTGAAAATTTTCCCATAAAATATTATTATTATTAACCCTTTATTATTCTCACTAATAATTAAAACACCTTTTAATTATTAATCCTTTTCCTAAACTCTTTAGAAATAATTCTCTCACTTGATTTAATTTCCAAAAATTAAATTCTTAATTAATAATATTAAAAACCTTTTCTTAATTAATTTATAATCAATTAAATCTCATTTAATCAATTATTAAATTTGCCAATTAATTATTTATTTCATAAATAAATAATTATCAGCCATTATTAATTAATTTTTCCACTATTAAATCATTCTCTTTTATGGTGTGACCCTATAGGTTTAATATTAAGCCGGTAGTAGAAATAAATAATAATAAAACTATTTTATCATTATTTATATAAATTCTGTAATTCATTAAATATGATTAATTAATTAATCATATTTATTCTACATCGTAAGGGATTCTTCTCAGCATATCGCGACTATCCGGATAATACGAATTCACTGCTTAGAATACCAAGAACCTATTTAGTGAGTAGTAACCGTACAATTAATTCCTTCTACCCTGCAATGTCACGATTAAATACAAGACATGGAACTTGTGTCAAGCCTATCTTATTTAATCACTTGCTTTCCCATTCACTATGCTTAGTTCTATTTAATATAAATTATAAACTCCTTTCTAATTTCATTCACTCTGGTCAGAGATTCCTGAACTAACATAAGTGGATCAACATTAAACATTCTCTTCCTACACTGGAAGGGGTAGATCCTTTATTGATCATACACTATCATAATATGATTCTCATAATTAGAATAAACATAAATCATGTATATATCAGTATATATACAGATTACATAATCATCTTATTATACAACTCACATGAATATCATATATTCAAAACCATACATATATAAGCATATTATATCAACATCAAATCATGGCGAATCACGTACATACTCATATATCAAAAACAGTTAAACACATAGACGAATTAAAAACTTTTCGCAAGTAGCTCTGATGCCATTGAAGGGTTTTTAGCACATAAACGCAGCGAAAACGTAAATTTAATCATAAAATAACCGAAACTCTCCGCAGGATCCATGCGAAAAATAATATTTAATTCATAGTTCAGTGTGTTTACCTTAAGAAGCTTTACGTTAATGGAAAGATGGAGGTCTTTAATATCGATCCAAGAACGATGAACGTAGATCCTTAGCAGCTGCTCCTCAAGTGTGAAGCACTCCACCGGTATTCCCCAAGAAAATGATGTAATGAAGGAGGAGGAGATGGAGAAAATTAGGGTTTTGTAAATCTTTTTGGTTGAGGCAAAAAATAGGGTTTATAATAGTATATTTATAGGCAAAATTTTCAGCTGAAAATTTTCCCATAAAATATTATTATATTATTCTCACTAATAATTAAAACACCTTTTAATTATTAATCCTTTTCCTAAACTCTTTAGAAATAATTCTCTCACTTGATTTAATTTCCAAAAATTAAATTCTTAATTAATAATATTAAAAACCTTTTCTTAATTAATTTATAATCAATTAAATCTCATTTAATCAATTATTAAATTTGCCAATTAATTATTTATTTCATAAATAAATAATTATCAGCCATTATTAATTAATTCCTCCACCATTAAATCATTCTCTTTTATGGTGTGACCCTGTAGGTTCAATATTAAGCCGATAGTAGAAATAAATTATAATAAAACTATTTTATCATTATTTATATAAATTCTCTAATTCATTAAATATGATTAATTAATTAATCATATTTATTCTACATCGTGAGGGATACTTCTCAGCATATCGCGACTATCCGGATAATACGAATTCACTACTTAGAATACTAAGAACCTATTCAGTGAGTAGTAACCGTACAATTAATTCCTTCTACCCTGCAATGTAACGATTATATACAAGGCATGGAACTTGTGTCAAGCCTATCTTATTTAATCACTTGCTTTCTCATTCACTATGCTTAGTTCTATATAATATAAATTATAAACTCCTTTCTAATTTCATTCTCTGGCCAGAGATTCCTGAACTAACATAAGTGGATCAGCATTGAACATTCTCTTCCTACACTGGAAGGGGTAGATCCTTTATTGATCATACACTATCATAATATGATTCTCATAATTAGAATAAACATAAATCATGTATATATCAGTATATATACAGATTACATAATCATCTTATGATTATACAACTCATATGAATATCATATATTCAAAACCATACATATATAAGCATATTATATCAACATTAAATCATGGCGAATCACGCACATACTCATATATCGAAAACAATTAAACACATAAATAAATTAAAAACTTTTCGCAAGTAGCTCTGATGCCATTGAAGGGTTTTTAGCACATAAACGCAGCGAAAACGTAAATTTAATCTTAAAAAAACCGAAACTCTCCGCAGGATCCATGCGAAAAATAATATTTAATTCGTAGTTCAGTGTGTTTACCTTAAGAAGCTTTACGTTAATGGAAAGATGGAGGTCTTTAATATCGATCCAAGAACGATGAACGGAGATCCTTAGCAGCTGCTCCTCAAGTGTGAAGCACTCCACCGGTATCCCTCAAGAAAATGATGTAATGAAGGAGGAGGAGATGGAGAGAATTAGGGTTTTGTAAATCTTTTTGGTTGAGGCAAAAAATAGGGTTTATAATAGTATATTTATAGGCAAAATTTTCAGCTGAAAATTTTCCCATAAAATATTATTATTATTAACCCTTTATTATTCTCACTAATAATTAAAACACCTTTTAATTATTAATCCTTTTCCTAAACTCTTTAGAAATAATTCTCTCACTTGATTTAATTTCCAAAAATTAAATTCTTAATTAATAATATTAAAAACCTTTTCTTAATTAATTTATAGTCAATTAAATCTCATTTAATCAATTATTAAATTTGCCAATTAATTATTTATTTCATAAATAAATAATTATCAGCCATTATTAATTAATTCCTCCACCATTAAATCATTCTCTTTTATGGTGTGACCCTGTAGGTTCAATATTAAGCCGGTAGTAGAAATAAATAATAATAAAACTATTTTATCATTATTTATATAAATTCTCTAATTCATTAAATATGATTAATTAATTAATCATATTTATTCTACATCGTGAGGGATACTTCTCAGCATATCGCGACTATCCGGATAATACGAATTCACTGCTTAGAATACCAAGAACCTATTTAGTGAGTAGTAACCATACAATTAATTACTTCTACCCTGCAATGTCACGATTAAGTATAAGGCATGGAACTTGTGTCAAGCCTACCTTATTTAATCACTTGTTTTCCCATTCACTATGCTTAGTTCTATTTAATATAAATTATAAACTCCTTTCTAATTTCATTCACTCTGGCCAGAGATTCCTGAACTAACATAAGTGGATCAGCATTGAACATTCTCTTCCTACACTGGAAGGGGTAGATCCTTTATTGATCATACACTATCTTCGTGTATAAATTCCTATACCCAGTAGAGCCCTTATAATTGTCCCTTGAGACTAAAAACTAAACCAAAGCATAGTTCAGTGTACACAAGATGACTATGATGACCTCAAGTCTAAGGATACTTGTACAACTATCACTATATGAACAACTGCTGACACGTGAGTGAACTCCATCAGTTGTTCAGCTGTGTGAGTCATGTTCAGTGAACTTATTCTATAATAAGCACCTACATACTAGCTATAGTGTCACCACACAAATGTCTATGAGAACAGACATCCTTCATAATTAAGCAAGCATAGTATGTACCGATCTTTGTGGATTATTAATTACCAGTTAGTAATCCTACGACCAGGAACTATTTAAGTTTAGAGTTTTCATCTTTTAGGTCTCATTATTATGATCTCATCATAATCCATAAAAAGCTTTACTCTAAACTGTGGTATATCTTATATAAATATTTAAATAGATTGAGCCCGCAATAAAAACAAAACAAGCCTTTTATTAATATCAATGAAATCAAAACAGATTACATAAAAGTTATTCCTAAATCTTCATACATGATTGGACTTAGGACATATCTCTTTCAGAAAGTAGTCTTCATCTAAGATGCACCCGTAGAAAATCACTTTTCTTGTAACAATTCCAGATGCCCCTCTCAGTAACTTGCACTTTTTCAGTATGCTTAGCTTTCTTAGATTTCCTCCCAACAGACTTGTAGTGAACATTGAGTGATGGCTTGACAGAAAGTAGGTTTGTGATTTTCTTGAGAAATGTTTGGCTTGAGGTGATTGGTATTTTTAGAAAGGTGTTAGCAGTTTGTTTGTATAGGAATTTAGGCTTTGAGGTATGAGGTTGTTCAGTGTGTGAGTTTGTTGGCTTTGAAGGTTGAGCTTAATTTGTTTAGATTTTTAGGGTTTTTTTGGTGTGGTTCTGAATTATCTTCCTTCTTTTTCCTCATCCTTTCATCTCTCTTCTTGTCATCTCTTATTCTCTCATCTTGCTTCTTATCCTTGCTACCAGTTGCTCTTGAGGATTGACTTGGATTTAAGCCAGAAGGTTTTTGTTCTTTATACTTCTACTTATCAACATCCTTGTCTTCCTTTAAATTATAGTGTGTTGTAGGGAACATGGTCTCAGCATTTTGCAGATATCTCCCCAAGATCCTGATCATTTCCTCATCTTTAGACTTTTTGTTAATTTTGGTCTTTAGATCAGTTTCAAGGGTCATGATCAATCTCAAATTATTCCTCACACAGTTTTTAGGAACTGTGAAGTATCTGCACTTTCTGGTTTGTGGACAAATATAGACAATCCCCCTGCTTGGATGAAGATAGGCTTCAGGAAAAGTAGCTATCTGAGCATTTTTGAGTTCCTTTAGAAGTTAAGTGTCCTCTGGAATTACTGAGTGCATTTTGTCAATTACCACATCCAGCTCAGATGCTCTCAATTTTTGAAGATTGGAGAGAGACACCTGGAGACATCTATCCAGTCCACAGTCATTTACATTTACAACTATTCTCTTTTCCAGAAATTTTCCAACTTGGACAAGCACCACTCTAACAAAGTTTATGTTGTTGGCCAAAGCTTTCTTGTATGTAACATAATTGTTGTGTAGAGACACCCTCAAAAATATCAGAATTTCATTAAATTCATTATCTTGACAAGGTCCTTCTGCAGCTTTTAGGAGTCTTTCTTTTCCAACATCATGAGAAATTTGAGATTTTGATGAGCTTTGACCCTGCTGGGTTATTGAGATCAATTCTTTTGACTTTCCAGCATCCCTAGATTTTTGAATCCTAGATTCTATCTCACCCTTAGGCTTGGTGACATGCATGATTAGGGGAGTTGGCAATTCTGGCCTCACAGACTCAGGAAGTGCAGGCAGTGAAATATTGAGCTTTCCCATGATGGCTCCCAAAGCAACAAAATTCTGCATTTGTAAGTGCTTGTGGGAGTCCACCAGGGCTTGAATATCTTCATGTTGACTCTGCACCAGTGTAGTGAGAGCATGTACTTGAGCTGTGAGGTTGTCATTTGAGGTTTGCAGAATGGAGACTTGATTTTGAAGAGCCTAAATTTTGAGATTGGTAGATATGGAAGTAGGTTGTTGAGAGCTTGTAGATTCTAAAGAGCCAAAAGTTGCTTCCACGGCTTGTTTGATACCATCCATGAGCAATATAGAAGGCTCATACCTGCTTTGGTGAAGCTAGTCCAACTTGAGCCTTGTGTCATTTGATTTGGTGATTTGTTGTTGAACCACTTCATGAAGAGCAATGAAAGATTGTCTGAGATTTTTGACATCTTTTTTCACAGAAGTCAGATCTAGCCTTGCCATTTGGTCAGCAAAATGTTGAAACTTTGAGGTGATCTTGACTTGGGAAGGTATGATCTCATCCATCTTCTCCTTCACCAGCTTCCTTATTTTGTCTTCATGACCAGTCAACTTGAGTTCTAGAGCTTTATCAAATAGGTGAAAAGCCTTGAGTTAAGCTTTATAAACTTCAGTGAGTACATTATAGACATCCTGTGGAGTTAAGGTCTTGGCATTACTTCTCAGTATTGTGATATATTCTTCTCTAAACCTGTCCAAGACTTGATTCATTTTCAGGGAAAAGTCCTTCGATAGCCAGACATCAATATTACCATCTTGCTCTCCTTCATTTTACAATTTCTCCTTCTGCTTTTCAACTTCTTCATTGTATGTTAGCAGAATTGCTTGATAATCCTGGTTGCTCATGTTTGAAGTTAGCAGATGCTGTGAAATATTTGTGAATCCAGAAATCTGCTCAACAAGAAGATCATCCAGGGATATAGGTTGAGAGTCAGTTATTTGCAGCCATTGTGAGATGAGGTGTGGTTGTTGAGGTTGAGAGGTTGGGGGTTGGTGTGAAGGGTCAGAACCACCTGTGACAAGATTCACAGTTTGACTCACAGATTGCTTTGTGGTTATGACAAGGTGTTGTTCCTCACCAGTTATGGGAACCTCCATTTAAATTGGAGGGGATTTGATTGTGCTACTGTCATTTGCAACAGCCTCAAACCCTTGTGTGTCTTGCACCACACTGTCACTTAAATGTGCTATACTTGCCTCCTCTATGACAGGATCACTGGCAATTATACTCCTAGCATAAATTGATAATGCAATTTCTACTAGGGTTTTGAGGGGAATTGTTCCTGAAACAGGAACCTCCAATTGAATTGGAGAGGATTTAGATAGCTCCCCCTTAGGAGTACCACCCTCAAACCTTATAGTCTGTGAAGACTGATTTGCAAATGAAGGTGCATTTGAGACCTCCATGGGGTCTTCAGTAAAAACTGATTAACCCCACATGGTTTTGATGGTGTCATCAAGGTCTACCCCAACTAGTAGCCTCTTACCATTTGAATTTGGTGTCTGGGTGGTGAGCAAGGTTTCTTGAACCAAGTTACTTGAAAGGGGAAACACTTGAGGATTTGATCCAAGTATTTCAGTATAGGAAGAAGAAATATTAGATACAAGAGTTTGAAGTTTAAGACTGAGTGTTGGTAGCTCCCCCTGAATGGATGAGGGAGCTTTAAGAGATGTGCTTTCCTTGTGTGTGACATCCTTGTTTCTCCTTTCATACACTTGTATTTGATCAAGTGATGGTTGTGCATACTTTGTACATGGTGCATTTGGGAGAATGCTCTTTTCAATAGAAACACCCTGTTAAGAGGATGTCTCTAGAATCTGTTTTGGCCCCATTTGTACAAATGCATCTTGTTGGGAGGATACAGAGGTGGCTTGAGTGGTCAACTCAGTTTTCTTAGCCTTTTTTATTTTTTTGACCAAGGGTGACTCAGTTGGTATTTGTTCCTCACCACTCTCATTCATTACAGTAAGGGTTATCTCTTTTCTCTTCTTTTTACTCACTTTATCCTTTTGAGATGATGAAGTGGTTGGTTTCCTAGCTGCTATTTGTTTTGAAGAAGTGGTCTCATCTTGGGAGGGCCCCTGTTGGTTTTCCTGTATTTGAACTTCTACAGGTTCAGGGACCATAGTTGTACTAGATTGAGCATTTGATCTCATGTCAGGCATAGGGTAAGGGTAAGTCTTAAACCTCTCCATCATGAATGGAGTGATTTTTAGACTCACATTTACCTTATTCTTTGTAGTAAGTGCACTAAATATAATTTTGGACACTTGCTTACAATTGCCTATTTTAGTGTTATCTATACCATTCAACAAATGTATGTCTGATACTTTATGATTTAAAGTAGACATAATAAATCTAAGAAAGAAAATTTCCTTACCTCTAGAAGATTAGGGCATGGTGAGCCTTGTTGCAAGTTCTTCCAGGATCAATAGATCAATATTCAAGTGTCTGTTGTGGGCTATTGAGAATACCAGCTTCTGCACCACACTTGAGATGTTGTCATATCCTGTCTTCCTGTATGTGAAAGGCCTTTACTATAGAATCAAACATAAAGGACCATTTCTTCCTAAGGTTTGTTTTGTTCAAACTTGACAAGTTGATTCTTCCACCATAGTTGATGAAATCCATAAACTCAGCTAGTTCATCTTGTGTTGGCACCTCCACTAGATTTGCAGTTGGAAGACCCAAAGCTGCATTCACATCTTTCTTATGAACTCTATCTATTGGCCTCCAATTGAGCAAGTTACCACCAAGGACACTGAGTTGTCATGCATAACAGTTCTTACCCCTGCTGTTGTCAAGAATTCATGCTAAACATCCAAGTATAGGACTGGGTTAGCAGTTAAAGCACCTACAACATAAGATTTAGACAAAAATATCACAAACCCCTTGAAACTGTTAAGGGCTTGGTTAGCATCGGTGAAAGCGATGTAGTTGGTTCCTTTCTCTGGGATTACAGCTCTAATATTGTTGAGTGCCATTGTTGTTGAGTAAGAGTGAATGGGTAAGAAAAATTAGTGAAAAAGAGTTTGAGACGAGAAAGAAATCGATTTTCAATTGAAAAGGCTAGGTCACTTAGAGTTCTCGAAGGCGTAAGTATATGTGTATCAAGATGTCTGGGTATTTATAGTAAAAGTAAGTGACTTGTCGAGAACTTGGAAATAGACGTTTGGAGTTTGTCTATCGAGAAGTCATTTTGAAAAGTGAAAAACATATCGATAAGTCATTTTGTTTTAATCCTGTGGAGAACTAAAAATAGGCTTATCGAGATGTCAAATAAATACCCAGTTTGTCCAAAATGGACTGAATTGTTTCCAATTTTTATTTGAATAAATTAAAATTAAATTAGAATAATTTTGTCAAAAGTATTTTACTAAAATAATTTATTGGATTAAATTATTTCAGTTCTGAGTTATTTATAAGTCTAAAATTATACTTGTAGAGAACTCTGTGAGTTAACACTTATAGAGAACTCTACAATGACTTATCGATAAGTCATATTAAAGCTTATCGAGAAGTCACTCGAGAAGTCAGGAAATTGACTTATCGAGAACTCACTCGAGAAATCTTAAAATGACTTGTCGATAAGTTAATTCGACTTATCGAGAACTCAGTTCTCTATATACACTTGATTATTTTGATTTTGCCTTGTGTTTATTTTACATACTGAAAATGTAAATCAACATCTAGACAATTTACTTAGAATTTTAAAAATTCCAAGCTGAATTTTGAATTTTGAAAAATAAATATGCAGAGATTTCTAAAATATTTATAATTCATATTTCAGTTAATTTCTAATTAAATCAAATTAATTTTGATTTACTAGAAATTAATCTGCTGCAACACATTAGCTGAGTTCTTGCCTTAAGATGAAGAATTTAACATTCCAATTTCACATACAAGTCTGGTGAAAGTTGCTTCATCCAAAGGTTTAGTAAAAATGTCAGCTAATTGTTTTTCTGTTGGAACAAAAATGAGCTCAATGGTACCATTTGCATCATGTTCTCTAATGAAATGGTACCTTACATTAATATGCTTTGTCCTAGAGTGATTAACTGGATTAGCCACAATAGATATAGCACAAGTATTGTCACACATAATTGGGATTTTGTGTAACACTAGGCCATAGTCCATTAGCTAATTTCTAATCCAAAGCACTTGAGCACAACAACTTCCAGCAGCTATGTATTCTGCTTCGGCTGTGGAAGTTGACACAAATTGTTATTTCTTGCTAAGCAAAGATAAGAGTCTTTGTCCAAGAAACTGACAACTTCCACTAGTGCTCTTTCTATCAACCCTGCATCCACCAAAATTTGCATTTGTGTATCCAACAGCTTCAAAACTAGTTCCCTTAGGATACCATAATCCCAAGTTAGGAGTTCCCTTCAAGTATCTGAAAATCCTCTTCACAACCATCAAATGTGATTCTTTTGGATTTTCTTGAAATCTTGCACACAGACATGTAGCAAACATGATGTCTGGTCTACTTGCAGTTAAGTAAAGCAGTGATCCAATCATTCCTCTATAGCTTGAAATATCCACACTCTTGCCCTTTTTATCTTCATCAAACTTTGTTGCTGTAGATATAGGTGTAGAAGCAGGTGAACAATCAACCATACCAAACTTTTTCAATAAATCTTTAACATACTTAGTTTGGCTGATGAAGATTCCATCACTTCTTTGACTGAATTAAAGTCCAAGAAAGTAACTTAATTCCCCCATCATACTCATTTCATATTCACTCTGCATAAGCTTAGAGAATCTTTGGCAAAACTTTTCATTTGTAGAACCAAAGATAATATCATCCACATAGATCTGAACTAGGATTATATCATCACCATGCTTCTTGTAGAAGAGATTCTTATCTATGATACCTCTAGTAAAGCCATGTTTAAGTAAGAATTCAGACAATGTATCATACCAAGCTCTGGGTGCCTGTTTTAGTCCATATAGAGCCTTGAGTAGCTTGTACACAAAATCTGGAAATTCTGGGTCTTCAAAGCCAGGTGGCTGTTGCACATAAACTTCTTCTTCTAGTTCATCATTTAGGAAGGCACTCTTGACATCCATTTGATACACTTTGAAATTTGAAAATGCAGCAAATGCTAGAAAAATCCTTATTGCTTCAAGTCTTGCAACTGGAGAAAAAGTTTAATCATAATCAATTCCTTCTTCTTGTGAATAGCTTTTTGCAAACAACATTGCCTTGCTTCTGGTAACTGTACCATTTGCATCCATCTTGTTCTTGAAAACATTTTGTTCCAAATACACTTCTGTCTTTTGGTGCAGGAACTAACTCTCAAACTTTGTTTCTTTCAAACTGATTAAGCTCTTCTTGCATGGCAGATATCCAATCAGGATCCATTAGAGCTTCTTCAGTTTTCTTAGGCTCTACTTGAGACAGAAAACATGCATGTAGGCACTCATTAGCATTTGCACTTCTAGTCTTTACACCAGTGTTGGGATCACCAATTATTGCATTTAGATTGTGACTCCTGTCCCATTTTCTGGTGTGAGTTTGTTGACTGGTGCCTTCATCATTTTCTTCATTATTGGTATGACTAGTAGATCCTTCTTCTCTTTCTCCCCATGAGTTTGTGCTATCAAATTCAGGTGTGTGAGATGAGCTTCTATTTTCATGATTAGCCTGTTCAGTAGTCTCTTCATTCATCATCTATTGTGCATTGACTTTAGCCTCTTCATCAGAATCACTGTCAATGTTGAGATTTTCAAACGCAAGGGCTTTAGCTTCATTATCATCAAGGCATTCCAAGCCTGGACAGTTGTCATCATCCAAAGTCACATATGTTCTCTCCATGATTATCTTTTGATCAATTACATAGACCTTGTAGGCAGTTCTCTCCAATGAATATCCCAGAAAAATTGCTTCAAAAACCTTTGAGTCAAATTTTCCCACATATTCAGAGTTGTCTTTTAAAATATAACACTTGCTTCCAAACACATTAAGATGTTTTACAGTAGGCTTTCTCTTAGACATGATTGAGTAAAGTGATTTTCCATGAGCTTTGTTAATTAGATATCTATTTTGAGTGTAGCATGCAGTATTTACAGCTTCTTCCCAAAAACTAGTTGGCAGATTGGCATCTTACAGCATTGTCCTTGCAGCTTCTACTAATGTTCTGTTCTTTCTCTCAACTACCCCATTTTGTAGAGGTGTTCTAGCAGCAGAGAATTCTTGAACAATGCCTTTATTTTTGCAGAATTTACTCAATGTTGCATTTCTGAATTCTGTCCCATTATCGCTTCTCAATCTCTGTACACAGTTTTGATGTTCAGCCTGTTTTTCTATCTTCTTTATGTGCTCAATTATGATGTATGGAGTCTCAACTTTAGAATGCATAAATTCTACCCATGTGTATCTTGAATAGTCATCCACCATCACAAGTGCATATTTGTTTCTTGAAATTGATAAGACATTTACTGGCCCAAACAAGTCCATGTGAATAAGTTGTAATGGTGCACTTATGGAATTCACAGTTTTTGACTAGTGACTTGATCTTATCATTTTTCCTTTCTGACAGGCTTCATAAACTTCAATTTGAGCAAACTCTAATTTTGGCATATCTCTCACCAACTCTTTCTTGACCAGAGTGTTGATTGCTTTGTAGTTTAGATGTGAGAGTTTCTTATGCCACAACTTTCTTTGCTCTATGGATGCCTTGGTGTAGAAGTAAAAAATTCCATCCTCATTTGTTGAGTCCAAATCTGCAACAAATGAGCTTCTTTTTCTTGCTCCTTTTAGAGCAACTTCATTGGTTTTCTTGCTGATGAAGTTACATTTTTCTTTGTCAAATAAAACTTCAAAGCCTTTTTCTGCAAACAGGCTGACACTGAGAAGATTTACTTCAAGACCAGCTACCAATGCTACATCATCAATGACAACATTTCCAGAAACAATCTTGCCATATCCTATTGTGAATCCTTTGTTGTTGTCTCCAAACTGGCCAATCCATGGGTATACCATGAAGTTACTACGAAGTATTGAACTTATTAGAAATATAAGTCGGTGATGGGATTAGGAATACTGATTAAGATTGTGATATTTGTTAATTAGAAAACCCGGAACGAGAGCAAGTCAGAAAACGTATTTTGGACTCCAGGCAAGTTTTCAAACCCTACCTTTTTAGAACTGTTGTGTTGTGATTGCTTTTAAACACTGCGATATATGCATGATAAATGTTTTACGGTGATTTACAAATTATTATATATTGAATCATAAGATATGATGATTTTGGTATAATAAAAGTACCGGATTTGAAACGATATATTTAGACCGAGGATTGGTCGGTGTAAGTTTATAAAAACCCGGAAGTATTCCGGAGTTGTTATATTTGAGAAATATTAACGCTAGAGAGTAGCGTGACATGTATATTGTAGACCGAAAGTCGGTTGGTATGTATATTATAGTAAAAAACCGGGAATCATCCCGGTGATATTTTGGGCGATCAAAAGTCCGTATTTATTTTATTCCAAGGGACTCGATGTCCACTTGCGAAGGAATGAGTACCTCGAATTTTATTTATAAATGATTTCCAAAGTCCATATTTCCTCAACTATATTTTATTATTCGACTAATGAATATTCTTTCAGTTATTCATTTAATATAAGATGAGTATTCTCCAACGATTATTATTTCAAACTCAATTAAGTATATTTATTAAGGATTACTTTAATTATTTAAACATAAATTAGTTGAGAAATAATTATTCAAATACTCTTTTAAAATATAATTATTCAAGGTTTAATTATTTAATAATTATTATTTAATTATTAAATATTTATAAGTGATTTAATATGATTTAAAAATCACAAAACCTATTTTAAAATACTTTCTGAGTTTCAGAAATTCATTTGAATACTTTCAGATCATCCATGAATATTATCTCGATATATTTTAAATATTTTTAATATAGTTTCAAAAGAAACTCCCCCTCATTTATTTATCTGTTGACAACGATCAACTCACATTATCTTAGTACTTCCTCCGAAAATTCTCGAAAGTTCATATATATATATATACTAGCAACATGAGTTGTGCCTATCAATGCTAAATGCTTTGGGAACTCGAGGAGTACGAGTTTTTGGGATATGATAGGATTTCTTAAAGGACAGGGGAGGGGTAGAGATCCAATACTTTGTGTATTGGGGAGACTTCCAGTACTGTGGGAGACGGTACTATATGTACCTAAGGTCCTGCGAAGTGTGTGTATACCCGAAATGGGACACATAGCCTGTATGCGGCAAGGGTGATAACCGGGATACAAAGGTGTTGTCCTTATACTAGTAGAAAAGGTTACTAATTTACGTCTTACGACTGGTCATCATAAGTGGTGGCTCCGATGAATATCCTATTCTTCCAATTAGAATTGAGATGCAATACTGTCACCCAATCCTAGGTGTTGGGTTTACCATTAAGGTATTCGTAGACTGATAAGTCAATCAAAGAATTATTTTGAAAAGAGGCGTGTATCACTAAGAAAACTATATTGAATAAATACATATCTTTATACGGATTAATATAATTTCTTCAACAGTCTTTTCATACTGTTGATTATTATGGCTAAGCATTATTGCTCACTTTTGCTTTCTTTTAAATATCACAACATAACAGATTACCTGTATGCCGGCGTGGGGCTTAGTCACTTGAAATCGTGGGGAGATTACTTTCCAGCCAACGTTAATGGAAAAGATTAAAAGGTGTTAAGAAGGAATTATGGAACAAGAATTGGAAGATCTGATAGGAGAAGAATTATGTACTCAAAAGGATAACCATGGTTTATTTAGGTTTTCCTCTCGTATTTGGATTCCTAATGTAGCAGAACTGAAGAATAAAATATTGCATGAAGCGCATAATTCTAGGTTTCTATTCACCCTGGTAGCACGAAGATGTACCAAGATTTAAAGAAGCACTTCTGGTGGCCAGGAATAAAAAAGGAGACTGTGGGTTGGGTTAGTAAGTGTCACGTGTGTCAGATGGTAAAAGCTGAGCATCAAAGGCCCAGTGGATTGTTGCAGCCTCTAGAGATTCCATAATGGAAATGGGAAGAGATTGCAATGGATTTCGTGGTGGGTTTACCGAAGACAAGATCGAATCACGATGCCATTTGGGTGATCATTGATAGATTGACCAAATCAGTGCATTTCAATTCCGATTAATGAAAGGTATTCTCTGGAAAAGCTAGTTAAAATATATTTAGATGAGATAGTTACCAAGCATGGGTTACCAGTGTCTATAGTATCGGATCGAGATCCAAGATTTAACTCGAGGTTTTGGACAAAATTTCAAGAGTGTTTAGGAACTAAGTTAAATATGAGCACTGCTTATCATCCTCAAACTGATGGCCAAAGTGAGAGAACGATTCAGACGATCGAAGATATGTTAAGAGTATGTGCTTTGGATTTCAAGGGAAATTGGATGATCATTTACCGATAATAGAATTTTCTTATAATAACAGCTACCATGCCAGCATTCGTATGCCACCCTACGAAGCCTTATATGGACGAAAGTGTAGATCACCTCTGTATTGGGATGAGGTAGGAGAAAAGAAGGTGTTAGGACCTGAATTAGTATAGCAGATGAAAGAAGCAGTGGTGTTAATTCGAAAAAGATTGGAAGCCGCTCAGGATAGACAGAAAAAGAATGCAGATTTATATCGAAAGGACATAAGTTTTGAAATAGGATCATTGGTATTACTAAAAGTTTCGCCATGGAAGGGATTGGTTCGATTCGATCAGAAAGGTAAACTGAGTCCGAGATATATAGGACCATTCGAAGTTTTAAAATAAATAGAAAAAGTTGCATACGAGATAGCTCTACCCCCACAGTGGCAGCATATTCATAATGTATTTCATGTAGCCATGTTGAAGCCGTACATCCCTGCCTCGAATCAAGTAATTGAATATGAACCGATCGAGCTTCAATCAGATTTATCCTATGTGGAGCAGCCAATCCAGATATTAGATTGTAAGGAGCGTGTACTTAGGAATAAATTTATCCCTATAGTTAAATTACTTCGGAGAAACCCTCGGGTGGAAGAGTCTACCTGGGAATTAGAATCAGATTCAGATATGCTTGAAAAATATCCTCACTTATTTAATTAGTTAAGATTCTGAGGACATAATCTTTTTAAGGGGGGAAGGATATAACGACTCATATATTTCTGTAATATTTAAATATGTAATTATTGCGTAGATAATTAATTAAGAAGTTTGTATTACTTATGGTCTCTGTGTTTATTTATTATTGTTTATATGTGATTGTTGGATTGCGTGGTGTGTTTTTATGATTAACTGTTGCACAATGTTATTTTTGTTTCACTTTTAAAAAGTGATTTTATGACAATCCTATTTTCAAAATTATTTGGGTTGTCTTTAAAATTGTTTTTATGATTTTATAATCTACTAATTATTTTTGGGATTTTATAAAATTTACAAATCAATATTCTATTAATTATTTATTTTTTAAATGATTTTCTGAATTTATTTAACTGTAAAATCCATATTTAATTCTAGGATTCTTCAAAAATTATGAAACTCATATTTTATTACGTTTACAATATTCTGAGAATTTTAAAATTATTTGGTAATTTTCGGGAGTAATCTTACTCGCGCGTTGTTTCAGTTATTCGATTAATGCGGGTATAAGTTTTGTTTGTAAAATGCTTTAAAAAAAATTATGAAAATTTTATTTTAGTAACTTCAGATTATTTGTGATATTTTGAGTTATTCTGGAATTTTTCCGATAAACTTTAGTGCGCAGCCGATACGTAATTTTAACGGGAAATGATAAAAGTATTAGGCAAATAAATAAAAACTGGGACACGTGGCATATACACCACACATGTCCAGGCCTTATTCTTTTTTTTTCCCTGTATTTCCCTTCCCAAACGAGCCCTGTTCTGTCTCTCTCCTTTCGAATCTCTCTTGTCTCTCCTCTCTCCCTCTTTCACTCAAATCTCTTGGTTCTTTTTGATTTATTCTCGTTTAATTCTCGGTAATTGCCTTGCCACTTCATTCTCATATTTCGCTGCTGTTTCTTTCTTGATTCGCCACCGTTATCGCCGGTTTCCGGTGTGGTGACGGCGGTGTGGTTGTGTTTGATATATATATATATACAGATATGTATACATACATGTGTATATGTGTATATCTGTGTGTGCGTGTGTGTGTAGTGTGTGTGGGTGTGTGAGTTGTGCTTTGTGTGTGTGTGTTTGCGGCGGTGACTGTTAGGGCGAAAACACGCGCTAATATTCACGAAAGTATACGCGTTCGCAAGTAGTATAAGATATAAATCAGATTCGTTCCCACAGAGACTGGTTTAGGTTAAGTTCAATTTATGTACCTATGCAACAATGTATGGTTATCGCTCAATGCTAAGACAAATAACAAATTGGGTTTTTATTAAACTAAGAAATTATACTAAATAACATTAACTAAGAGAATTGAAGTTGAATTACTATATATGACAAACATGGGATCCTAACTTCATTACTACTTCATTCAATAGCCTTTTCATTCTTAACCTTAACATGTGATGGTGATGACACTAATCAGATAACACGAAACTGATAAACGCCAACTTTCATTGCACGAGTACCATTCTACCAGACATCCACAAAAGAGATAGAAGCTAAATAGGCACCAATTATATTGAGACCCTATATGTCTATAGAATTTGACAACATAACGGTTTAAGCACAAGTTATCTATCTTGATTACATAGGGCAAGTAAAACGGTTAGAGTTACCTACGAATCATGCATACACGTACATGAACCTATGCTAGCATGGCAAGTTCTAAACCTCTATATTCACTGTCGCTTCAATAGAGATTAACACGCTATCTTATATGTTAGCTACGCACATAAGATGAATAAGCACAACCAATACTAGGATATCAATCAATCACCACACACCAAGATATCGAAACAATTAATTATTGAAATCCATAAGTAAATCCGCTAGAATCCCATGACAACGATTAGCCCATAATCGAACTCATCGTCACCATGGGTTCCAATGAAAGCATGGTATAAACAAGGTCTTAATAAACTAAATAATAATCAAAGTACGAATAAACGAGATCTAGGTTCAACAAGAACGAAAACGAGCATCCAAAGTTACAACTAATTCAAAGAATCACAAGTTGAAAACAAGATCTTCTTTTTCGGAGTTGTTCTGTGCTTCTAGGTCTTCTCCTTGGTATCCCAATCTTCCCTTCTTGCGTAAAACACAATCTTCTTCTTCTTAAAATCCCCCTGTGAAAACGTCTCAAATCTACTTATATAATAGTCCCATAAAACTCAGATTACATAGAAGTTGGAAGCCAAACAGAAGTAGAAGTCTAAAATAATTCAGCAAAATTCCCGACCCTGCGCGGCCGCTCAGCATAGCTGCACGGGCGCGCAGGTTGCTGCGCGGCCGCTCAGCATAGCTGCGCGGGCGCGCAGGCCTCCACTGGAAAAAATCCAAGTTTGCTCCGTTTCTTTGCCATAATCTGCCCGTTCCTTTCCTCTCGCAATGGTGAACACATGCCAAGGCTTATTCTTGATGATTCCTCCCCCGAAATGCAACTAATACCCTGAAATACATGAACACTAGAAAAACGCATCAAATACACAAAATACTTGATTTCAAGACACCAATTTAAGCCATTTTAAGACGTTCTAAGTGGTATAAAATGCCACTTATCACACCCCCAAACTTAAATCGATGCTTGCCCTCAAGCGTCACACACTCAAAAACAAATAAAAATATGAATGAATACAATCTATATGAAAATGCAGCGATCCCCCTTACTACAATTAATCAACCAAATTGCCACATCTCAACGAATGCAGTTAGACAACTAAAGATCAATAAACTCATGCAAACGGACATACAGCCAGAAACGTGGTGTGTGCAAATGCTTAACAGATATGCTTCGGAACTAGACCAATTACTATGACTAGACTATCCTCAAGGCAATCCTACGATTATACAAAGAATAAAAATTCCAGGCACAAAGTGATATACAACACTACAAGAACTCTGGAGCATACTACGGAATCGTGCTTTTTATTTACAATTCAAATGCTTATTTGACCGTGCAATGAGTGAGGTCCACAAAAGACTTATACAATGATATCCATGTAACGAGCGTTAGGTTAGCGAATCCCAGACTCTAAAAGCCTTAGGTCGCTAGGCACAAAGTCCCCTAAGAACTTAATAACTCGAATACCAAAGAGCCCACTCTTGATCAATTATGCCAATTTTTTTTTTTTTTTTTTTTTTTTATTTATTTTTAAACTCTGAGCAAGTGCGTTTCGCTCCATCTTGCTCAACCCTAGACTACTCGCAACATACGCGAGCCGGCTACTAGCCATTTGACGTCTAGCCACAACTAGCAACAACTTCCATATTTTTTTCTCCAAAATTTTTCTTTTTCATGTCTTTATCACTAAGAACCTATAATCGAATTCTAAGCATAATAAATAGATTGACCTTGAAAACAACCAAATCATAACACAATCTAGCCCTTTCACATTCTCTAAGACTTAGTGGACTTACAATTGTTTCTAGCATGCATATCAACCTACACAACTTAATATCACTTTAATGCTATCACTACACTCACATCAATATCACAATTCAGTCGATAAATCATTGCAAAAGGGATCATGGTAAATGCATGAGCTATATGACATTCATAAAAAAAAAAAACTATATGGCATAAATTATGCAACTATATGAACTAAACTATCATATGGCATAAATTATGCAACTATATGAACTAAACTATCATGAATATGCAACTAAATGACACACACACAATATTCCTTAACTACCACCCCCATACTTAAAATTTTCAATGTCCTCATTGAAGGCAATAATAAGGATTTCAGACATACCTAATTAGCGGGAGATTCACCCTCGTCGGGTGGAGGATCAGGTGGCCAATCAACCTCGCCACCAGTGTCTCGAACAACAGTACCGAAAGCATGTGTCAAATCTGCAGCAAAATGATGGTGAATATCGTGCATGGCCTTCATACGCCTAGTTACTCGCCTGTACTGCTCATCACCAACACCAGTCCTATCAATTATCTGCTGCACATGAGAAGAACCCTCTATATGCACTGGAGGATCCGTTCGGCTACCCTCTACATCATCAAAGATATATCCCAACCCCTTGTCAGGGGGTGCACCTAAGAATGAATAACTCAAGTGATTTGGCAGTGGGTTGAGCTCAAGTGTAGGAGCATCTTCAATAGACGACTCGAGACGATCCTGAGAAATTTTCAGCTCTGCTAACCCAAGAGAATCGAATGGCACATCCAACTTCCTCTTCCACAGAGGTGCATTCAAAACCTGAATTTGCTCTACTTTAAAGCACTCCTCTTTAGCTGTGGGTAATTTTATTTCCTTGAACACATTGAAAGTGACCTTCTGATCATGAACCTTCATCGTAAGCTCTCCTTTTTGCACATCGATCATAGTTCGGCCTGTAGCCAAAAATGGTCTTCCCAAGATAATGGGAATCTTCTTATCTTCCTCGAAATCAAGAATTACAAAGTCAGCAGGGAAGAAGAGTTTATCCACCTTGACCAAGACATCCTCCACTATACCTCGTGGATAAGCGATGGAACGGTCAGCTAGTTGCAATGACATGTATGTTGGTTTCGGCTCAGGCAGACCAAGTTTCTTGAAGATAGATAAGGGCATCAGATTGATGCTAGCTCCTAAATCACATAAACACTTGTCGAACGACAAGTTTCCGATGGTGCAAGGAATAGTGAAGCTTCCAGGATCTTTAAGCTTCGGAGGCAACTTCTTTTGCAGCACAGCACTGCATTCCTCCGTTAGAGCAACGGTCTCTAAGTCATCGAGCTTCACTTTCCGAGAGAGAATACCTTTCATAAACCTCGCATAGCTAGGCATCTGTTCAAGAGCTTCAGCGAAAGGTATGTTGATATGAAGTTTCTTGAACACCTCCAGAAACTTCTCAAACTGCTTATCCAGCTTTTTCTTCTGCAGCCTTTTAGGAAAAGGAGGTGGAGGATAGATCTGCTTCTCCCCTATATTACCCTCAGGAGGAGTGTGTTCCACAGTAGTCTTCCTTGGTTCCACCTCTACTCCCTTCTGCACATCTTCTTCAGCCATAACTGCATTTTCTGAATCTTGAGATTTTTCAGGCTCTTCGTCTTGCTGAATTTGGGGGCTTGCGACCTTTCCAGACCTTAAGGTGATGGCGTTCACATGTTCTTCAACTTCCCTCTTTCCTGGATTGGCTTCTGTATCACTAGGAAGCGTTCCTGGTGGTCGATTCAACAAGGCATTAGCAATTTGCCCTATTTGGTTCTCCAGATTCTGGATAGAAACAGCCTGGCTTTGGCATATAAGAGCCTGGTTTTTGCACATAAGCCTCAACTCCTCCAATTCAGATTTTTTATTCGAAGATAGACCTGCATCATTAGTTTGTTGTTGAAGTTGGAGTTGTTGCTGAAAACCAAGAGAGTTGAACAGCTTATTTCCAAACGGCTGGAATGGCTGTTGCATCACATTCTGATTGTTGCTCCCGCTGAAGTTAGGATGATTCCAGTTGTCAGGATGATAAGTGTCTGGAACTGGTTGTTGCGATCTCTGAAAGTTGCTCACAAACTGAGCTGAGTCGCTAGATATAGCGCATTGTTCTGTCGCATGCGGACCTGCACACAGCTCACAAACACTAATTATCTGCTTAACACCATAGTTAGCCAGAGAATCGATCTTCATAGACAACACCTTTAGTTGAGCAGTGATAGCCGTAGCTGTATCCACTTCAAGAACTCCTGCTACCTTGCCCTGTGGATATCTCTGGGTTGGATACTGATATTCATTAGCAGCCATCAGTTCAATTAGATCATAAGCTTCCTTATAGCTCTTTGCCCATAATGCTCCGCCTGATGCTGCATCGAGCATGGGTCTGGACTGTGCTCCCAACCCATTGTAAAAATAAGTGATGATCATCCAATCAGGAATTCCATGATGAGGACACTTCCTAAGCATCTCCTTGTAGCGCTCCCAAGCTTCACTTAGCGATTCTCCCGTTTGCTGCGCAAATTGAGTAATAGCATTCCTGAGTGCAGCTGTCTTCGCCATAGGGAAGAATTTAGTAAGAAACGTCTGAGCAAGATCTTCCCAAGTAGTAATCGAACCAGCTGGTAGAGAGTGTAACCAGCTCTTAGCCTTGTCCTTCAGAGAGAATGGGAACAGTCTCAGCTTCACAGCATCTTCAGAAACACCGTTGAACTTGAAGGTGTCGCATATTGTAATGAAATCCCTAATGTGTGTATTGGGATCTTCCGTTGGAGAACCCCCAAACTGGACTGAAGTCTGTACCCATTGAATTATGCCAGGCTTGATCTCAAAGGTATTAGTTGTGATAGCTGGCCGGACAATGCTAGATTGAATGTCATTGATCTTGGGTTGAGAAAAATCCATCAAGGCTTTCGTTCGTGCTGCTGGATCTCCCATTGTAATGAGTACCTGAAACACAAACAAATAAACCGTGAAAGTAAAAGAATTCGAGTCAGTGAACTTTAACGACCACTGATGACAAGCACATAAACTAAAAATTAACACCGAGTCCCCGGCAGCGGCGCCAAAAACTTGTTAGGGCGAAAACACGCGCTAATATTCACGCAAGTATACACGTTCGCAAGTAGTATAAGATATAAATCAGATTCGTTCCCACAGAGACTGGTTTAGGTTAAGTTCAATTTATGCACCTATGCAACAATGTATGGTTATCGCTCAATTCTAAGACAAATAACAAATTGGGTTTTTATTAAACTAAGAAATTATACTAAATAACATTAACTAAGAGAATTGAAGTTGAATTACTATATATGACAAACATGGGATCCTAACTTCATTACTACTTCATTCAATAGCCTTTTCATTCTTAACCTTAACATGTGATGGTGATGACACTAATCAGATAACACGAAACTGATAAATGCCAACTTTCATTGCACGAGTACCATTCTACCAGACATCCACAAAAGAGATAGAAGCTGAATAGGCACCAATTATATTGAGACCCTATATGTCTATAGAATTTGACAACATAACGGTTTAAGCACAAGTTATCTATCTTGAGTTCATAGGGCAAGTTAAACGGTTAGAGTTACCTACGAATCATGCATACACGTACATGAACCTATGCTAGCATGGCAAGTTCTAAACCTCTATATTCACTGTCACTTCAATAGAGATTAACACGCTATCTTATATGTTAGCTACGCACATAAGATGAATAAGCACAACCAATACTAGGATATCAATCAATCACCACACACCAAGATATCGAAACAATTAATTATTGAAATCCATAAGTAAATCCGCTAGAATCCCATGACAACGATTAGCCCATAATCGAACTCATCGTCACCATGGGTTCCAATGAAAGCATGGTATAAACAAGGTCTTAATAAACTAAATAATAATCAAAGTACGAATAAACGAGATCTAGGTTCAACAAGAATGAAAACGAGCATCCAAAGTTACAACTAATTCAAAGAATCACAAGTTGAAAACAAGATCTTCTTTTTCGGAGTTATTCTGTGCTTCTAGGTCTTCTCCTTGGTATCCCAATCTTCCCTTCTTGCGCAAAACACAATCTTCTTCTTCTTAAAATCCCCCTGTGAAAATGTCTCAAATCTACTTATATAATAGTCCCATAAAACTCAGATTACATAGAAGTTGGAAGCCAAACAGAAGTAGAAGTCTAAAATAATTCAGCAAAATTCCCGACCCTGCGCGGCCGCTCAGCATAGCTGCGCGGGCGCGCAGGTTGCTGCGCGGCCGCTCAGCATAGCTGCGCGGGCGCGCAGGCCTCCACTGGAAAAAATCCAAGTTTGCTCCGTTTCTTTGCCGTAATCTGCCCGTTCCTTTCCTCTCGCAATGGTGAACACATGCCAAGGCTTATTCTTGATGATTCCTCCCCCGAAATGCAACTAATACCCTGAAATACATGAACACTAGAAAAACGCATCAAATACACAAAATACTTGATTTCAAGACACCAATTTAAGCCATTTTAAGACGTTCTAAGTGGTATAAAATGCCACTTATCAGCGACGGCCACGTGTGGCGCCGTGTTTCTGCTGCTGTCTCGCCGGTTGTTGGTTTGGGTTGGTTCTGTTACAGTTGGGCCTGTAATTTGGGCTTGGCTGTTGGGTTTGTGTTGGGCCTTGTTCATGCAGTTGGACGTGGTTATAACAGTTTTTAATTTAAATCCATTTTTCTTTTCTGCAGGGAATTATTGACTAAAATCTGTGATATTAAATTATTATTTCAGTGAGTAATAATTTTAATCGGTGAAATTTATTCGGACACCCGTATATTTTCGGGCACCAATGAATTTTGCCGCCGCGCGCGATGAATTATTTTACGAGCGCACGGTGGATGGTGATGACTCTGTTCTGAGTCCTAAATATTTTAAAATATAAAACACCTTGTATAATTATTTTCGAGACTAAAAATTTAGTTGTGTGATGATTCGAATTGGTTTTGTTGGGAATTAGCGTCGATTGATGTTTCGACGGGTAGGCCTATAAACAGAGGGGTCGCTGTCCAAATTTTTCTTAAAATTACCTTAAATTACGAATCGAGTGTATATATCTCGTTTAATACAAATTGACCCTTAATTGTTATGTGCACTTTTATTGCGTAGATATTATTATTATTAATATGCATACGAGTCGGGAAATATATCGTTGGGTAATTAGTTAGTGAGGAAAAGTCAAGCATAATCGGTCGTTTAACCTAGGTTGTTTCGATTTCGTAGGTTCGAGTCGAAGGACCCAGTAGTGGAAGTCAATTAGAGTCAAGCCAGTGTTAGTACAAAGCTTCACAAGGCAAGTACCCCTGATCTAATCTTTTACAGTTCAGTATATATGAATAGTTGTTGATTTAAATTATGTACTGGATCATAACGGTTTAAGTTACGTATTCCCCGTATTTAAATATGTTTTATTAACTGATGTTTTGGGGAAAAAGTAACTTCTGAAAATGCCTATCTCTAGATTGTGATTAAATTAAAAAGGGATTTTTAGAATGTGTGCTGTAATCATTTAAAAAGAGATAGGTGTAAATGATTTTGCAAACTGGAAAAAAATGAATGAATCAGATATTGGATGGTCAGTGGCGTAAGAGGCCCATTATTAAGTAACGGCCCAGAAAGTGGTTGCGTAAGAGGCTTAGTCGGATGCGCGCACTGGTAGGCCGCTTTGTCCAGCATGACAGAGACCTAGCTAGTCTCTGAGTTCCAGAACAAATTTGTGGTGGGATAGACTGATTAACTATCCCTAGAATTCATCCACATTTATATCTGACTTTGGTTTAGTGGTTCCCGTAACGGAACAAATAGTTTATGGTCCCGGTAACGGGACAAATGATTTATGGGTCCAGCAATGGACAGTGGTTTTGGAAAGGAAATCACATGCTAAAATTGAACTCTGGTATTTTGACACAGCACACTACAGATGATATTATTTTGCAGAGCATGCTAGTTTTGATATCCAGTTTATACCTGCTTTACGGATTTTTCGTAAACTAGTTTGATATCTATTCCTATACTGTTTTTATACATCCTGTTTACTGGTTATTCATATAGAGGTACTGTTGAGCAATGGATTGCTCTCCCTTGCAGCTTGTTTTGTATTTATTTATTGTAGATGTCTAGAAGACCAGGTCAACATAGAGTGTCAGCTCCCTCCGGTCCTGGCTCCTCTGAGGTAGTTTGTATCAGACCCTGAGGTCTGATGAGTTGCTGTAATAAGTGAGGATGTCTGAATTTGAATAAATTAGTGTTGCTTTGTAACCTAAATAATACATGAACCTGCATCGGCTCGTAGTTTGGGGTCGTGTGTTATAATAAAGTTTGTTTAGTAAGTTATGTTGTAGTTTATCATCTTTTTGGTGACGTCAGCCCCTGACCCCGGGGTTGAGGCCGTCACAGTTGGTATCAGAGCCACAGGTTCAAGTCCCTAATTTAGGTTAAGAGTTAAGTCAGTAAGGTGTAGGAAGTATGTCCTATAGTGTGAGTCAGCAACTCATGTCGAGGAGCAACCTTAAGTGTCAGTCGAGGGTTCCGACGGCGTTACCCTGGCATCTATTAATATTTTAATAGACTTGCCTTAACCTTGTTATGTCTTCCTTGTATATTGATATGGTTGACAGTGGCCCATAGTGATCTCCAGTTCTCCTTCTCGGGGGAATCCGTCAGATTTAGATGATTCAGACTCTGAGCGGACTTTGGATGTTGTAGCTGAGGAGACTCCCATGCCTCCTCCACGCGTTCCTCCAGTTGCACCAGGAGGTGTGTTAGGACCTAGTGCTCGTCCTCGCTGGGTACAAAGGTCAGTGTTGGCTGTTAGGGATTTCCTTCCAGGATGTGATCCCAGTTCCTCCACCTCGAGACCACCCGTTCCTCCATCTGTTCTTTCAGGTGCATCCTCCCCGATCCCTTACCATGTTCACCGAGTGGTGAACCAGTCTTTGATCAGAGAGCAGAGCCCAGGGTTAGCAGCTCAGCTTGACCAGATTCCGGTCGGGCCTTTCTAGGGCATCCCTGCCCCTTCACCAGATGTACAAGAGAGAGTGCGATCCTTGACTCAGGCTGCTGTAGAGAGAGCCCAGACCATTGATCGTTTCATTAGCTCTGATTTTAGAGCTGTTCAGTACCAGGATCTCGTGAACTGGTTGGTATTTGAGTTAGGATCCATTGGTGGTAATGGCAGTGGCTAGATCAGAGTTGCTACAGTGAGATGCAGAGCTCGGAGTTAGTTATAGGAGTTCTGTGGATGCTTTTCCTATGTAAGTTTATTATGTACTGTAACTTGTATTAGGCGGGGCTACTATGACAGCCAATTTTGTTGTGTACTTAGTATATTATGAGTGTTGTACTGTAGTTGTTAGATGGATTTGTACTGTTGTTGTACTATTATTTTTATGACATTACTGTTGTTGGTTTTATTTTATTGCACTTTTGTTATTGTTGTTACTGTTATTGATGTATTTGTTGCTGGATTTGTTGAATTTAGTTATGCATCATGGGTGGACCCCAAATAAACAAGGAAGGGAATATTTAATTATGACCGCATTCTCCTGATGTATAAAGCTGTTGCTACCCGGGGGCACAATTTTCATATAAAACCTTTTTGTCGTGTTTTCGGAGAATGCCTCCCAAGAAAAATTTCCCGTCCAATTCCTCCAGTATGAACTCTGAAGGGGGCCCAGTCATGGATGGATTACTAGATTTGCTGCGCCAACAGTCTAATCAGATGGCTCAGCAGCAAGAATAATTCCAGCAGCAGCAACAACAATTCCTGCAATAGCAGCAACAACAGCAACAATTTATACAACAACAACACCAGCAAATCCAACAACAACTGCAGCTCCAATAATAACCCCGACCAAGAGAGTTGAACCAGACTGTTAGCTTCTAGTCTTTCCAGTCAGTTAAACCCCCAGAGTTTAAGGGCGAGGTAGATCTGTTTGCTGCTAGAATTTGGCTTAGAAAAATGGAGGAAGCCTTCACCCTTATTCAGGTCAGTGGTGATTCTAAGTCAGATTATGCCAATTACTTTCTTAAAGGTGAAGCAAGTTTTGGTGGGAATCTGCGCGTGCCTTAGAAGGAGAAGGCCCTATTCCTTGGGCCAGATTTACGGAGTTGTTTCTAGAAAAGTATTTTCCAGATTGTTTACAGAGTCAGTTGGAAGTAGAGTTTTTGGAATTGAAGCAAGGAGAAAAGAGTGTGGCTGAGTATGAGGCCAAGTTTACGGAGTTGGCCCGACTAGCCCCTGGATATGTGAACACTGGGATTCAGAAAGCTAGGAGATTTCAACAAGGACTAAAGCTGGAAGTTCGTAGTGGAGTGGTGGCCCTACAGCTTAAGACGTATACCTCTGTAGTTCAAGCTGCCCTGGTGATTGAGAGTGATCAGAAGTTGGCCTCCAAGGAAAAGAGTGATCGGAAGAGAAAGTTTGAAGATGGTATAGGTAATGCAGACCAGGAGGAGTCTAGTCAGAAGTTCCCAAGGAAGTTTGGCCGGAATAGGAATAAGAGATTTAGAAGGCAAGGCATGGCTCAGACGAATTCCGGTGTCACCTCAGTTGCCTCTGCCCCAGTCCAGTCAACCAGGCCAGTTGTGGATTGTAAGTTATGTGGTACAAAGCATAATGGTCAGTGCGGAAGGATGTCCAGTGTTTTAAATACGATAAAAAGGGTCATTTATATGTCAGAGTGTAATACAGGAAACATCGGAGTCACCTGCTTTAAGTGTGGTAAGGTTGGGCACATCTCCAGAAAATGCAAGACGGCTACTCAAGGCAGTGTATGAGGGAATGAATCTCAAGGACCAGCAACTAGCACAGTAAGAGCTAGAACCTTTAAAATGACCAAGAGATCTAATGCTCAAGATTCAGATGTGGTTGCAGGTACTCTTTTTCTAAATTCTGTGCCTGTTAAAGTTTTATTTGATTCGGGAGTGTCTAAGTCTTTCATATCTAAAGAATGTGTAAGTAAAATGGATTTGATGTTGAAGGATCTAAATGAGCCCTTGTCTATAGAGGTAGCTAATCAGGATAAAGTTTCAGTAAACCAGTTTTATCCTAGATGTCAAATAGAAATTTGTGGGTATTTCTTTTCTGTGGATTTAATACCCTTTCAGTTATGAGAGTTTGATGTAATTCTAGGAATGGATTGGTTGTCTCAGTATAAGGCAAATATTGATTGTAAGAAAAGAAAGTTTTGTTATATTCAGAAGATAATAAAATGATAGTTTATCAAGGACAGAAGCAGGACAAGAAATTTCTTTCTATATTGGAAGCAAAGAGGTTATTGAGACAAGGATGTGAAGCGTATTTAGCCCATGTTGTGGACACTGAGAAGAAGGTACCCGAATTGGAGGAAATTCCAGTAGTTAGTGAATTTTTAGATGTTTTTCCAGACGAGTTACCAGGATTACCACCAGATTGGGAGATTGAGTTTTATATTGATTTAATTCCGGGAGCAGAACCAGTTTCAAAGGCACCTTACCGTATGGCCCCAGTAGAAATGAAAGAGCTAGCTAAACAACTTCAGGAACTTTTGGATAAAGGGGTAATTAGACCAAGTGTATCCCCGTGGGGCGCACCAGTGTTGTTTGTGAAAAAGAAGGACGGAAGCACGAGATTGTGTATTGACAATCGAGAATTGAATAAGTTAACCATCAAGAATAAGTATCCTCTACCCAGGATTGATGATTTTTTGATCAATTAAAGGGAGCATGTTGTTTTTCCAAGATCGACTTAAGATCGGGCTATCATCAGTTGAAGATTAAGCCTGAAGATATACCAAAGACTGCCTTTCAAACCATGTATGGCCATTACGAGTTTCTGGTGATGTCATTCGAATTGACTAATGCGCCAACAACTTTTATGGATTTAATGAAACGGGTGTATAAGGAGTATCTGGATAAGTTTGTTATTGTATTTATTGATGACATCTTCATCTACTCAAAGACCAAAGACGACCATGCCAAACATCTAAGGATGGCATTACAAAGGTTGGGAGAAAAACAATTATACGCTAAGTTCTCAAAATATGAATTTTAGTTGGAGGAAGTCCAGTTTTTAGATCATATAGTTGGTAAGGATGGTATTAAGGTAGACCCTGCGAAGATTGAAGCGGTATCCAAATGGGAGCAACCGAAGACCCCGATAGAAATTAGAAGCTTTCTTAGATTAACAGGCTATTACCGAAGATTTGTGAATGACTTTGCCAAGATTGCAACCCCGTTGACCAAGCTGACCCGGAAGAATGAGAGATTTGTTTGGACGGAGAAATGTGAAGAAAGCTTCCAAGAGCTAAAGAAAAGACTAGTGACAGCACTAGTGTTAGCATTACCATATGAAATAGGGAATTTCGTAATTTACAGTGATGCTTCTCTCAAAGGATTAGGCTGTGTGTTAATGCAACATGATAAGGTTATTGCGTATGCATCTAGGCAGTTAAAGCCTCATGAGCAGAAATATCCAGTTCATGATCTTGAGTTGGCAGCTATAGTGTTTGCTTTGAAGTTATGGCGTCATTACTTGTACGGAGAGAAATGTGATATCTATACGGATCATAAAAGCTTAAAGTATATATTCACCCAAAAGGATTTAAACATGAGATAAAGGAGATGGTTAGAATTGATTAAGGACTATGACTGTTCGATTAATTATCACCCAGGTAAGGCCAATGTGGTGGCTGATGCCTTAAGTAGAAAAGAGAAATTAAATATGGCCCGTATCGCGGATGAATTAGCCCGAGATTTAGAAAAGATGGAAATTTAAGTTCGAGTATCAAGTGAAGGTCAGGAGCAACTATACGAGATTACTTTCCAGCCAGCGTTAATGGAAAAGATTAAAAGGTGTCAAGAAGGAATTATGGAACAAGAATTGGAAGATCTGACAGGAGAAGAATTATGTACTCAAAAGGATAACCACGGTTTATTTGGGTTTTCCTCTCGCATTTGGATTCCTAATGTAGCAGAACTGAAGAATGAAATATTGCATGAAGATTCACCCTGGTAGCACGAAGATGTACCAAGATTTAAAGAAGCACTTCTGGTGGCCAGGAATGAAAAAGGAGACTGCGGATTGGGTTAGTAAGTATCACGTGTGTCAGATGGTAAAAGCCGAGCATCAAAGGCCCAGTGGATTGTTGCAGCCTCTGGAGATTCTATAATGGAAATGGGAAGAGATTGCAATGGATTTCGTGGTGGGTTTGCCGAAGACAAGATCGAATCACGATGCCATTTGGGTGATCATTGATAGATTGACCAAATCAGCGCATTTCAATTCCGATTAATGAAAGGTATTCTCTGGAAAAGCTAGTTAAAATATATTTAGATGAGATAGTTACCAAGCATGGGTTACCTGTGTCTATAGTATCGGATCGAGATCCAAGATTTAACTCGAGGTTTTGGACAAAATTTCAAGAGTGTTTAGGAACTAAGTTAAATATGAGCACTGTTTATCATCCTCAAACTGATGGCCAAAGTGAGAGAACGATTCAGACGATCGAAGATATGTTAAGAGTATGTGCTTTGGATTTCAAGGGAAATTGGGATGATCATTTACCGATAATAGAATTTTCTTATAATAACAGCTACCATGCCAGCATTGGAATGCCACCCTACGAAGCCTTATATGGACGAAAGTGTAGATCACCTCTATATTGGGATGAGGTAGGAGAAAAGAAGGTGTTAGGACCTGAATTAGTACAGCAGATGAAAGAAGCAGTGGTGTTAATTCGAAAAAGATTGAAAGCCGCTCAGGATAGACGGAAAAAGAATGCAGATTTACATCGAAAGGACATAAGTTTTGAAATAGGATCATTGGTATTACTAAAAGTTTTGCCATGAAAGGGATTGGTTCGATTCGATCAGAAAGGTAAACTGAGTCCGAGATATATAGGACCATTCGAAGTATTGAAATAAATAGGAAAAGTTGCATACGAGATAGCTCTACCCCCGCAGTGGCAACATATTCATAATGTATTTCATGTAGCCATGTTGAAGTCGTACATCCCTGCCTCAAATCAAGTAATTGAATATGAACCGATCGAGCTTCAATCAAATTTATCCTATATGGAGCAGCCAATCCAGATATTAGATCGTAAGGAGCGTGTACTTAGGAATAAATCTATCCCTATAGTTAAATTACTTTGGAGAAACCCTCGGGTAGAAGAGTCTACCTGGGAATTAGAATCAGATATGCTTGACAAATATCCTCACTTATTTAATTAGTAAAGATTCTGAGGACAGAATCTTTTTAAGGGGGGAAGAATATAACGACTCGTATATTTCTGTAATATTTAAATATGTAATTATTACGTAGATAATTAATAAAGAAGTTTGTATTACTTATGGTCTCTGTGTTTACTTATTATTATTTATATGTGATTGTTGGATTGCGTGGTGTGTTTTTATGATTAACTGTTGCACAATATTATTTTTGTTTCACTTTTAAAAAGTGATTTTATGACAATCCTATTTTCAAAATTATTTGGGTTGTCTCTAAAATTATTTTTATGATTTTATAATCTTACTAATTGTTTTTGGGATTTTATAAAATTTACAAATCAATATTCTATTATTTATTTATTTTTTAAATGATTTTCTGAATTTATTCAACTATAAAATCCATATTTAATTCTAGGATTCTTAAAAAATTATGAAACTCATATTTTATTACGTTTAAAATATTCTGAAAATTTTAAAATTATTTGGTAATTTTCGGGAGTAATCTTACTCACGCGTTGTTTCGGTTATTCGATTAATGCGGGTATAAGTTGTGTTTGTATAATGCTTTAAATAAAATTATGAAAATTTTATTTTAGTAACTTCAGATTATTTGTGATATTTTGAGTTATTTTGGAATTTTTCCGATAAACTTTAGTGCGCAGCTGATACGTAATTTTAACGGGAAATGATAAAAGCATTAGGAAAATAAATAAAAACCGGGACACGTGGCTTATACACCACACGTGTCCAGGCCTTATTATTTTCTTTCTTTCCCTGTATTTCCCTTCCCAAACGAGCCCTGTTCTGTCTTTCTCCTTTCGAATCTCTCTCATCTCTCCTCTCTCCCTCTTTCACTCAAATCTCTCGGTTCTTTTCGATTTATTCTCGTTTAATTCTTGGTAATTGCCTTGCCACTTCATTCTCATGTTTTGATGCTGTTTCTTTCTTGATTCGCCACCGTTACCGCCGGTTTCCGGTGTGGTGACGGCGGTGTGGTTGTGTTTGATATATATATATATACAGATATGTATACATACATGTGTATATGTGTGTGTCTGTGTGTTCGTGTGTGTGTAGTGTGTGGGTGTGTGAGTTGTGCTCTGTGTGTGTGTGTTTGCGGTGGCGACGGCCGCGTGTGGCCGTGTGGCGCCGTGTGGCGCCGTGTTTCTGCTGCTGTCTCGCCGGTTGTTGGTTTGGGTTGGTTCTGTTACAGCTGGGCCTGTAATTTAGGCTTGGCTGTTGGGTTTGTGTTGGGCCTTTGTTTGGGCCTTGTTCGTGCAGTTGGACGTGGTTATAACAACTTTTAATTTAAATTCCCTTTTTCTTTTCTGCAGGGAATTATTGACTAAAATCTTATTTCAGTGAGTGATAATTTTAATCGGTGAAATTTATTTGGACACCCGTATATTGTCGGGCACCAATGAATTTTGCCGCCGCGGGTGATGAATTATTTTACGAGCGCACGGTGGACGGTGATGACTCTGTTCTGAGTCCTAAATATTTTAAAATATCAAACACCTTGTATAATTATTTTCGAGACTAAAAATTTAGTTGTGTGATGATTCGAATTGGTTTTGTTGGGAATTGGCGTGGATTGATGTTTCGACGGGTAGGCCTATAAACAGAGGGGTCGCTGTCCAAATTTTTCTAAAAATTACCTTAAATTACGAATCGAGTGTATATATCTCCTTTAATACAAATTGACCCATGATTGTTATGTGCACTATTATTGCGTATATATTATTATTATTAATATGCATACGAGTCGGGAATTATATCGTTGGGTAATTAGTTAGTGAGGAAAAATCAAGCATAATCGGTCGTTTAACCTAGGTTGTTTCAATTTCATAGGTTTGAGTCGAAGGACCCAGTAGTGGAAGTCAATTAGAGTCAAGCCAGTGTTAGTACAAAGCTTCACAAGGCAAGTACCCCTGAACTAATCTTTTACAGTTCTGTATATATGAATAGTTGTTGATTTAAATTATGTACGGGATCATAACGGTTTAAGTTACGTATTCCCCGTATTTAAATATGTTTTATTAACTGAGGTTTTGGGGAAAAAGTAAATTCTGAAAATGCCTATCTCTAGATTGTGATTAAATTAAAAAGGGATTTTTAGAATGTGTGGTGTAATCATTTAAAAAGAGATAGGTGTAAATGATTTTGTAAACTGGAAAAAAAATGAATGAATCAGATATTGGATGGTCAGTGGCGTAAGAGGCCCGTTATTAGGTAACGGCCCAACAAGTGGTTGCGTAAGAGGCTAAGTCGGATGAACGCACTGGTAGGCCGCTTAGTCCAGCATGACAGAGACCTAGCTAGTCTCTGAGTTTTGGAACAAATTTGTGGTGGGATAGACTGATCAGCTGTCCCTAGAATTCATCTACGTTTATATCTGACTTTGGTTTTGTGGTTCCCGTAATGGAACAAATAGTTTGTGGTCCCTGTAACGGGACAGATGATTTATGGGTCCAGCAATGGACAGTGGTTTTGGAAAGGAAATCGCATGCTAAAATTAAACTCTGGTATTTTGACACAGCACACTACAGATGATATTATTTTGCAGAGCATGCTAGTTTTGATATCCAGTTTATACCTGTTTTACGGATTTTTCGTAAACTAGTTTGATATCTGTTCCTATACTGTTTTTATACATCCTGTTTACTGGTTATTCATATAGAGGTACTGTTGAGCAATGGATTGCTCAACCTTGCAGCTTGTTTTGTATTTATTTATTACAGATGTCTAGAAGACCAGGTCAGCGTAGAGTGTCAGCCCCCTCCGGTCCCAGCTCCTCTGAGATAGTTTGTATCAGACCCTGAGGTCTGATGAGTTGCTGTAATAAGTGAGGATGTCTGAATTTGAATAAATTAGTGTTGCTTTGTAACCTAAATAATACCTGAACCTGCATCGGCTCCTGGTTTGGGGTCGTGTGTTATAATAAAGTTTGTTTAGTAAGTTATGTTGTAGTTTATCATCTTTTTGGTGACGTCAGCCCCTGACCCCGGGGTTGAGGCCGTCACACTTCCTCTTTGCTTCCTCGAATTACGTGGCTAAACAGCACAAGCTAATCCTCACTGGAGGTTAAATTTGAAAACATGCAAGTATGTGCGGAAGAAATGCTCAGCAAGATCAATATAGAAAATATATGGTCGTTATGATATAAAACCGACATCTGCAATAGCACAGAACATTTTAAAACCATAATTGCTGAATCAGAAAATTTATTAAAGAATCGGATAATTGTTTCTCACTGTATTCAAAACTCTTTTTGATATTTTCGAGCGAAGTGCTTCAGCAATACTTTAAATCTTGACGAGAATAAAACTCGTAAAACAGTGTTTACGGAAATATCGTAAACAACAATACATGAAACAATGATTATGGAATGAATCATAAACTTTATTCAAAACCGAACTCTTGATATTAATACGTATTTTGTTGTCATATCAAATTAGATATCAATACGAACTTTGATGCTCACAACATCCCATACTGAAGTCAACATCAATCATCTATACTAATACCACCTTTGATATTTAACAACGACCTAAATATCAACATCAATCATAAACTGAGTCAAAACTGTATTTCACCTTTTATTCAAAACCAAAATACTTCATAAATCATTTATTCTATGATTATCAAAACAATTTAAAACAACAGTTTAGATTGGAACCAATTATATTTCATGTTGTTCTTGATGATCAGTCACGAAACAGCACCAGTATCCCGCAGACATACCGTAAATATAGGTACTACCCGTATCCTGCAGCCATACGGTACCTATAGGGCGCCAGAAAGGCATATATTCGCCTTGAAAGATATTACAGCTGGACCGATATCTCGATCACCTACACTGTAATCAGTAACCATTCCAATCTTAAAACCTTTTTATTGAAAAGGAGCCGACTCAATCGACATCCTAAATAATTTTATTCCTCCATTCACTTGGGCATGAATACTCGCAACAAAACCATCTTTCTCAAAATCCAAAATGTTTATAAATCCAGTAATTTGATAAGTAAAACATTTAACTATTCTGAACATAGAATAACATAGGTTACTTGCATAATATACGTTCAATTCAGCGATATGTAAAACATTTATCGATTCTAAACTGAGAGCAGGGAAAGCAATACTTGCATAATGGGATTTAAAAGAAATATCACTTGAACAATAAGTGATGATATGGATAGTTGCCTTTGAGATTTAGCAGTTAGTCACACTCGCAAAAACACATCTGTAAGTCATATGTCATAGCCTATTTGTATATTCGAGGAATCAACTCAACTCAAATAAGAATGTAATAAGTAAATAGTGGATCTACCGTCAAAAGAGATCTCACAAAGTAATATCTGTCAAATGATTCAGAAACAAGGTTCATCTATAGACTTGAGGAATTAATTCACTGGAAGAAGTTCAAGAAATTGATCATGCCTCAGTGATATAAATCAAGAGTGTGGATTTAATCAAGTGACAGAGATCTCGTCAGAGTATCATTAATTACAAGGATTTAATCTGAAGAAAATCAAAGTATCAAAGTCAAGACATGAAGAAACATCACGGAAGTTAGTCACTCATGAACCAGACAGTACATCGAGTGTCAACGTTGAAGTGGTGGAATTGATTCATAATTCTCAGTGATTTTCAGAAGATATTCAGAAGATTGGTTGCTGCTCAGGGTTAGTATTAATTCTCTATTAATTAATTAAGTCATATAATTTAATTAAGAAAATAAATTATATCTGCAAAGATTAATTTATTGATTAATTGAATTAATTGATTAATTAATTCAGAATTAATATTAAGGTTTTTCAGAATTTTAATTGATTTAAAATCTGTTATTAATTCAACAAAATAACTGATTGTATTAGTATGACAATCGGTATGACAATCAATAGTCATACCGAAAGTTATGCTAATTCAGTTGATTGTCTTATCAGAATTATTATTAGATTAAAATCTGTTATTAATTCAGTAAGACAATCTGATTTGAACTAATATGACAATCGGTATGACAATCAATAGTCATACCGAAAGTCTTTCTAGTTCATTCTGATTGTCTTGCTAGTTCTAAAGATAGTCCTACCGAAAGTCTTGCTGAGCAAAAGAGATTGTCATTCCAGTTCTTTTCTCTCGGTTGGATTGTTTAAAAAGAAGCAGAAACAGCAATTCAAAAACACACACATAAAACAGAAGTCAAGAACAAAAAGAAAAAGAAGCAGCCGCCTCTGAAATATTTCATTTTCTTCTCTGCTTACTTCAAAATTAAATTTCTAGTTTGTAAAGTTAAATCCAAACCACTAGAATTATTTATCTTGTTCTTGTGTAACAATCTAGCGGATCAAAATCCCTAGAACTTAATCTCAAATCACGTTTAGCATTTGATTCTAATTATTACAAAAATAGAAAAAGTTCATGTCGAATTTATTCTAAATTTGTGATAATTAATTTAAGATTAATTCCTTGTAATCGATACAGTTGTTGTAACACCTTTCAAGTTTAATAATATTATTATTTAACTTGAATTTTGTTTCAATTTTTTATTCCGCATTTAATTCGATTATTCGGTACTGTTTGTATTCAACCCCCCCTTCTACAAACACATTGGGACCTAACAATTGGTATCAGAGCCTTCTGATTAACGAACAAATCAAGATCCTAGACTTTTGTGATTTTTCAACTCTTTGAATTTTTATTCATTCAAAAATTCATAATGACTTCACAAAAAGTTGGAACCGTTAAAATTCCATAATTTGATAAAGAGAATTATATTATGTGGAAGAAGAAGATGCTCTTGTTTTTACAAGTTGCAAATCCCAAATATTCGAACTTGTTAAAGAAGGGTATAAAAACTCCGATGGTTATTGAACCGGAGGTGATAGTAGATGATGTGGTGACTACTAAAGCTAGAACCTATCCAAAAGAGCCCGAAGATTTTACTCTTGCTGAGAAGGAAGAAGCCTCCTTGGATGCCAGCCTTCAGTTAATTTTAATTGATTCCCTTGATCCCCTGATGAACAGACATGTGATGAACTGTAAAAATTCCAAACATATGTGGGAAACTATTGAGGTGATTAATGAAGGCACAGAGGAAGTTAGGGAGAACAAGTTGGAGATCCTAACCTCTGAGTATGAATATTTTAAATCAAATCCAGGAGAAGGAATTACTGAAGTGTTTGAGAGATACAATGCGTTGATCAACAACCTGAACATAAATGGGAAATATTATTCAATCAGGGAGGTCAACAAAAAGTTCCTTTTAACACTGCCAACTCATCTTGAACATAGAATCACTGCCATTAGAGAAGCTAGAGGTCTGAGTGAGATTTATTTGGACAGGCTCTATGGAGTGTTAAAAACCTATGAGTTGGAGCAGATTCAACAGAAGGAAGTCTACGGGAAGGATAGAATGGTCAGCACATCTACTGCACTTGTAGCTAAAGGTCAACAACAACAACAATCTCAACAATTGGAGAGAATGGTACAGTGTTCCAAGGCTGAGGAAAATATGTTAGTAGCAGAATATGATCCTCCTACTACAAATCAATCAAGTGATGATTTTTATTCCTTGGAAGAGCTGGAGCAATTGGAAGACGAGTCAATGGCCCAAATTGTCAAGAGATTCTCCCATGTCAGATTCAAGAGGAATCCCAAGCTTAAGTACAAGTCCAACTACAACAAATTCCAGAAAGGCGGATCTTCATCCTCTAACACCAGCAGTGGTGGATACAAAACAGGGATGGTTGATCGGAGCACCATTAGATGCTATAACTGCAATGAGTTGGGACACTTTGCCACATAATGTAGGAAGCCAAAGCAAGTAAGAAAGAACTCTGAAAGGGCTTATCTGGCAAAGAGAAGAAGCTGGGATGATACTGACAGTGAAGATGAAGATGAAGGAAATCTTGCTCTTATGGCTATTGATGGAAAAGCTTCATCGTCAAGAATAGAGGTAAAACTTTCTGATGCTGAAATGGTTTATCATCTAAGAGGTAACTTAGATTGTGCACGTCGTGATAATGAACTGTTAAGTTTATAGATCACAGACCTTGAGAAAGAGGTCAATGAATTAAGACTTGTGCACATTAATCAAGACAAATTAAAAGAACAAGTTTCTTTTCTAGAGAATAGAGTTGACTGTTATAGAAAACTCGAAACTATTCTCAAAGACAAGATCACCGGTCTTGAGACTAAGGTTAGAGCCTACTTCAATTCTTGTTCGAAGGCTAAAGAGTTCTACAGTAAGCAATCTGTTAATCAAACATCTGGAATAGGTTATGATTACAATGTTGCTATTGGAGAATTAGGCATAAACTCCCCTCCTCGTGTCTGTGCTAAAGGGAGGGAAGTACCACATGTGCTTAAGGGTGTTGATGAACCCCTCTATAAACCATCAATTGCTGAACCATTTGATGCGACCTCTTCTGTTATTCAGGAAGAAATACGTGCTGAATATCATGCTAATGAGAAGGTTGTTTCCAAGTCGAGTGTGTCGAAAGTTCCAGTCAAAGTTGTGAAAGCAACTGAGACTAACTCAGACACACATGAGTTGGATAACAAAAATGCCATATATGCCATGCATAAATTGCCTACTATTAATCACTCTCATAAAGCATGTGGTGTTTCTAATTGTATGTCTTGTGCTTTTAATATGATGTATACTTATTTTAATGGTAAGCATGTTTCTAATGATAAGACTACTCCTCGTCAGCATGTGAATAACAAGAAGCATGATAGGTCTAAGACTGCTAGTCCTTCTAAGGCTAGAAAGGAGACATTTATGCCTAAGCTTAAACAGAAATTTGTTAAGGCTGTTTACAAGGTCAAATGTTCAGTCATTGAGAAAGTTGAGGCAATTAAAATTAAAAATGTTTTTTTGCCTGACAAAGGACAATTCTACAAGTATGCCGGGCCCAACCAAGTTTGGGTTCCGAAGAAGGTCTAATCCATTTGAAGTGTAGGGTAGTATACAGGTGTAACCGGTAGTGTGGATTCTTGACAAGTGGATCATCAAGACATATAACGGAGATAGAGCCCTGCTATCAAATGTGGATTGAGAAAGCTGGCCCCATGGTTACCTTTGGAGATAACAGCAAAGGTTTATCTGAGGGATATGGCTGTTTGCAAGCTGGATATGTTATCAGTGAAATTTTGTATATTGTGCTAGGTTATTATCAGGAAGCAGTATCTAACATATAGCACCAGTGACGAGACTTGAGAATATTATGACATATCAGGCACCTGCTGCACATTACACTTGGAATTGGACTCTAGTAAGATGTGTACAAGTGTACTCTTGGTTGGTGAGTCAAAAGAGGAAGTCAGTGCACCACAGTTCATGGACTTTGCAGCTGCAGATCTATTGGACTATGCAATCTCTTCTTCTCAGTCTCACTTCAGGTTGGTATGAACTAGTGTACTACTCAAGCAATCGTCAAGAACATGGTATGGCACTCTAACAGAAGTTATAATTTTATATGAACTAGTAGAGTCGTCATATTTATAACTCTCTTATCACTAGGCACAATCATATTATTTTATATGTGCAGTGATATATTGATAATGCTATCATTGAACTCAAACTTCTTTATACATTAGTGTTTTCTCATGTCATGTAAAATCTTTTGAAATCACTATTGTAAATCATTTTCTCTCTATTACCATATGTTCTGTGATACAGGTTCAGTCTCCAATGACTTTCTTTCATTGACAGTCATGAGGTTGAAAACCCACAACATCTATCCCAGACTGTAAAAGACAAACACAGAAACAGAACCAACCAACACTCTCTTACCACTAAATATAGTATGAATGAGCGTGAGGGAGATAGTGCCTTAGTGCACCATATAAGGAAGGTTCTGTAGTCAACCCAGTAGCTCTGTCTCCTACATAGATGAGTAGTATTTAAACCGAGACAACTGCTAGCCCCCATACATCTTCTCAAAAAGATGTAATGGCTGAAAAGGCACAAAAACAGTTACTAGATTCATTCTCTCAACAGGGTGCGTCTATTGAATTTTGCATGTCGGCCAAGGCATCCGATGTAGTGTCACCACTTCAAATATAAACAATTATTGATGCACAAGGAGAGGTTACACACACAAAGGATGAGTTGACGGAAACAAGAGTTTCGACCATTTTAAGGTCAGATTCGATTGTTTAAGGTTCGTTAATGGACCAATTGCCTTTACAGGTGTTAGGAGAGGATACTGATCCAAAAGCCATATGTCAGTGGTCAGTGTCTACCTCCCCAGGCTTAAATCCCCTGGATGCATCTGCGGATAGTGGATCTGATATAGGTGCAGATCGACAACTTGTTGACAATGATTCAGATATTACCTGATGAGTCACAAGGAAATATCTTCACAGACATTAGAAGGGAACCTTGATCTTTATGCTAAATTCTTTGGATCATTGTTTACATTCCCAGAATTCAAATCTGGAACCCTAAAAGGGAAACTAGCAACTTGTAAATTATGACTCAGATTCATCTGACGAGTTTAACAAGGATGAGGATTTGCGAACTCCCATTGCACCACCTGTGACCTCCTTAAGGATGGCTAAGGTGATTTTCCTTGCAGGTACAGCTGAATGTTGGAGCTATGAGTGGAGTGATACACTTGTGAGAATGAGTGTAAATACGAGTGGAGAGAAGAGTGAAACACATGTGAGGTACACTAAACAGAATCACACACTCACAGTGAGGAAGAAAGAGAAACTTCTTATTATTTCTTTTCCAACCAAGTGAAATATGAGAACTCCTTCAGACGACGACATACATTCCTTCTTTAAGGGGGAGATAAAAGCTTAAGTAATAGTTTGGAGGATTCCTCAACTAAGGGGGAGAAATAGCAGGGAGGAAGAAAAAGATCCTACATGTACACTACACCACACCGTTGTTGTTTGTAACTACGGATCCTATTGTACGGGAGAGGTGGTAAACACATAAGTAATAGTTTGGAGGATTCCTCAACTAAGGGGGAGAAATAGCAGGGAGGAAGAAAAAGATCCTACATGTACACTACACCACACCGTTGTTGTTTGTAACTACGGATCCTATTGTACGGGAGAGGTGGTAAACACAAGGTGATTATCTAGTAAGGGAAGAAGCTGTTTTCAAAAGGGGAGTACCATTAGCTTTTATCTGCGGATCCTATTGTACGGGAGAGGTGGTAAACGAAGGTGATCTTCTTTAATCAGTTGATTCTCATAGGGGGAGAAGCAAGAGAGATATGTGCTTCTTAACAGGAAATGTGGTTGTACAAATGAAGATGAAACTACTTGAAGATATGTTCAGTCTAGAGGAACATCTACTTGGAATCTGGAAAATGTTAAATCTAGTCCAGAACTTTTCTACTATTTACTTTGTATTTCTTTTTATATCTTTTTCTTATTTGTTAGTTGAGTTATCCTCTTGGTATTTGTGTGTTATTGTCTAACAAACAAATAGGGGGAGATTGTAAGTCATATGTCATAGCCTATTTGTATATTCGAGGATTCAACTCAACTCAAATAAGAATATAATAAGTAAATAGTGGATCTACCGTCAAAAGAGATCTCACAAAGTAATATCTGTCAAAGGATTCAGAAACAAGGTTCATCTATAGACTTGAGGAATTAATTCACTGGAAGAAGTTCAAGAAATTGATCATGCCTCAGTGATATAAATCAAGAGTGTGGATTTAATCAAGTGACAGAGATCTCGTCAGAGTATCATTAATTACAAGGATTTAATCTGAAGAAAATCAAAGTATCAAAGTCAAGACATGAAGAAACGTCACGGAAGTTAGTCACTCATGAACCATACAGTACATCGAGTGTCAACGTTGAAGTGGTGGAATTGATTCATAATTCTCAGTGATTTTCAGAAGATATTCAGAAGATTGGTTGCTGCTCAGGGTTAGTATTAATTCTCTATTAATTAATTAAGTCATATAATTTAATTAAGAAAATAAATTATATCTGCAAAGATTAATTTATTGATTAATTGAATTAATTGATTAATTAATTCAGAATTAATATTAAGGTTTTTCAGAATTTTAATTGATTTAAAATCTGTTATTAATTCAACAAAATAACTGATTGTATTAGTATGACAATCGGTATGACAATCAATAGTCATACCGAAAGTTATGCTAATTCAGTTGATTGTCTTATCAGAATTATTATTAGATTAAAATCTGTTATTAATTCAGTAAGACAATCTGATTTGAACTAATATGACAATCGGTATGACAATCAATAGTCATACCGAAAGTCTTTCTAGTTCATTCTGATTGTCTTGCTAGTTTTAAAGATAGTCCTACCGAAAGTCTTGCTGAGCAAAAGAGATTGTCATTCCACTTCTTTTCTCTCGGTTGGATTGTTTAAAAAGAAGCAGAAGCAGCAATTCAAAAACACACACATAAAACAGAAGTCAAGAACAAAAAGAAAAAGAAGCAGCCGCCTCTGAAATATTTCATTTTCTTCTCTGCTTACTTCAAGATTAAATTTCTAGTTTGTAAAGTTAAATCCAAGCCAGTAGAATTATTTATCTTGTTCTTGTGTAACAATCTAGCGGATCAAAATCCCTAGAACTTAATCTCAAATCGCGTTTAGAATTTGATTCTAATTATTACAAAAATAGAAAAAGTTCATGTCGAATTTATTCTAAATTTGTGATAATTAATTTGAGATTAATTCCTTGTAATCGATACAGTTGTTGTAACACCTTTCAAATTTAATAATATTATTATTTAACTTGAATTTTGTTTCAATTTTTTATTCCGCATTTAATTCGATTATTCGGTCTGTTTGTATTCAACCCCCCCCCTTCTACAAACACATTGGGACCTAACAACATCTATTATGATATTTTGTCTCAAAACATCACCGTCTTTATTCTAATAATCCTTTGGCATGCTGCTCATGCAGTGGTGCAAACTCAATATTCCATACTATTCAACTCTAGTCTTCATCCATTTCATCTGGTCCTGATCGTCTTGAAAGACTTGCATCTATAATTAAAAGATACAACTTTAATATTCTAAACGATAATTACTCGATGAACTGCGCGTTAAACCCTATCGTTTACCCATACGATAGTCCACACATAAATAAAATAGTCAAACACAAGACTCTTGACCCACTTACACATGTAATTCATATAACATGTAAACAAATAATTCACGCATCACATAATTAATATAACACATGACTCAGTTCCTCAAAAGGTAGGTCTCAGTAATTTTAAAATCAAAATTAAGTCAAAATATGACTATTCAGTCACTACGCGAGTCAAAATCGATTTGAAAAACAAGCGACCTTTTGAAATAAAAGGATTTATGTCTCGAAAGTGTTTTTAATTAAAGCGGAATATTTTTTCTGAGTCTATACACATTCGTTTCGTATTAAACGGACGAAAGATTTATTTTTTATGAATAAAATAAGAGTAAATGAATTAATAATAATATTAATTTATTTTCAAACACTCAAATATAATTTTTAAAAGCTTAAAATAATTTTAGAATATTATTTGGCTCAATTATAAATAATTACACTTCATTCAACTATTTAAAAATAAAATTAACCGATTAAATGAATTAATCGATCAATTAAATGAATAAATAATTAATCAAAATTAATTATAATTAATTAAATCAAATTAGGATTTTCGAAAATAATAAAAGATAATAATTTCAGATTATAATAAATATTTTACAAAAAAAATCGAAATAACGTCTTCGTAAAACAGAATTTTCCCCGGGTTCAGAACCCCTCAAAATCAATCCTAAACAACACAATCCAATTGTACCCTAATAAAATCAATAAATTTAAAATACACAATAATTTATATTTACACGTATAAACATGCCAGAAACGAAAAATACGGCCAAAAGCGACTTCTACAACAACTTCTGAAATTTATGAAATAAATATATAAACACTAACATGCTATTATATACACAAGTACGAAGACGGAATTTCGAAATTGTTACCCAAAATAAATTTTGATCACCCCGAAGAGAATATCTGATGTCCGGAAAATATCTCCAGAAAAATCCGAAATTAATAGCCATAGACATATACACGCTGAGATGCCATGTGGAGTAATGAACACCATCAAAATTCTTTTCTATGCCCCGAGAATAAATTAAAACAAAAAATATGCTTCGCAAATTTTCTTCTCAAAACCTCGCAATATATACCTTTGCGTAGGTATCGAAGCGCTGATCGTTTATTTATATAATAATTGAAATTTGGATGAACGGTTTTTAAGATATGAATTTTTGAAAATAAAAAGTATATAAATACACGGGAAGAAAATAGAATATGGAGACAGAAAAGGGGAGGCGGGTGAAATCAGGGGGAGAAAGCAGGTTGGGGGGGTGGCGCAAGTGAGAGAGAGAGAAAATCAGAGAGAAATAAAGAGTGAGGAGAGAGACGAGAGATAACAAGGGAGGGGGTTTGGGTTATTTTTACTTTTTATATATTAAAAAATCTTACAACTCTACAGAATAAACACGTAGCACGCAGGTACTAAACCTCTGCCACATGTTTAACATTCAATACAAATTGAACTTGTATTATTAAAGATTAGTATGAGCTTCCTGTGGCCCGGTTCTGTCCCTCATTCTGATTTTAACTATATAATTTACGAGTAGAAATAAATTTGAAAATTACCAAAATAATTCTGAAATTCCCAGAATAATTAAAAACTAGTAAAATAAAATTTCTATAATTTTAAAATATTTTTGAATTTAACATCAAACCCGCATTTCTTGATTTACTAACATACTTGCGAGTGAAACTAACTCGAAAAATTACCGAAATATATCTAAAATTACCGGAATATTTAAAAATTAATAAAATAAAATTTTCATAATTTTTAAAGTATTTTTGAAATGCAGATCAGACCCGCATTTTATGATTTAACGAACAAACGCGCGGGTATAACCCAAAAGTTTTCCGAAATAATTCTAAAATTCTCTAAATATTCAAAACTTAAGAAAATATGAGTTTCATGATTTTTGAAACATTCCGGAGTTTAATACTGAATTTACACTGATATATCGAAACCAAAAATAGATTACTTAGCCGCTAAGTAACTATAAAAATGATACAATTTGATATCAAATTTGGATAATTATCAAAACCGAGTTTCTTATAAAACACCCTATGAGAAAATAATGTAAAAATATCACATCTCTCGAGAATATGGGTTTTATTAATCTACCGAAATGATTATCGTATCGAAAATTTTGCGCCGGGACTCGTATGGGTCAAACCGTACTCCGGATCGAAAAAGTTAAAACACGGAAAGTGTCTGGAATTATCAGATTAGGTTGTGTAGGAGTTTTTTAAAGAGTTTCGGGTTGTAAAAACGCAAAAAAGGTTGAAGTTGGACGATTCACGGCTTTAAAAAATAGTTTTATAATTACTCAGAAAATAATTATTAAATCTATAAATCCTTATAAAATCATATAACACTCCAAAAAATACCAGAAAAATACCACAATTATCTATACTTTATTCTGGACATATTAAAAATCAAAACACTTACACTTTATCACATATAAATACCCTAATATAAATATCAATCAACAGATAATTCACTAAAATTCCCATTATAATCACATAATAATTATTTGTTCATAGAAATAATTGCACGATATTTCCCAGATATTATAAAACAATTTTAATTTACCGATATCAATAAGATCGGCTTTCAAATAACTTTTGAAAATAATACATTTAAGTCAATATTTTCAGGAATTAACAAGGATCGATATAACACTTAACAATTAGCACATTATCATTTAAAAACACGAACTCGTCAAACAGGAATAAAATATCCACCATTTTATTAGTTCTAAATCATAAAAGCACATATATATATATATATTCAAATAATAATTATAATAATTCTAAAAATATGGGATATTACAATCTACCCCTCTTATAAGGATTCCGTCCTCGGAATCAGCAAAAGAAAGTACTAAGGGTCTTGTTACCAACTTCCCAATCTCGCATACGCAATTTTTCTCAAAATTTCTAATAACACTGCAATTCCTTATATACACAGTTATCATGCGAGCTTCACTCCGCACCATTGTTCCTTCCACGTATCATTTGACCAATTTCTCAATAGAGTCACTTTTACTGATCGTGAGAAAGAAGAATAGAGAGAAAGATAAAGAGAAAGAAAGAGAAAGAGAGAAAGAGATAAATAGAGAGAGAAGTAGAGAAACAGACTTACTTCGTTATATGCCACTGATATTTTAATCGCCTTGCAATCCACTATCGTTTGTGGTAATTTCATCCAAAAGTCCTAGTTTCCATTGACCAGGATAACTCAACTCAACTTAATTGGCAAAAACTTCGAATTTTTGAGATAATAAAATCATGGAATTTCAAAGAGAAAAAAATTCTTATCATAACGAGTGTTCCACCACTGTGGTTACCAAAATCTGAATATTTTTTGAGAAAGTATTGTTTAAATGAAAGAATAACTGAGAGATCAATAGGATCAAATGAACTTGGTGTTGCGTGCCAAAATTAAGACACTACTAAAGGTTGTTAACCTTCATGTATTCATAACACATACAAGTGATGGTGTCCCATCCAACTCCTATCACACAGACAGGTATACCTTGTGTCCCCTATAGTTAGGGTTGTTCATCTTAGTCAGAATAAAAGAATATCAAAGGAATTCAAAATCAAATGAATAAAACTGAAAAGATTTCAAAACTGATATTTTTGGAGAAAAATGAAATCCAGAAAACAAGATTGTCGCACAAAATGATTAAACGAGTGTTAGGGAATATATCCTTTAACAGATACCTCTTTGCGAGATATGTCAAAAGAAGTTATAGAAAGAGAAGGTATTGTCAAAGTCTTAATACTTATCTTCTATTTGAACTCTTCAGTTGACTCGTCATCCGCTTCTAGACACTTCTTCATGTTCTAAGAATATCGATAATCTTCATCATCGTCGAATCGTAGTCTCAGAAAATTCCAAAATAGCAACTGTCAGGAGTTTTGTCCAGCTCATCACAACCATCTCAAACGAATGCGCTTATCTTAGTCCAACAGGAACTCGATATGAGCTCAAGCGTCCTCACATAGCTATACACACTCCTACACACTCTCATTTCTAGTTTACTATAACCTCAACTCTGATACCAACCTGTAATTCCCTCAAATCCGGGGTCAGAGGATTTGGTCATCACTATGAAATCTCAATCCAAAATAACCTGTTAAATCAATAAATAAATGTCAGCAACTCAAATATAGCATCTGTGACCCCAAACTACACCAAGACCTTTTAAGGTTACAGTTCTTGAAACAAGATATCCAAATTCCAAAAATACTTTTTCACTTTCTTTTCAAACTCTTTTCAACAAATTCCCAAACTCAAAATTTAACCCACTAGTATAAATGTGAAATGAAGTATACTACACCAACGATTTAATAACATAATTAATACAATATAATATAAATAACTTTACACAAAATAACTTACACTAGTCCGCAAACCTTGGACCAACCACCTTCCACAAGCTTCCTCTTTGCTTCCTCGAATTACGCGGCTAAACAGCACAAGCTAATCCTCACTAGAGGTTAAATTTGAAAACAGGCAAGTATGAGCAGAAGAAATGCTCAGCAATATCATTATAGAAAATATATGGTCGTTTTGATATAAAACCGATATCTGCAATAGCGCAGAACATTTTAAAACCATAATTGCTGAATCAGAAAATTTATTAGAGAATCGGATGTTTCTCACTGTATTCAAAACTCTTTTTGATATTTTCGAGCGAAGTGCTTCAGCAATACTTTGAATCTTGACGAGAATAAACTCGTAAAACAGTGTTTACAGAAATATCGTAAACAACATTACATGAAACAATGATTATGGAATGAATCATAAACTTTATTCAAAACCGAACTCTTGATATTAATACATATTTTGTTGTCATATCAAATTAGATATCAATACGAACTTTGATGCTCACAACATCCCATACTGAAGTCAACATCAATCATCTATACTAAAACCACATTTGATATTTAACAACCTAAATATCAACATCAATCATGAACTGAGTCAAAACTGCATTTCACCTTTTATTCAAAACCAAAATACTTCATAAATCATTTATTCTATGATTATCAAAATAATTTAGAAACAACGGTTTAGATTGGAACCAATTATTTCATGTTGTTCCTGATAATCAATCACGAAACAACACCGGTATCCCGCAGACATACCGTAAATATAGGTACTACCCGTATCCCGCAGCCAACGGTACCTATAGGGCGCTAGAAAGGCATATATTCGCCTTGAAAGATATTACAGCTAGACCGATATCTCGATCACCAACGCTGTAATCATTAACCATTTATCGATTCTAAACTGAGAGTAGGGAAATCAATACTTGTATAATGGGATTCAAAAGAAATATCACTTGACCAATAAGTGATGATAGGGATACTTGCCTTTGGGATTTAGCAGTTAGTCACACTCGCAAAAACGCATCTATTCTGACATTTTGTCTCAAAACATCACCGTCTTTATTGTACTAATCCTTTGGCATGTTGCTCATGCAGTACGGAAAACCCAATATTCCATAATATTCAACTCTAGTCTTCATCCATTTCATCTGGTCCTGATCGTCTTGAAAGACTTGCATCTATAATTAAAAGATACAACTTTAATCTTCTAAACGATAATTACTTGATGAACTGTGCGTCAAACCCTATCGTCTACCCATACGATAGCCCACACATAAATAAAATAGTCAAACACGAGACTCGGTTCGTCAAAAGGTAGGTCTAGGTATTTTTAAAATCAAAATTAGGTCAAAATATGACTTTTCAGTCACTATGCGATTCAAAATCGATTTGCAAAACAAGCGACCTTTCGAAACAAAAGGATTTGTGTCTCGAAAGTGTTTTTATTTAAAGCGGAATATTTTTTCTGAGTCTATACGCATTCGTTTCGTATTAAACGGATGAATGGTTTATTTTCTATGAATAAAATAAGAATAAATCAATTAATAATAATATTAATTGATTTTCAAATACTCAAATATAATTTTTAAAAGCTCAAAATAATTTTAGAATATTATTTGGCTCAATTATAAATAATTACACTTCATTCAACTATTTAAAAATAAAATTAACCGATTAAATGAATTAACCGATCAATTAAATGAATAAATAATTAATCAAAATGAATTATAATTAATTAAATCAAATTAGGATTTTTGAAAATAATAAAAGATAATAATTTCAGATTATAATAAATATTTTACAAAAAAAATCAAAATAACGTCTTTGTAAAACAAACTTTTTTCCGGGGTCAGAACCCCTCAAAATCAATCACAAACAACACAATCCAATTGTACCCTAATAAAATCAATAATTTAAAATACATAATAATTTATATTTACACATATAAACATGCCAGAAACGAAAAATACGGCCAAAAGTGACTTCTACAACAACTTCTGAAATTTATGAAATAAATATATAAACACTAACATTCTATTATATACACAAGTACGAAGACGAAATTTCGGAATGGTTACCCAAAATAAATTCTGATCATCCTGTTAGGCATAAAACATGCGCTAATAATTCACGCAAGTATACGCGTTCGGAAGTAATATAGAATAAATTCTAGTTCGTTCCCATAGAGACTCAGACTAATTATGTTCAATTAACACTTACTCACCAATGTATGATCACTTCTCAATGTCAAGACAATAACACTTAGATTTGATTAACTAATTATTAACTACAATTAACTACGAGAATTAAACACTTAATTGACACTTGAATTAACAATATTAAACACACATGAGATCATAACTTGATTACTACTTCCTTCAATAGTTATCGTTATTACCCTTAGCATGTAACGGTGATGATATTAATCGAACAACACGAAACTGATAAAAGCCAACTTTCGTTGTACTAATACCATTCTACCAAACATCCATAATTAAGATAGAAGTTGAATAGGTATCAATTATGGTGAGACCCTATATATCTACAGAATTTGACAACATAACGATTTAAGCACAAGTTTTTCTTTATGATTACACAGGGCAAGTAAAACGGTTAGAGTTACCCACTAATCATGCATACACATACATGAACCTATGCTAGCATGGCAAGTTCTAAACCTCAAGATCCACCGTTGCTTCACAGGAGATTAAAAGACTATCTTATATATTTGCGACGCACATAAGACGAATAAGCGCAACCTATGCTAGATATCATACAATCATCACACACTAAGGTATTAAACAACTAACTAAAGAAATCCACTGTAAATCCGTTATGACCCCATGATCACGATTAGCCCATGATAAAATTCATCATCACCATGGGTTCATATGAAAACATGATAATAATACATAATATAAACTATTAAAAATACTTATTAAAACCAGAGTACGTCACAAGAGTAATAAGGTTCAAAGTAAAGAAAACTAGCATCCACTGATACAACAAATAAAAGAATCACAAGAAAACGTATGCTTCCTCTTCTTGGTTGTAATGTGCTAAAACGGTCTTCTTCCTTCTTTCCTTGCTCCTTGCTTGATACCACCCTTTTGTGAAACGTCTCTGAGAACTACTTATATAGAAGCCCACAAGAATCAGCCGTCTCAGAAGTCCATCAGGATAAGGATTATAAAATTCAGTATTAAAATTCTCATCCCTGAGCGGCCGCCCCAGATTCCTGAGCGGGCGCCCATGCTCCCAAGCGGCCGCCCATCATCCTGAGCGGGCACCCAAGCACCTTCTGGAAAATTTTGAATTATGCTCCTGATTTTGCTGCGTTCTGCCCCCAACTTTCCACAACCAATGCCAAGCACTTCCCTAGGCTTATTTCTGATGAATTCTTCCTACATACGCAAGTTATACCCTGAAATGCAAAAACACTAGAAAAATGCATCAAATACACAAAATACCTGATTTCAAGACATCAATTCAAGCCATTATAAGACATTCTAAGTGGTATAAAATGCCACTTATCACACCCCAAAATTAAATCGATGCTTGTCCTCAAGCGTCACAGACTCAAAAATAAAACAAAAACATACATGAATGCAATCTATATGAAATGCAGCGATCCCCCTCACAATGACTAAACCAACCAACTCATGACATCTCAACAAATGCAATTAGGCGAATAAAGATCAATCAAATCATGCAAACTAACATACAACCAGAAATGTGGTGTGTGCGGATGCTTAACAGATATGCTTCGAAACTAGATCAATTATCATAACTCGATTATCCTCAAGGCAATCACATGATTATACGAAGAATAAATTCTAGGCACAAAATGACTTATAACACTTCAAGATCACTGGAGCTTACTACAGAATCATGCTTTTATTCGACACAACAACAAATGCTTATTTGACCGTGCAATGAGTGAGGTCCACAAAAGACTTATGCAATGGCATCCATTTAGCGAGTGTTAGGTTAACGGATCCCAGACAATGAAAGTCTTAGGTCACTAGGAACAAAGTCCCCTAAGAACTTAATAACTCGAATACCAAAGAGCCCACTCGTGATCAATTATGCATTAACTCTTTTTTTCTTTCCCTTTTTTTCTTTTTTTCTTTTTTTTCTATTTTTCTTTTTTTCTATTTTTTCAAATTTCTGAGCAAGTGTGTTTCGCTCCATCTTGCTCAACCCTAGACTACTCGCATAAAAATACGAGCCGACTACTAGCCATTTGACGCCTAGCCACAATTAGCAATGAATTCCAATTTTTACTCCAATTTTTTTCTTTTCATGTTTTTTATCATTAAGAGCCTATCATAAATTCCAAGCATAATCAATAGATTAACCTCAAAAACCATCAAACCATGACAACAATCTAGTCCTTAAGCATACTCTAAGACTTGGTGAGATTACAAATGTTTCTAGCATGCATGTCAACCTACAAGACTCAATCATCACTCTAACGCTATCACTACACTTGCATCAATATCACAAATTAATCGGTAAAGCAACAAAAAAGGGATCATGGTATATGCATGAGCTATATATGGCAAAAATATGCAATTATATGAACTAAACTATCATGAATATGCAACTACATGACACACACATAAAAATATTCCTTAACTACCACCCCCAAACTTAAAATCTTCACTGTCCCCAATGAAGGTAGTAGAAAGGAACACAGGGTATACCTACTCGGAGAAATCATCATCATCACCCTCAGAGGGTGGAGTATCAGGAGGCGAATAAGCAGAGTCCTCACCAAAAATGGGCCACTGGATGTCAGCTCCAAGGCCTCTGAAAGCAGTCCCAAGTGCAAGGGTGAGCTCCTGAGCGAACCTACTCTGCGACTTATACATCGCATCCATCCTCCTCGACAGCCTCCTATACTGGGCATCAGCCATCCCAGCACCTTCCTGGGCTCTAGAAGAGCCTGCCTCATCACGAACCTGACTGGGCCTAGCCATGGTATCACCAGCTGCTGGACGTCCTCCTGGAAGATGATATCCCAAACTCTGCTCCTCGAGATCTCCACCCGTCCACTCCTGCATCGCATTCAGAGTCACTGAGTCAATAGGAGCGGCCGACATCTGCAGCTACTCGTGGGAAGGCCAATGAACTCCCACTGCTCTGCACAGCTTCATGATTGTAGATGCATGAGGGATGTTGCTGTGTTTCGCCCCCTCAAAAAATTCAAAATCCCTTGGTAGATGAACTCACCAAGGTCCACATAATACTCCTTATTCAAGATCCCCCATAACAACCTTGCTCTCTCGACTGTAACCTCATGTGTATGCGAAGTAGGCAAAATATTAGCACAAATAAAGGTATTACATGCACGGGCATACCTATTCATCGCAATCGCCGGAAAAGAACGATACTCGTTACATCCCGTCTTGAACTTCCACACCGTGCCCGGCTGACAGAGGGTAGCCACAATCAAATCCAAATTGAAATCCTCGGGGGTCTTCTCATTCCAATTCTCCTCCGTGGGCTTCCGTTATCGCTGCCCAATAATACGGTGAATCTCCTCCGACTGATAATCCACAGTAAGCCCACGAACAACAGTAAACCCATTCTTTTCAGCCTTGGCATTCGTATAAAACTCACGAACCACACTCAATGGAACCGCCTCCGGCGACTCACAAAAAGAAATCCACCCTTTCGCCGCAATTATCGGTAACAACTCACCATCCCTCCTCGATAGTAAAAATCCCCTCTCCTTCAAAATTGGCTTAGTCAGAAGCCTAGTATACTCCTTCTCAGCAGCCCTATCCATCAAACAAGGTCTCGCAGTAGTTCCCCTCGAAGAATCAACAGTAGGAACGGTGCTGCTGCTATCAATAGTTCGGGATCTCTTAGATGCCATTAAAACTGAGAAAAAGTGTTTAAGAGTTGTGTTTTGAGTGTAGGAGAGAGTTTTAAAGTTGAAAGTATATGGGAGTGTATATGGAGGAGTTGTGTGTATATATAGGGTAGGAATTAGGCTTAAAATTAGAGTAGGAGTGGGGTTTGTGGGAGAGAAAACGTGGAATTGTGGGAGAGAAATCATGGGTTTTTATGTTTTTTAGGTTTTTCTGATTTTTTTGTGGTTTTTATAAGGCAAAAAAAATTCTGGCAGAAGAGTCCTGAGCGACCGCCTAGGACTTCCAAGCGGGCGCCCCAGACTCCGAACGGCCGCCCAAGATTCCTGAGCGGGCGCCCATGGGGTTTTCGGAAAAAACTTTTTTTTTTCTGCCCAATTTTTTTTGATTTTTTTGGGTTTTTTGGATATGGTACTAACTTCTAAAGGTTCCTAAAGGTTAAAGTCTTGGGTTGCCTCCCAAGAAGCGCTTCTTTTACGTCATTAGCTTGACATAAAGTACTCCGATCAAGTTGACAATAAAACGACACTAACCACTTCTCGGTTTTTCGTGTCCCCATAGTAATGCTTCAATCGCTGACCATTAACCTTGAATGCTTGGTCCAGATCGTTCTCAAAAATCTCCACCGCTCCATGTGGAAATATAGTTCTGACGATAAAAGGTCCAGACCACCTTGATTTCAACTTTGCAGGAAAAAGTCGGAGACGAGAGTTGAATAAAAGAACTTGTTGCCCCAGCACGAATTACTTAGGAGATAGCTTCCTGTTGTGCCACCTTTTTACTTTTTCCTTGTACATTTTGTTGCTCTCGTAAGCTTGAAGTCGAAATTTATCAAGTTTATTTAACTGAAGCATTCGCTTCTTCCCAGCTGCATCTAGATCAAGGTTCAACTTCTTCAACGCCCAATAAGCCTTATGCTCAAGCTCCGCGGGTAAATGACATCCATTACCATAAACAAGTTGAAATGGGGACATCCCAAGTGGAGTCTTGCATGCTGTTCTATAAGCCCAAGCAGCTTCATCAAGCTTTAAAGACCAATCCTTCCTTGACGGACAAATAACTTTCTCCAGAATGAGCTTGATCTCTCTATTAGACACTTCAGCTTGACCATTCATTTGCGGATGATAGGCAGTAGCAACATGATGATTCACATTGTAGCGCTGCATCATAGAAGTGAACTTACGATTGCAGAAATACGACCCCTCATCACTTATGATTACCCGTGGCGTTCCAAACCTTGTGAATATCTGTTTATGGAGAAAACTCAACACTAACTTTGCATCATTCATCGGTAGAGCCTTGAACTTCTACCCATTTTGAGACATAATCTACTGCCAGCAAGATGTACTGATTATTGCAGGACGAGACTAATGGTCCCATGAAATCCATTCCCCAAACATCAAAGACCTCGACTTCAAGCATCACATTTAAAGGCATCTCATCCTTTCTAGTAAGATTCCCCACTCTTTGCCAATGATCACACCTTAAAATGAACTGATGCACATCCTTAAACAACGTAGGCCAGAAAAAACCTGCATGCAAAATACGAGCTGCCGTCTTTTCACCACCATAATGTCCACCATAAACTGTGGAATGGTAGTCTCGTAATATCCCCTCCATCTCAAGGAATGGGATACATCTCCTGATGATCTGGTCAGCTCCCTGTCTAAACAAATATGGTTCATCCCACATGTACCACTTCACCTCATGCAAAAACTTCTTCTTTTGAGCTGCATTCATATTAGGAGGCATTATATTGCTGACAAGATAGTTCACAATATCTACGAACCATGGCTCTTCCTCCTAAACTGCGAACAACTGCTCATCTAGAAAAGATTCGTTGATCAATATCTTATCATGTGAAGTCGAACCGGGTTTCTCCAATCTAGAGAGATGGCCAGCTACTTGATTCTCAGTACCTTTTCGATCCTTGATCTTTAACTCAAATTCCTGTAGCAAGAGCACCCAACGAATAAGTCTAGGCTTCGAATCCTTCTTTGAGACCAAATAGCGAATGGCAGCATGATCAGTGAATACTGTCACCTTTGTCCCAAACAGATAAGATCAAAATTTTTCGAAACCAAAGACTATAGCCAAGAGCTCCTTCTCGGTAGTGGTGTAGTTCATTTCAGATCCATTTAGAGTCTTACTAGCATAGTAGACCACATGAAAAAGATTATTCTTGCGCTGCCCAAGAACTGCTCCCACTGCATAATCACTCGCATCACACATCATCTCAAAAGGTTCTGTCCAATCAGGTGCCGTAATAACTGGTGCAGTTATCAAACTCTTCTTGAGAGTCTCGAATGCCGCCAAACATTCATCATCAAATTTGAAAGTCACATCTTTCTCGAGCAAGTTGCACAACGGCTTAGATATCTTCGAGAAGTCCTTGATGAAATGCCGATAAAAACCCGCATGACCAAGAAAACTACGGATTCCTTTCATAGAAATAGGTGGTGGAAGATTTTCAATGACTCCCACCTTGGCTTTGTCCACCTCAAGACCCTTACTAGAGACCTTATGCCCAAGAATAATGCCTTCACGCACCATAAAGTGACATTTTTCCCAATTGAGAACCAAATTAGTTTCCACACACCTTTTGAGCTCCGAACGAAGATTATTCAAACATTCATCATACGAATGTCCAAAGACGGAGAAGCCGTCCATGAACACTTCGACATTGTTTCCAATCATATCAGAGAATATAGCCATCATACATCTCTGAAAAGTGGCAGGTGCACCACATAAGCCAAACGAAACTCTGTGAAAAGCAAACGTGCCAAATGGACAAATGAAGGTAGTCTTTTCTTGATCTTCTGATACAATGCAAATCTGATTATACCCTGAATAGCCATCCAGAAGACAATAATATTCATGACCAGCCAACTTGTCAAGCATCTGATTAATAAATGGAAGAGGGAAGTGATCCTTTCTCGTGGCTTTGTTCAACTTTCTGTAATCCTTGCATACCCTCCATTATGTGACTGTTCGAGTGGGGATGAGCTCATTCTTCTCATTTGCTACCACAGTTATACCTCATTTCTTAGGTACATATTGCACGGGGCTCACCCAAGAACTGTCAGAAATAGGATATATGATTCCTGCATCTAACCACTTCAGAATTTCTTTCTTCACCACTTTTTTCATGATAGGATTAAGTCTCCGCTGTTGCTCAACAGTCGGCTTACTACCTTCCTCTAACAGAATTTTTTGCATATAGTACGAAGGGCTGATCCCTTTTATATCTGCTATAGTCCATCCGATGGCCGATTTGAATTCTCTCAAAATCCTCAAGAGCTTGTCCTCCTCACTACCTGAAAGGTCAGATGCAATAATAACAGGTAAAGTAGATGCATCACCTAAAAAAGCATACCTCAAGTGTTCAGGCAATGGTTTAAGCTCCAAAGTAGGTGCTTCCTCAATAGATGGTTTGAGCTTTCCTTCAGCATTCTTGAGATTAGTAGTACCAAGAGATTCAAATGGCATGTCTAGCTTTCGCCTCCAAGGAGAAGCATTTAGATATTGTAGTTGCTCATTGCCATCCTCATCGTTACTGTCAAATTCCCCCACTAAGGCTTTCTCTAAGGCATCGGATATTAGCATATGATCAAGTTCTGAAGTTACCGCATAATCAATCAAATCCACCTTTAAGCACTCCTCATCTTCTGTAGGGAATTTCATTGCCTTGAATACATTGAATGTCACATCCCGATCCTGCACCCTCATACTAAGAAAGGTCTTTCCAAGATTATGGGAATCTTCTTATCTTCCTCAAAATCCAAAATGACAAAGTCTGCAGGGAAGAAGAGCTTATCCACCTTTACTAACACGTCTTCCATGATGCCTCGTGGGTATATAATAAAACGATCAGCCAATTGTAGAGACATGTAGGTGGGCTTTGGATCGGGCAAATTCAACTTTTTGAAGATAGACAATGGCATCAGATTGATGCTTGCTCCCAAATTGCACAGGCACTTGTCGAAAGACAACTTGCCAATGGTGCAAGGAATGGTGAAGCTACCTGGATCTTTAAACTTTGGAGGTAATTTTTATTACAGCACATCACTGTACTCTTCCGTTAGAGCAACGGTCTCAAGGTCATCAAGTTTCACCTTCCTTGAAAGAATACTCTTCATAAATTTTGCATAACTAGGCATTTGCTCCAGAGCCTCAGCGAAAGGTATGTTGATGTGAAGTTTCTTGAACACCTCCAGAAACTTACCGAACTGTTATCCAATTTTTGTTGTTGCAATCTCTTAGGGTAAGGTGGTGAAGGATAGAGCTGTTTCTCCCCTGTATTACCCTCAGGCAGAGTGTGTTCAACAATAGTCTTCCTTGGTTCCGCCGCTTTCTCCTTTTGCTTCTCTTCTTCATCAACAACTTCAGCTTCTCCATCTTTCGCTTTTTCAGCATCAACAACTTTTCCAGACCTTAAGGTGACAGCCTTTACTTGCTCCTTAGCTTCCTTCCTGCCTGGCATTTCAGTATCACTGGGAAGTGTGCCAGGTTGACGATTGAGCACAACATGGCTAATTGACCGATTTGATTTTCCAAGGTCTTGATATAAACAACCTGACTTTTGCACAACAACTTGAGTTCCTCGAAATCAACACTAGAAGGTGGAGCAACACCTCCTTGTTGAGGATATAATTGCCTTTAAGCATAATGCTGTGGTTGCTGGAATCCAGGTGGATTAAACTGCTTACTGATAGGCTGTTGATATGGTTGCTGAACAGCATTCTATTATTACTCCAGCTGAAATTGGGATGATTTCTGTTGTTAGGATGATAATTAGTTGGCACAGGCTGCTGCGATCCCTGATAATTGTTCACATATTGAACAGATTCATTAACAAGAGAACATTGATCCGTAGCATGAGAACCTGCACAAATCTCACATACCATAGCTATCTGATTGACTCCATAGTTGGCTAAAGAATCGACCTTCAAAGACAGCGCTTGGAGCTGCGCTGTAATAGCTGTAGCTGCATCGACTTCCAGAATACCTGCTACCTTCCTAGACATCATCATTTGAGTTGGGTTTTGATGTTCATTTGAAGCCATAGTTTCAATAAGATTATAAGCCTTAGTATAGCTTTTGGCCCACAAGGCGCCTCCAGCTACTGCATCAAGCATGGGCCGAGATTGGGCCCCCAAACCATTATAGAAACCAGTGATCACCATCCAGTCAGGCATACCATGATGTGGACACTTTCTCAACATCTCCTTATAGCGCTCCCAAGCATTGCACATAGATTCTGTTGGTTTTTGTGCAAACTGAGTAAGAGCACTCCTCATAGCTGCAGTCTTCGCCATTGGATAGAACTTCACCAGAAACTTTTGTGCAAGATCTTGCCAAGTAGTGATGGACCCAGCTGGCTCAGAATGTAACCAATCCTTAGCTTTATCCCTCAGAGAGAATGGGAAAAGCCTCAGCTTGATAGCCTCATCAGTCACACCATTATATTTGAAAGTACTACAGATCTTGACAAAATTCCTGATATGCATGTTGGGGTCTTCAGTCGCAGCACCTCCGAAAGAAACAGAATTCTGCACCATCTGAATAGTGCCCGGCTTGATTTCAAAAGTGTTAGCCTGAATAGCCGGATGAAGGATGCTTGACTGAATGTCATCAATTTTAGGCCGAGAAAAGTTCATAAGAGCTGGATTTGCTGCTGGAACTATACGATCACCCATGATTACTGGTTCTTTCTGCTCACTCTCTTTATCCGAATCTTCAAAATCTATCTTCTCCGGAATATCAAGAACTGAGTCTGTCTCCTCAGCCGTATCTAAAGTTCTCTTGCGAGTGCGTAAACGTGTTTGCATAAATGCTCGATAGAATACCTGAAACACAACCGGGAACAATAAGTAACACGTTTTAATCAATGAGTCCTAATGACCACTGATGGCAAGTACATAAACTAAACAAATACGCCGAGTCCCCGGCAGCGGCGCCAAAAACTTGTTAGACACAAAACACGCGCTAATAATTCACGCAAATATACGCATTCGCAAGTAATATAGAATAAATTATAGTTCGTTCCCACAGAGACTCAGACTAATTATGTTCAATTAACACTTACTCACTAATGTATGATTACTTCTCAATGTCAAGACAATAACACTTAGATTTGACTAACTAATTATGAACTACAATTAACTACGAGAATTAAACACTTAATTGACACTTGAATTAACAATATTAAACACACATGAGATTATAACTTCATTACTACTTTCTTCAATAGTTATCGTTATTACCCTTAGCATGTAACCGTGATGATATTAATCGAACAACACGAAACTGATAAAAGCCAACTTTTGTTGTACTAGTACCATTCTACCAAACATCCACAATTAAGATAGAAGTTGAATAGGCATCAATTATGTTGAGACCCTATATGTCTACAGAATTTGACAACATAACGATTTAAGCACAAGTTATTCTTTATGATTACACAGAGCAAGTAAAACGGTTAGAGTTACCCACTAATCATGCATACACATACATGAACCTAGGCTAGCATGGCAAGTTCTAAACCTCGAGATCCGCCGTCGCTTCACAGGAGATTAACAGACTATCTTATATGTTCGCGACGCACATAAGATGAATAAGCGCAACCTATGCTAGATATCATACAATCATCACACACTAAGGTATTAAACAACTAACTAAAGAAATCCATAGTAAATCCGTTATGACCCCATGATCACGATTAGCCCATGATAAAACTCATTGTCACCATGGGTTCATATGAAAACATAATAATAACACACAATATAAACTAATGAAAATACTTATTAAAACCAGAGTACGTCACAAGAGTAATAAGGTTCCAAGTAAAGAAAACTAGCATCCACTGATACAACGAATAAAAGAATTACAAGAAAACGTATGCTTCCTCTTCTTGGTTGTGATGTGCTAAAATAGTCTTCTTCCTTCTTTCCTTGCTCCTTGCTTGATACCTCCCTTTTGTGAAACGTCTCTGAGAACTACTTATATAGAAGCCCACAAGAATCAGCCGTCTCAGAAGTCCATCAGAATAAGGATTATAAAATTCAGATTAAAATTCTCGTCCCTGAGCGGCCGCCCCAGATTCCTGAGCGGGCGCCCAAGCTCCCAAGCGGCCGCCCAACATCCTGAGCGGGCGCCCAAGCACCTTCTGGAAAATTCTGAATTTTGCTCCCGATTTTGCTGCGTTCTGCCCCCAACTTTCCACAACCAATGCCAAGCACTTCCCTAGGCTTATTTATGATGAATTCTTCCTACATACGCAAATTATACCCTGAAATGCAAAAACACTAGAAAAATGCTTAAAATACACAAAATAACTGATTTCAAGACATCAATTCAAGCCATTATAAGATGTTCTAAGTGGTATAAAATGCCACTTATCACACCCCGAAGAGAATATCTGATGTCCGGAAAATATCTCCAGAAAAATCCGAAATTAATAGCCATAGACATATACACGCTGAGATGCCATGTGGAGTAATCAACACCGTCAAACTTCTTTTCTATGCCCCGAAAAAAATTAAAACGGAAAATATGCTTCGCAAATTTTCTTCTCAAAACCTCGCAATATATATACCTTTGTGTAGGTATCGAAGCGCTGATTGTTTATTATAACAATTGAAATTTGGATGAACGGTTTTTAAGATATGAATTTTTGAAAATCAAAAGTATATAAATATACGTGAAGAAAATAGAATAAGGAGACAGAAAAGGGGAGGCGGGTGAAATCAGGGGGAGAAAGCAGGTTGCGGGGAGTGGCGCAAGTGAGAGAGAGAGAGAGAGAGAGAGAGAGAGAGAGAAAATCATAGAGAAATAGAGAGTGAGGAGAGAGACGAGAGATAACAAGGGAGGGGGTTTGGGTTATTTTTATTTTTTATATATTAATAAATCTTACAACTATGCAGAATAAACACGTAGCACACAGGTACTAAACCTCTGCCACATGTTTACCATTCAATACAAACTGAACATGTATTATTAAAGATTAGTATGAGCTTCCTATGGCCCGGTTCTGTCCCGCATTCTGATTTTAACTACATAATTTGCGAGTAGAAATAAATCTGAAAATTACAGAAATAATTCTAAAATTCCCAGAATATTTAAAAATTAACATCAAACCCACATTTCGTGATTTACTAACACACTTACGAGTGAAACTAACTCAAAAAATTACCGAAATACTTCTAACATTCCCAGAATATTTAAAAATGAATAAAACAAAATTTTTATAATTTTTAAAGTATTTTTGAAATGCAGATCAGACCCGCATTTTACGATTTAACGAACAAATGCGCGGGTAAATATAATACAAAAATTTTCCGAAATAATTCTAAAATTCTCTAAATATTTAAAACTTACGAAAATATGAGTTTCATGATTTTTGAAACATTCTGGAGTTTAATACTGAATTTACACTAATATATCGGATCCAAAAATAGATTAGTTAGCCGCTAAGTAACTATAAAAATGATACAATTTGATATCAAATTTGGATAATTATCAAAACTGAGTTTCTTATAAAACACCCTATGAGAAAGTAATGTAATAATATCTCGTCTCTCGAGAATACGGGTTTTATTGATCTACCGAAATGATTATCTAATGGAAAATTTTGCGCTGGGACTCGTAGGGGTCAAACCGTACTCCGAATCGAAAAAGTCAAAACACGGAAAATGTCTGGAATTATCAGATTAGGTTAGGAAGGAGTTTTTCGAAGAGTTTCGGGTTGTAAAAACGCAAAAAAGGTTGAAGTTGGACGATTCCCGGCTTTATAAAATAGTTTTATAATTACTCATAAAATAATTATTAAATCTATAAATCCTTATAAAATCATATAACACTCCAAAAAATACCAGAATAATACCACAATTATCTATACTTTATTCTGGACATATTAAAAATCAAAATAATTACATTTTATCACATATAAACACCCAAATATAAATATCAATCAACAGATAATTCACCAAAATTCCCATTATAATCACATAATAATTATTTATTGATAAAAATAATTGTACGATATTTCCCAGCTATTACAAAACAATTTCAATTTACCGATATCAATAAGATCGGCTTTCAAATAACTTTTGAAAATAATACATTTAAGTAAATATTTTCAGGAATTAACAAGGATCGATATAACACTTAAAAATTAACACATTATCATTTAAAAACACGAACTCGTCAAACAGGAATAAAATATCCACCATTTTATTCCTTCTAAATCATAAAATCACACACATATATATATATTCAAATAATAATTATAATAATTCTAAAAATATGGGATATTACTATAAAGATGCATGCTAAGAGACCAGTTGAGGAAACTGATCCAATACAATCTACAACCTCAAGTCAACCAACTGTGCCCACTGTGGAGCCAACTGAATTTAAGGTTTATCCAGGTGTCAATTTTTATGGTGAGCCAATTGTACCTAAGGATGAACCCATAGATTGGGACAGTTTACCTAAACCTGAGCTAAATCTACCAATATCGGTTAAGAAGAAGACTCAAAGAAGAAAGGATAGGGGAACAAAGCCAACTTTATCTCAAACCAAAGCCATCTCCAAGCCTAAGCCTATAGTCAACAAGGTGGATCACTCTTCATTTGTGACATCAAAGAATTCTCAAACATCAATCTTTATCTGGATGAGCTAAAAGAAATAATGGGGATTGATGCTTCATTTAAGCTACCAGAAAGATTGGTGTTTAAATACAAGGATGGTAAGGAGATTATATGGCCTCTCTAAAGAATTATCAATGAAGACTACAATGTCCTGTAAAGGTGCTCTCTGCAATGAAGAAAATTTTTTGATTCACTAAAGTGGCAGAAGTACTCAGCAAGATCAACCAAAACAGAAAAAGCTGGAAAGATCCAAATACACTACCTAGAGTTTTGACTTTCCCATACACCGGTGATAGAGCGTATTTGAGACCTTATTGGATGATAGAGTTCAGAGATGAGAAATTGGTCAGAAGATTTTTCAAACTTGAAGACCAGCTACAAATATCAAGAAGTGATACACTTAAGGAAATTTGGTAACTGCTGGATGTCAACAATGAGAATGAAGCTGAATTTTATAGACAACTCCAAAACCAGATTGAGGAAAATAATTTGAATATGGGAAAGAAGACAAGGGACTCAAGGAAAAAGAAATGATATGCCCAGTCTAGAGGAGCACCTTGAAAATGATATATAAACATTCTTTAACTTCTTTGTTCAAATATTCAAATTGAAGCATTCTGCAATTTATCTATCGTTTACTGTATTATCTTTAATAGGGTGTTTTGTTATCATCAAGTTAACCTGAATTTATTCCTATAATTATATTAGACATAAATTGGGGGAGATTGTTAAGAATATGTTGTAGACGTGATGATAACTTACCAAAAAACTCTAAGTAGATAAGTTAAATGATTTTTATAACCATCAACGGATAGCCATAGTTATCTATCCGTTGATGGAGTAGCTTATATTCAACTAAGATTGTAGCATATTTATGTATACCATAAATAGCTTAGGGGTTTAAAAGTTATAATATATTCTAAGTCATGTTGACTACTAGCAAGATAAGTGGGCTAATTGTATATAGAAGATGCCTTGTAATATTGTAAAAGTGAAAAAGTATCAACTGCTATGGAATACATTTTAATGCATAAACCACAAGCTTCAACGGATGACTCAACACACCTTCAACGGATATGCTGATCAACTGATATTTGTTAAAGCTTCAACGGATGTTCGTATACAAGCATCAAATGATGACACTATTACAATATCAATGGATAACTAAACAGAGTGTCAACGGATGATGGTAAAGCTTCAATGGATAACCAATTCAAATAGCAGTTGACAGTGACTTGACAGTCACATGGGTTGATTGAATCCAAAAGAAATATGGCATCTTGGATTCAGGTTTTTGAAGAAACTGAAGCATTTCCATTTCCATGCAAAACAGGGACGTTTAAAGATGCAGTATCTAACTGGATTGCATTGGATAGAGGAATGAAGAAACATGTGATGGGACCTAGCTAGTAGGTTTTATGTTTTGTCTTATTTCACATGTAACTTGGTAATATATAAACCAAGTGTAGCAAGTAGTTTAATTATCGAATCAATTCAACAAGCAAGAACATAAGAGCATAGCAAGTTGTATCATCTCTTGAATACTCTCTATTTCAAATTTATAAACACTTGTAAGCAGCTGTGTGCTATTAGCACTACAAAGTAATATTCTCAATATATATGTGTTGGATATATTTGAGATGTCATGTCTAATATATTTCATGTTTAGTTTTCAGATCTTAACTAACAGGAAATATCAGTTCTTACTAGAATCAGGACTTACTGGAAGTCAGGACTTAAGGATATCAGGACTTAGATTATCAGAAGATAATATCAGAAGATGGATATCAGAACTTAAGTACTGGAGGACTAACAGTTAAGGAAGGAAGCTGATTTACAGGAAAGAAGATCGAGACTAATACAAAAAGAAGATATGCATGGAAAGAGTTAGAGGACTAGAAGAATTATATAAGATATCTGATTGATATATTTTAGGAGACAGAATTATATTCCATATCAATTAGAAGTTATCTTGTAACTGTGTGTCTATATAAACACAGACATAGGTTTACAAAATAAGAGTTACGATCATCGAGAAGATCATACATTGTAACCTAGCAGCTCTCGTGATATTTGTTAATCACTGAGAGAGAACAGTTCCATTATAACAGAGTTTATTATATCGAATACATCTGTTTTCTGTTACTTGTGCTTTAAATCTATTTGATTGTATTCTACATTGGAAAAACTCTGGGATATGGCAAGATCAATCTTGAGAATGTCATCATTGAATCAGTAGCTCTTGTCTCAGGACTTAAACACAATCTGTTGAGTATAAGTCAAATCTGTGACATAGGTTATCATGTGGATTTCTTAGAAGAACACTGTGAAGTTATAAGTAATTCTATAGGCAAAGTGGTTCTGAAAGGATACAGGTATGGTAACATTTATGAAGCCAGACTTTCAACAAATACTGATGGTTCTGCAATCTGTCTGTTGAGTAGAGCATCAATTGAAGAAAGCTGGAATTGGAAAAAGAAACTCTCTCATTTAAATTTCAACAATATAAATGAACTTGTCAAGAAAGATCTTGTGAGAGGACTGCCAAAAGCAGTATTTGCTCCTGATAGCCTTTGTGATTCATGTCAGAAGGCAAAACAAAGAAAATCTTCTTTCAAGAGCAAAACTGAGTCATCAATTCTTGAGCCTTATCACCCACTGCATGTTGATCTATTTGGTCCAGTCAATGTCATGTCTATTGCAAAGAAGAAATATGCTATGGTTGTAGTGGATGAGTTCACAAGATATATTTGGGTGTATTTCTTGCACAAGAAGACTGAAACAACATCTACTCTAACTGATTATGTCAAACAGCTGGATAAATTGATCAAAGATTCTGTTAAAATAATAAGGAGTGATAATGGCACTGAATTCAAGAATTCAATCATGGAAGAGTTCTGCAAAGATCATGGAATCAAACAGGAATTTTCTGCACCTGGAACTCCGCAGCAAAATGGAGTTGTAGAAAGAAAGAACAGGACTCTCATTGAAGCTACACGAACAATGCTTGATAAAGCAAAGCTACCATCCTATTTTTGGGCTGAAGCTGTGCAGACTGCTTGTTTTACACAAAATGCTACACTCATAAACAAGCATGGAAAAACACCATATGAAATGGTGAAGAAAAAGAAGCCAAATCTGAAATACTTTCATGTATTTGGTTGCAAGTGTTTTGTTCTTAAGACTCATCCTGAGCAGCTGTCAAAATTTGATCTAAAAGCTGATGAAGGAATTTTTGTTGGATATCCACTTTCCATAAAAGCCTTCAGAGTCTACAATTTAAGAACAAGAGTTGTCATGGAATTTATCAATGTCTCTTTTGATGATAAGAAGATTACTGGACTTGAAGATTTCGATGATCATGATCAGCTGAGATTTGAGAATGAAGATTTAAATTCTGATTCTAGAAATTCTGATGACTTAAATCCTGATCCTGTAAGTCTTGATGGATTAAGTTCTGATGTCATTGAAATTGTGGTAACAACTCCAAAGGAAAATGCACCTGTCTAGGGGGAGCAAGCTGAAGAACCTACCACATCTCAAGACTCTCGAGAAGCATCAGATTCTGTAAGTGGCTCTTCAAGTTTTGATTCATCTAGTTCTGATGAGCCAAATTCTAATAATTCTGGAAGCTCTGGTTCTTCACCTCCTGAAAAATCAAATCCAAATTCTGAAGTCTCAGAGAGCATAACTACAGGGGGAGCATCAGAAGATGCTGATGGAGACAGCATGGATCATGGAGGAGGAACCAGTTCTAGAGATCAACTTCCATCTGCAAGGAAGTGGGCTAAAGCACATACACCTAATTTAATCATTGGAGATCCTGAAGCAGGTGTCAGAACTAGAACTGCAACTTTAAATGAATGTCTCTATCATTCATTTCTATCTCAGATTGAACCAAAGAAAGTGGAAGAAGCTCTTCAAGATGCTGACTGGGTATAAGCAATGCAGGAAGAGTTAAATGAATTTGAAAGAAATAAAGTCTGGACCCTAGTGCCAAGACCAAAGAACAGATCAGTTATTGGTACAAAATGGGTGTTCAGAACAAAACTAACAGTGATGGCATAATTACAAGGAATAAAGCAAGACCGGTTGCTTAAGGCTACTCTCAACAGGAGGGTATTGATTATGATGAAACGTTTGCACCAGTTGCTAGATTAGAAGCCATAAGGATCTTTTTGGCTTATGCTGCTCACAAGAAGTTTAAAGTCTTTCAAATGGATGTGAAAAGTGCTTTTCTCAATGGAGAATTGGAAGAAGAGGTATATGTTGAATAACCTTCAGGCTTTGTAGATCCTAAATTTCCCAATCATGTCTACAGGCTTGACAAAGTACTTTATGGCCTTAAGCAAGCTCCAAGAGCATGGTATGAGACTTTAGCTCAATTCCTTCTGAAAAGTGGATTTCACAAAGGCACAATTGACAAGACTTTATTCTACCTCAACCATGGAAAAGACTTACTTTTGGTACATATATATGTTGATGATATAATATTTGGTTCTACTAATTCCAAACTGTGTGAGAAGTTTGCAAAACTAATGCAGTCAAGATATCAAATGAGTATAATGGGAGAACTCAGCTATTTTCTGGATACTGGTACTGGTAAATCAATAGATATTACTAACTACAAGATTTTATGTTTTGTCTTATTTCACATGTAACTTGGTAATATATAAACCAAGTGTAGCAAGTAGTTTAATTATCGAATCAATTCAACAAGCAAGAACATAAGAGCATAGCAAGTTGTATCATCTCTTGAATACTCTCTATTTCAAATTTATAAACACTTGTAAGCAGCTGTGTGCTATTAGCACCACAAAGTAATATTCTCAATATATATATGTTGGATATATTTGAGATGTCATGTCTAATATGTTTCATGTTTAGTTTTCAGATCTTAACTAACAGGAAATATCAGTTCTTACTGGAATCAGGACTTACTGGAAGTCAGGACTTAAGGATATCAGGATTTAGATTATCAGAAGATAATATCAGAAGATGGATATCAAAATTTAAGTACTGGAGGACTAACAGTTAAGGAAGGAAGCTGATTTACAGGAAAGAAGATCGAGACTAATACAAAAAGAAGATATGCATGGAAAGAGTTAGAGGACTAGAAGAATTATATAAGATATCTGATTGATATATTTTAGGAGACAGAATTATATTTCATATCAATTAGAAGTTATCTGGTAACTGTGTGTCTATATAAACACATACATATGTTTACTCTATAAGAGTTACGATCATCGAGAAGATCATACATTGTAACCTAGCAGCTCTCGTGATATTTGTTCATCACTGAGAGAGAACAGTTCCATTGTAAAAGAGTTTATTATATCGAATACATCTGTTTTCTGTTACTTGTGCTTTAAATCGATTTGATTATATTCTACACTGTATTCAACCCCCTTCTACAGTGTTGTGTGACCTAACAATATATGTCTGGTGGAAATATCAATCCACCATAAATTTTTAAACACTTGTTTATTTACTTTGTGTTCTTGAATATTTTTATTATTTATCCGCACTCAAGCTTATTCAAACACAGTTATATATTTTTGTTAGAAGTTTTCAAAATTTTAAAAATATATCAGAATTCCATTCAACCCCGCTTCTGTAATTCTTTTGTTATATTGTTAGGAATTAACACCTATCACTTTATGCATCAAGCGTGGTATTGTACGTAAGGCTGATAGTTGCAAACTGTGAACCTTATGATAAAAGACGATTCATTTGAGTTTTAGCTTGATTTGGCATGTGTAAAATAACCGGTAAGAATGTTAGGCCGGTAAGAGAATGTGTTAAGATAAGTCTTTGGCGTTTGTGAGAGTTTTGTAAATAAACCATAATGATTTATTTAGTTAGACTTGATTCTGAGGACAAAATCCTTTTAAGGGGAGAGAATGTAACAATCAGAATTTCGCGAATTATAAAATATAAATTATTTGGTTTATGAGCAAATTATGTGAAATAGTAAAGGAATATTTATAAATAAATTATTCCAGTTTGACGAGTCAAAAGTGACTTGACATGGTAAATGATTTATATCGAATCGGGTCGTCAACCGAGACGCGACCCGTAAATATTGAAAGGTGGATTCCGTATTGTTGACGTAAAGAGGATGTAAAGAAATATGTCAATGTGAAAGAGCATATAAAGAGTCCTATGTGATTCTATGATTATCTGAGTTAGAGTATTCAAAGTCAGGTCGTTAATTGTATTATTGTACGGTAAGTGATTATGAAAAGAAAATTAAAAATAAAGGATTATGTAAAGAAATTGGTGGATATGAGATTTTCTTGATTGAGAAATGAGACTATATGTTATTTGATTAATATGTGAGTGAATTTGTGGTCAAAGTATTTTTAAATATATTTTTTATGATTTGTTGTGTGAAAAATAGGGTCTAATTTGACCTTAAAATATTCATATAAAATCATCAAAGTATATCTAAATCTCGAAAATTATTTTATTATCTCTAGAATATATCTAGAGAATTTTTAAAAATGATTTTTGGATTTATTATGATGACCAAGTATTATAAAATTATTTTTAAAGGATTATTTCTACTTTGTGGGCTATCTTGTAAAATTCATATAAAATAAACCGTTCTCTCAAAATTTATTTTTAAAATATGGAGATGAAGATAATTTCGTGCTCTATATTTTAAAAATAAAATTTAGGTAATTTTCACCCTCTACAATGCAGCGAAATAGCGAAATAGTACTCAAATTCATTTTTATGTATTTTAGTGTAAAAAATGGAAAAAAATATAAAGGCAAAAGGACTAAATTGCCCATGCCTTTATCCTTGATAAAACCAGCAGCCCTGTATCTCTTCTTCCTCTCCCTTCGAGAATTCTCTCCATTTTTCTCTCTCTCTTTCTTGGTATTCTCTCTCATTTCTTTCTCTCAATTTCTCGGGCCGAATTATAATCAGATTCCGTATTTGTTTTGGGTTTTTCTTCTTGTATATGTTGATATGCTGTCTTGTGGGTGATGCTCAATTTTCATGAAACCCACTTTGAGTGGGGGTTCGATTTTCTAAAATTATTGCTCGTTCTTGATGATTTATAACAAATGTGACCGGGTTTTTCGACCAAACGCGATTGGACATCAATGTAGGGTACCTGCGTACGTTTCGACCATCGGCGATGAATTTCGATGAGCCGGGTGAAGTGGATAATGATGTTCGTGAACCCGAAAATATTATTAACTATTCGAATTCGTGTATTCATATGAGCTTATTCAATTTCGAGATTTTCAATTTTTTTTATTTTTTAAAGATTTGGATCGGTTTTGGTATAAATTGATATATGTTGATTGGATTAGATAGGTAGTGACGCATATCGGGTTCCATAATTTTACAGATTTTCCAGTCTATATTTTGAAATTTCTATTCGGCTTTTGAAGTTATTATTCGATTATGTGTTAATTGGATCGAATGAGATATATGAGGAAAATTGATTGAGTTACATGATGTTGTGTTGGTAATCTGTTGTTTAGAGAATTTTAGGCTCGAATTTTGGAGATACAATTTATTTTAATGAGTAGTTAGTTAATTAGTTTTGTGTGGTATCATCTTTATGCGTTTTTTAAATAATGCCGAAATTTTAATAGAATTTTAAATGGTGCACGATTATGATATAATGCTCGTTTGAGAAATTTTAAAATAAGTAATTTATCACTTAAAGTGAATAAGTGAGTAATAACTGATAAGTTAATAAATACTTATAAGTTATATGAGTGTTTAGATAATTTAACTTATAAGTCAGAATTGTTTTTATTTAAATGAATTAAAATAAATAATTTTTATATATAATTATCTTAATTCTTATATTTTAAGTTATATTAATATTTTAAAAAATATATTCTAAAATTAAAATTGATAAAAAAACGAAAAATCAAAAATAAGTTGTGAAAAAGTACGTCGTTACCAACATTTAACTTATCAGCTTATAAGTTTGTAAATTTAACTTATCAGCTGGGTCGACAAACACTCGTCAATAAGCTGTTACGGGCTTATAAGCCAATAAGCCCACTTAACGGAATTGCCAAACGGACCCATAATGTTAATCGCTTGATATGAACTTATAATATTGATTATATACTTGTAAAATAACTGAAGTTCATAGTTGGTGGTATGTTCTTAATATAAAGGTTTTATTTTGTGAAACTGATTGTGCTTTGGTGAAGTATTGGATGTTATATGACTACGTGTTTTGATGGGTGATATAATACCAAGTATGAGTATAAGTGAATGTATATATAGGATTATGAATATATATAAACAATGTTGTTAAAGAATATATGTATAAGAGGCATTCTGTTAAAGCGGAAGGGGTAGATTAAGTAAGACATTCAGAGGCGAATGTTGAGTTTTCTATCAGATATTAAAGTAATGTCTTTTATTTTGTGTAATAACCCCAATTTTTGGAATTTTTGAAACACGGATAAATAGTAACTTTTGCTGATGATGCTGATTAAGGAAAATTATCAGATCACGCTATATAGGAGTACTTTTATGGAAATTCTAAGATCGTATTAGTATTCCATAAAGTAAATGAGTGTGTGTAAAGGTCGTTAGAATTCGAATCCGAACGCTTTGATTTTTCTGGAAAATTCACCAGATACCGAAAGAAATGAGTATAAGGTAACATGATTAAAAGGATTTAAATTCAAGGATTATAAGAGAGGATCATAAAAGGAATATAAAATATTGAGAAAGGTTTAGGGGAACCCAAGTAATAAGATCCCAGATATGATCCCTCAAACAACGAACGAGAACGAAAGTTAAGCGAACCGTAAAACAAATAAGCGACCAAGAGACAAGCTTGTACAAGAAGCCAATGATTGTGACATCATCAAACCACAAGGAAAGGACATGTGTTAAAAAGGTGACACAAGCATGGTGACATAAGCATGACAAAAAGAAGTGTGTTGTTGGTTGATTCTTGGCCATGCAAAAGTTACCATGGTAAAAGATCAAAATTTGTCAAGCGAAAAAGGAAATCAACCAAGCAAAATATCATAACACAGAAATTAAAAATTTGACTTTGGTCCCATGAAGAGAAGCTCTCGGCCAAAACAAACCCAGCAATTTGAAATTGTCATATCTCCTTCAATACTCACTCAAATGTTGTGTTCTATATCTCGTTGGAAAGGTATTGAGATGGCCTACAACTCTTGTTCACAAGTATCGTCCAAATAAGCATGGTAAGACCCTCATTTTTACAGTTCTTTCAATCGTACTTTTAGAAATTTCAAAACCTAACTTTGTGTTCTTGATTTTTTTGGAAAGATCAAGCTTGTAGGAGGCTCCCTAAGGCTTCCTAGCAACTTAACACCTACCAAGGAAGGTATAAACTTCAAATCATAGCCTTTACTTTTACTATTAGTGAGTTTGATGGTTGGTTTTCAAAATGAGAAGCATGATCTTTGATTATTACTAGTTTGATTTGAAATTGGAGTGATTTGGTGAATGAATCTTGTTATAGTTAATAGAACTTGATTGTGGTTGGTTGAGATGAAGAATCTGGAGAATAAAGACTGGTATAGTATTATGTAGTTGAGGTTTTGATGTGTTTGTTAGGTCACACTTTCACTGTAGAGGGGGTGAATACAGTGTTTATTACAATCAAATCAAACTTCAAGAACTTATGTAACATAAAACAAACTTTATTAAAACAATAAACTCTGTTACAATCTGGAACTGTTATCTCTCAGTGATGAACAAAATATCACGAGAGCTGCTAGGGTTACAGTAAATAATATTCTCGATAATGATAACACTTATAGTGTAAACCCTATGTCTGTGTTTATATATTACACAGTTACAAGATAATCGCTAATTGATATGGAATATAATTCTGCTTCCTAATATATATCAATCAGATATCTTTCCTTCCAAGTATTCCATTCTTTACGGAATTCCTTCTTCATGCATATCTCTTCTTATGTTTATCTTGATCTTCTTAACTTTAATCAGCTACTGTCCTTATCTGATCGTCCTTCAGCACTTAAGTTCTGATATCTATCTCCTGATGCTTATCTCCTGATAACATAAGTACTGATATCCCTTAAGTTCTGACGTCCAGTATAAGTACTGATCAGTTAAGTACTGATTTGTTCTGTTCAAATAAGATCTGAAATCTAAACATAAAACATATTAGCCATGACATTATCAAATATATCTAACAATCTCCCCCAACTTGTAAATTAGCAAAATATACAAGTTTAACAGATATTTGATGATGTCAAAAACATTAAGTACAAATGCATGAGAAATAGACAAGATAACTACAACTTACAGTCCTTAAAGCTTTTACCAATTCAACTTCTGATAACAACTTTAGTCTGTATACACATCAGAATTTAAGTAGTTGTAGATCTTTGACTTGGCTTCATCATTTTCTGATCTCTCTGATGTCAGGAGTTGTTCTGAGATAATTCTTCAACAAACATTTCTCAGCATATCTGAGTTCATCAATCATTCTCCGTTTGACATCTTTAAGCTCTGCAGTATCTTCACCAGTTTGAAATATTGCAGCTCTGAGATCATTAATCTTTGCTCTTCTCAATTCCCGATCTAGTCTTATGACATAAGCTTTGTTAGACTCTAGATTGAATTCAAGCCCCTTAATACCAAGATATGTTCTGATCTGTGCAGTATTAGGCTTCATATCAACAATATCACCATTGTGATTTCTGTACTTTGGAACATATATGCTGTCAGACTTAACAGAATAAAGTCTTTTCTGTCTCTGAATCTGTTCTTTCAAATAATTTGCAGCAGTCCCTGTCAATCTGTCATCCACTTGAAGTAAGAATAATACATGCTCCAATTCTTCAAAATACTTCAATGGAATGGCATTTTGTCTTATATGATAAACCCTACCATCTGTCATGAAATACAACAAGATGTGTTCCTTCAAGTAGGTATGGTAAACCATTTGTACAGATTCCAATTGATTCAATCTTTCAGGAGTTGCTCCAATTCCTGGTTCACACAAGGAAGTTGGATCATTGGTAGTGTTGTGTACTCTTCTTTCATCAGCACTTCCCAATCCAGTTTTATCTCTTGCTTCCTTTCCAGTAACTACTCTAGCTTCAAAGCGACTTGCAGTAGTCTTCAAAGGTTGAGTTTATTTTGCTTTAGTGAATCCTGGTAGGAGTGTTTTTGATCTTCCTTCTGATATCAAGTTAACTTGAGCTGTGTCAGAGGTTACTTGCTTCTTTTGAATATCAGAACTTTTAATTTCTTGACTCTGAACAACTTGAGCTGTGTCAGAGGTTGTTTTAAGAACTTTTCTTGAAATCAGAGCAAGATTATCATTGTCATCAGTAATTTCTTCATCTTCAGGAGGTACATAAACTTTAACAGGTTCACCAACCTTTTCTTTACCCTTGGATCTTGGATCTATCTTTGGTTGTGATTTAGCAAATGTTGCTTCAGTTTGTGCCTTTTCTTTAATCACAATACCTTTCAATTTTGGAAGTGACTTTTTACCAGAAGATTCGGATTTAGATGTGACTTTCTCTGATTTAAGTCTAGCTTCTTCTTCCTTTAAACTTTCCAAGTCCATTCCTGGATTTTCTTGAAGAAATAACTGTCTTGACATTTCTTCATCAAGATCTAGAAGTTCATCAGAATTTATTCTTTTACCAGTATCAGAACTTAATCTCTTCCCAGTATCAGAACTTATCCTGTGACTTGCAATTTCAGCATTTCTTGATGAGAATCTTTTACTTTGACTATGACCTCCACCCATTCCAGAGTTTCCTTGGTCATCTTTTTTATCATCCTTTCCTTGCAGTGTCTTGTCATCCTTGCATTTGGACTTAATCACTTTCTTATCAAGTTTCCAAACTTGTTCTTGTTTGGTAAAGTTCTCCTGAATCTTGTAGATTTCGGCATGAGTAGTTGAATGAAGACCTTGTAGATTTTTAGTACTCAATGCAGTGACACGAAGCTGAGCTTTGAAATCATCAGAATTTAACATTTCATCAGCTTTAGTAAAGTGCTCAGTAAGATGTAACGCAGATGGAATACATGAGACTGAGTTCCATTCCTTAGTCCACTCCTGTCCTGCAGGAGTTTCACTCCAAGGCACTGGTGGTTCCTCTGTAACATACTTCTTTACTAGTTCAGACTTAGAAAGAGGAATGTGTCCTGAAGGACCTGCTGCATCAGTATTTGCAGTTGGAGCAGCATCACCAGTATCTCCAGCATGTGCAGCATCAGAACTTATAGAATCAACATCATCTGATATAATAACAGTGTGAGTAGCAATGGAGGCGTCAGCATCCTCTAATTGCTGATCTGTTGCTAAGTTCTGATCAACAGCCAAATCCTGATGCTCACCTAAAGTCTGATCATCAGTGTCTAGATGCAGAGAAGGTGACTTAGATAATTCCGGAGATTTAATAGCATCAGTAACAGTTGTTGGCAAAAGATTTGTTGCTGTTGGAGCTTCGAAGAAAATTACTCCAGGCACAACTAAGTGTTGATCAGCATTATCAGCACTTGTGCCTTGATGACCAAGAGACACAGATGGGAAATTAGCCTTGTCAGATACAGTTTCCTGAGATGGAGTGGATGGAGAAGAAGTAACTGGAGCAAATTCTTTTTCTTGTGAGATCAGAGATTCCTGATCCCCTTCCTTAGCTGCTTCCTCCTCATCATCTGAAACTGGCCTTTTTGCCCTCTGTTTATTGTATGTCCTTGGTAATTTAGAGTCCTTGGAAGTGTCAGGAATTGTCATTTTTCTAAGCCTCTTGAGAAGCTTAGATCCTCCAAGTTCAGAATCCTTCTGAGAAATCTTTTTCTCAGCTGCAGTTACCACAGGTTCTGAAGAAAGAATCAGTTCCTCAGAATCTGAGTCATCTCTCAAGGTGATCCTCCTCTTCTTCTGAGGTGTGTGAGAAACAGTCTTTGTTCTCTTTGGCTTGGAAGATGTAGGTTTCACATAGGACTTGAGATATGTTCTGAGAGATGGTTGAGAGGTTTGAGGTGGCTGAGTAGAGATGGTAGGTGCTGATGAACCAGGTTCTGATGTTTGAACATCAGGATAAAGTGCAGTGTACTTAACAGGATCATAGGTGATTAAGGCTTGTTTGACAGATAAAGGTATTAAGAGGGGTCTTAACACAACCTTTTTATTATCAGAAGATAATAAATCAGTAAAAGCTCTCTTAGCTATTCTGAAAGATGGAATGAGATCACCAAAATTTTGGGGGGAATTACAACAAAAATTATAAATAAGCTGACAAAATCTTGCAAAATAGACAGTATTGCAATCTTCTGTCATCCTATCCCCAATAGAACCCAAAACTGCACGTGCATAATCAAAATCAGTGTGATTTAGAAGTGCATACCCGATTTGTTGGCTGAATATGGGAATTGCATCAAAATTTGTACATTTGTTGGCGAAAGCTTTGGTAATGCAATCAAAGAAGAAACTCCATTCCCTCCGTATGAAAGATCTCTTCAACTGTCCAAGCTTGGTCAATGTTCCTTCATATCCCAGACTAACCATCATATTTTGAAGAACTGAGTCATCAACAGTAGAATAAACACAGTCCTCAGGAAGCTGTAATGCCTGTCTAACCATAGACAGAGTCACAACATACTCAGTTTCCCCTGATGAAAATATTAAACTTGGGGACCCGTGAGCACCACCATTGTCATATACTCCACTCCTCCAAAACTCCAGTACTTGAACCCCAGAAATTGATGTAGGCTCAGTTAGAGCAAACCCAATATCAGAACTTGTGAGAAAGTCTTGAATAAAATGAAATTCAGAGGGTGCCTCTGTAGTGTGTAGTATCGCAGAGAAGTTATTAGGAACAAACTTTGCTCCATCAAAGAGAATGTCCTTGGGTGCCATTATGTTTTGAAAAGAAAAACGGTAACCTGTAATGTGTTTGAGAAAATGCCTCTGAAAAGAAAATCGTCAGGAGATGAGAGAGGTTAAAAGTAAAGAGAGAGATAAAATATAATGGTAAATAAAAGATTTGACAATCTTTGCTCTCTTTTACTTATACACAAAAAGTAACCGTTGAGGACACATGGCAGACATGCATTGAAAAGTAGTGGTAAATACCTTGACACCTGTTTTTCATAGAGAAGGCAAAAAGTAATGGGCACGGTAAATAAGGAATAATTACTACCCACTTGCAGTTTTTCAAGGAAAAACAAACCGTCCCACTTACCTATATTCCATTAATCAAGGTGAATCAGTTTTAATTTAAAATTGAAACTGTACCCACTAATTCAAATATTGTACTCTGCAATATTAATATTCCGAAAAAAAACTGTGTGTGAGAATGAGTAAAATCAATCAGTTAAGTAAGTACTGATAAAACATTATCAGAACTTAAAATCAGACACAATTTATACGATCATCAGAATATTTATCAGGATTTATCAATGCGTATCAAAATTTCTCAGAGACAAGATCATAAGACTTAAAACAAATTCCATTAATATATCAAAATAATACATTGAGGAAATTGAAATTACATCAGAACGTTTACATTCTTGTCCTAAGCTTCTAAATTTAACATCAACAGCCTTAGTCCTAGCTAAGAAGCCTGACAAAGCTGAGGATGAAGAAGAACAGGAAGAAGACGAGATTAAGTCATCTTCCTCTTCCTATCTTCGACAAACAAGATAGCGAGTCGAATGATTCGCTCTTGCTGACGGATAGCTTCCCGCCGTTCCGCCTCCAATCGATCAAGATGAAGCTGGTAGTCCATCTCGAAGAACAGAAGTTGGTTCAGCACTGCCTGTGGGACAGAGCCCCATATCTCTTCAGGAATGGCAGTTACATGCCACTCCTGCTGCCAGTCGGCGCAGCTTAGCTCCATATGAAAATTTTGGTAATTCAAAAACATGTTGAATCGAACCATGATGCTTTTGAAAAAGAATATGAAGTTAAGATTGTGAGAAAAATTGATGAAAGGGCTAATGTGAAGTGGCTGATTATATAGGCAAGAGAATGCCAGGAGACGCGAAGATATTTAATGCTGACAGATAGAGTTAAGTCTACCTCGTCTCCCTAGACTTGAAAAAGAATAATAGTCATTGGAAAAGGAATGTGCACATGTAACAAGAGTGAATTGTTCAAGGACGAGTGTCATTATGTTTTAACCATAGACTATTAATCTTCCACTTCATCATTTCGAAATTAATCTGAGACTGTTACCAAATTTTGCTCATAGATAAGTCAAGTAAAGGGTTAGACTGAAAAATCAGAACTTAGACCTATACCAGAACTTAACAGTCATCAGAACATAATGTCTTAACTCGAACAAGGAATATCTATCTTAGTAAGTTTTCATACAAGTTCTGAGTTATAGTCTTCAGGACTTAATCATCAGAGCATATAACTAGAACGTGTCCTCAGAATTTGTGCAAAAGGACACAGTGACTATTTGTCTAAAAGAACATAGACCACCACAAAAATTTCATCATTCATATGGAGTGATGTGTGTGTGCATTAAGCTAAATAACTAATAAAGAGTAAAGTCTGATTTACTTCAGTACATCTTAGAAATAAGTCATAATTAAAATTTTGCTAAAGAGCTGTCATTATCCTGAAACCTACTGATAAATGAGTTCATGCATGAGTCCACCTCAACTGTTTTTGTGCTAATTTTATGCATCTTTGAAATTCTCTTTTACAGTGGCTTCTCAGTGTAAGTGAGTCACGACTGCTTATCAGAATTTATGCTATTATCAGAGTATTTCTCCAGTAATCATAGAGTGTGAACAGTCACCAAGAAAATATTTTGCTTTTCTAATGCATATTTACTTAATACCAGCTATGCACTTGGGTCGTCCCATTCACATTTTTACTCTAGATCTCAAAGGAGTACCTGATATTATTCTTTGATTCTTGTTCTTCTTCTTTTGATAAGTGAGGTTTATCAGCACTTAGTACATTCAGCAGTTTTACTAGAATCAGAACTTAAACAGATGAGTAGCATTATTCTAATTTGGGACTTAGTAATAAGATGAATAAAGTAAACTAAACTAAGCTCAAGTATCAGAATTTGCTTGTGTCATAAGATTTCCACAGAAATAATTACTTCTTTCATGGGATCATTTGTTTATTGAAGACTAGTAGGTCAGTATCTAGCACAATTATCCTCATAGGATTGAATGATTACTTAAACATATATATCACTTATTAGAGTTAAGAGATATGTATCAGACAACAGTCAGTTTTTAAAAACATTTATCAATTAATGCACAGAATATACAAAGAGATTAATTCTGTAAATACTGGTCATAAAGTCTGATAACATAGAACAAGTTTAAGCAGATTTAGAGAAAGAACCTGAAATCATTCCAAGTTCATTTACCAATTTTGTAAAGGTAGCTTCACACAGTGGTTTTGTGAAGATATCTGCTACTTGTTGATCTGTGGGAACAAAATGCAATTCCACTGTACCTTCATCCACATGTTCCCTGATGAAATGGTACCTGATGCTGATGTGCTTTGTCATAGAGTGTTGAACTGGATTACCTGTCATAGAAATAGCACTTTGATTATCACAGTAAATAGGGATTTTGAAATATGTTAACCCATAATCCAGTAACTGATTCTTCATCCAAATAATCTGTGCACAGCAGCTTCCTGCAGCAATATACTTTGCTTCTGCAGTTGATGTGGAAATTGACTTTTGTTTCTTGCTATACCAAGAAACCAACCTGCCTCCAAGAAATTGGCAGCTACCACTTGTGCTTTTCCTGTCAATTTTGCAACCTGCAAAATCTGCATCTGAGTAACCTATTAATTTAAAATCTGATTCTCTAGGATACCATAATCCTAGATCAGCTGTTCCTTTAAGATATTTAAAGATTCTTTTTACAGCTGTTAAGTGAGGTTCTCTTGGATCTGCTTGAAATCTTACACAAAGACAGGTAGCAAACATGATATCTGGTCTACTAGCAGTTAGATAGAGAAGTGAGCCAATCATACCTCTGTAATCAGTAATATCTACTGAATTACCAGTATCCTTATCCAGTTTTGTTGCAGTGGCCATGGGAGTGGATGCACTTGAACAGTCTTGCATTCCAAATTTCTTCAGCAAGTTTCTGGTGTACTTAGATTGACAAATAAAAGTTCCTTCTTTACTCTGTTTGACTTGAAGGCCCAGAAAATAACTGAGTTCTCCCATCATACTCATCTGATATCTTGACTGCATTAGTTTGGCAAACTTTTTGCAAAGTTTGTCATTTGGAGACCCAAAAATAATATCATCAACATAAATCTGGATCAAAAGTAAGTCCTTGCCATGGTTGAGATAGAACAGTGTTTTGTCAATAGTTCCTCTGTTGAATCCACTTTCCAGAAGAAACTGAGCTAAAGTCTCATACCATGCTCTAGGAGCTTGCTTAAGTCCATAAAGTGCTTTATCAAGCCTGTAGACATAATCTGAATGTTTGGAATCTACAAAGCCTGGATGTTGTTCAACATATACTTCCTCTTCCAATTCTCCATTGAGAAAAGCACTTTTCACATCCATTTGAAAGACAGTAAACTTTTTATGAGCAGCATAAGCCATGAATATCCTTATGGCTTCTAACCTAGCAACTGGAGCAAATGTTTCATCATAGTCAATTCCCTCCTGTTGAGAATATCCTTTTGCAACCAGTCTTGCCTTGTTCCTTACAATTATGCCATCACTGTCAGTTTTGTTTCTGAATACCCACTTTGTACCAACAACCGATCTATTCTTAGGTCTTGGCACTAAGGTCCAGACTTTGTTTCTTTCAAATTCATTCAACTCTTCCTGCATTGCTTGCACCCAATCAGCATCTTGAAGAGCTTCTTCCACTTTCTTTGGCTCAGACTGAGAGAGAAAAGAATTGTAAAGACATTCATTCGAAGTACCTGTTCTAGTTCTGACACCTGCCTCAGGATTTCCAATTATCAAATCAGGTGTATGTGATTTTGTCCACTTCCTTGCAGATGGAAGATTTTCTCTAGAACTGGATGCTCCCCCATGATTCATGCTGTCTTCGGTTTCATTTTCTGATGTTCCCCCTGAAACTATGCTCTCTGAGTTGGATCCTTCAGCATTTAGATTTTCAGTACTGTCAGTACTTGGCTTATCAGAACTTGACGAATCAGAATTTGAAGAGCCAGATGTATGTTCTGATGCTTCTTGAGATGTGATAATATCTTGAGTATGCTCCCCCTGTATTGGTGCATCTTCCTTTGACGTAGTGACCACAGTTTCAATAACATCAGAGTTTAATCCATCAGAATTTACAGTATCAGGACTTAGACTGTCAGGACTTGAGGTATCAGAATATGAATCTTCATTTTCAAATCTCAGCTGATCATGATCAATGCAATCTTCAAGTCCAGTGATCTTCTTGTCATCAAAAGAGACATTGATAGATTCCATGACCACTTTTGTTCTCAAATTATAGACTCTGAAGGCTTTTGTAGAAAGTGGATATCCAACAAAGATTCCCTCATCAGCTTTTAGATCAAACTTGGATAGCTGTTCAGGATGAGTCTTGAGAACAAAACACTTACATCCAAATACATGAAAGTATTTGAGATTTGGCTTCTTGTTCTTCACCATCTCATATGGTGTTTTTACATGCTTGTTAATGAGTGTTGCATTTTGAGTAAAACAAGCAGTCTGCACAGCTTCAGCCCAGAAATAGGTTGGAAGCTTTGCTTCTTCAAGCATTGTTCGTGCAGCTTCAATGAGAGTTCTATTCTTCCTTTCAACAACTCCATTTTGCTGTGGAGTTCCAGGAGCAGAAAATTCCTGCTTTATTCCATGATTTTTACAGAACTCTTCCATTATCAGATTCTTGAATTCAGTGCCATTATCACTCCTCAAAATTTTCACAGAATCTTTGATCAATTTATCCAGATGTTTGACATGATCAATCAGGATAGATGCAGTTTCACTTTTTGTGTGCAAGAAATACACCCATGTGTATCTGGTGAACTCATCTACTATGACCAACGCATATTTCTTCTTTGCAATAGACATGACATTCACTGGACCAAATAGATCAACATGAAGTAGATAATAAGGCTCAAGAATTGATGATTCAGTCTTGCTCTTGAACGAAGATTTTCTTTGTTTAGCCTTCTGACATGAGTCACAAAGACCATCAGGAACAAACACTGATTTTGGCAGTCCTCTCACAAGATCTTTCTTGATCAGTTCATTTATCTTGTTGAAGTTTAAATGAGAGAGTTTCTTGTGCCAATTCCAGCTTTCTTCAGTTGAGGCTCTACTCACTAAACAGATTGCAGAACCATCAGAACTTGTTGAAAGCTTAGCTTCATAAATGTTACCACGCCTGAATCCCTTCAGAACAATTTTTTCTTTAGATTTACTAACTATTTCATAATGTTCTGCAAAGAAATCAACATGATAACCTCTGTCACAGATTTGACTTATACTCAGTAAGTTGTGTTTAAGTCCTGAGACCAGAGCTACATCTTTAATGATGACATTCCCAAGATTGATATTGCAATATCCCAAAGTTTTTCCAATGTTGCCATCTCCATAAGAAACACTTGGGCCAGCTTTCTCCACAAAGTCTGATAGCAGGGCCTTATTTCCAGTCATATGTCCTGAACATCCACTGTCCAGAACTAAAATATTTTTCCTGTTGCCCTGCAATCAAAAAGACCACTAATTATTAGTTTTAAGGACCCAGACTTGCTTGGATCCTTTGGCCTTTTTAGGTTTGTTAACATTTGCAGCGGATTTAGCATCAGATTTTATGTTAACAGTTTTCTTATCAGAACTTATACTACCAGACTTTGAATCAGAACTTACACTAGAAGGAACAACAGAAACTTTCTTTAAAGAAGGTTTTATTTGATAATAATCATAGTACAAACTATGATATTCCTTACAAGTATAAATGGAATGCCATAAACTACCACAATGAAAACAAGGATTTTGTGGTTTGTATCTAACAGACTGACTCTTAACTCCTGATTTTGTAGATAAGGAGTTAATATTCTTATTCTTCCTGCAAAAAGAAGCCAGATGGTTAGAACTTCCACAGTTATGACACGCTTTCCTAGGAGCATCAGGAACAGATTTATAGTTATTGCTTTTATTCACACCTTCCTTTCCATTCCTGTTTTTCCTAGGTGATTTTACCTTGTTTGCATTCTTAACATCTTTCAGCTTATGCTTAAGCTGCTTCTTTGTCATTAAGCCTATGTTAACTTCAGCTGTCTTTTCCTGTTTTAGTTTGTCAGAAGCTAATTCCTTTTTAACTTCTGATTTCTCATTTTCAGATTTTTCAGTTACAAACTTAACAGGTTTTAACTTCGGCTTTTGCTTATCAACAGGCTTAATTTCTACAGTTCCTTTTTCATTTTTATTTTCTCCATAACCTAATCCTTCTTTCCAGTTTCCACTGCTTAGCAAATTTTGAGTTGTTTTGCCAGAGTTAGTCCAAGTTCTGATAATCTCTCTCTCCTTTTCTAACTCAGTTTTTAGAGATTCATTCATTTTTAGCACTTCATCCCTAACATAAAAAGCATCATCTCTATCCTTCTGAGTTTGATGGAACATGACTAACTCTTTTTCTAAGAAATCATTTCTTTTCCTAAAAGCAAGATTTTCAGAAGTTAATCTTTCACATGTTAAGGTTTGATCTCTATAACTAACAAACATGGTTTTAAGATATCTTCTTAACTCATTAATATCATCAGTATGAAAAGCATAAGTAGTCTGAGGTACCTTTGTTTCAGCAGCTTCAGAACTGCTCTCAGAACTTGATTTATCAGCATTTGCCATCAATGCATAGTTCTCCTCACTTTCAGAGTCTGAGGTGTCTGTCCAGCTTTTCTGCTTTGTGACAAGAGCTTTGCCTTTGTCACTCTTGGTCTTCTTGCAATCAGGAGATATGTGGCCTTTCTCACCACAATTATAACATTTAACATTAGCGTAATCTCCTCTGTCAGACTTTCCTCCTCTTCCTTCAGATCTTCTGAAATTCTTCTTATCAGAACTTATGCCTTTCCTGGAAAACTTCTTTCCCTTCCTGAACTTCCTGTATGCAATCTTTGTGATTCCTTTCACCATAAGAGCACACAGCTTCATCATCTCCTCATCAGCATCAGTTTCAGGCAAGCTTTCAGAATCTGAGTCATCATCACTCTCAGAACTTGATGACTCAGTATCAGACTTTATGATAAGAGCTTTACCCTTGTCTTTCTTTGAGGAAGGTGGTTTGGGGGATTCCTCTTCAGCCTTGAGAGCAACTGTCCTTGACTTTCCTCCTTTCCTCTTGCTTCTTTGTTCCATCTCAAGTTCATGAGTCTTGAGCATTCCATAGATTTCATCAAGAGTTGTTTCATCAAGATTGTAGTTGTCTCTTATTGTTGTTGCCTTCAAATCCCAACATTCAGGAAGAGCTAACATGAATTTAAGGTTTGTATCTTCAAGATCATACTCCTTATTAACCAATGACAAGTCATTCAAGAGTTTGACAAATCTATCATATACATCAGTCAATGACTCATTAGTCCTAGAGTCAAAGTATTCATACTCTTGAGTGAGTATTGTCTTCCTGTTCTTCTTAACTGTTTCAGTTCCTTGACACCTTGTCTCCAGTGCATCCCATATCTCCTTAGCAGTCTTGCAGTTGATTACCCTGTTTGACATTACATTATCAATGGCACTATGCAATAAGTGTCGTACCTTGGCATCCTTAGCAATAGATGCTATATCTTCAGCAGTGTAATCACTCTTTTCCTTTGGTACGGTCTTTGCTGCTTCACCTGCAACTACAACAGCTAGCTTGGTAGGTTTGTGAGGCCCTTCCTTGATTCTATCAAGGTATTCTGGATCTGTTGCTTCCAGAAACATGGTCATCCTTACCTTCCATATGGGATATTCAGATGGTCTCAATATGGGAACTCTGATAGTCTCATATGGACTCTGAGTTGATGTCTTTGATGATTCCTCAGTTTTGGTAGGCTTAGTTGGAGTTTCTGTGTCAGACATGATTGTGTTTGGATCTTTAACTGTATGTGTGTTAACAGAAGGCTCTGATACCACTTGTTAGGTCACACTTTCACTGTAGAGGGGGTGAATACAATGTTTATTACAATCAAATCAAACTTCAAGAACTTATGTAACATAAAACAAACTTTATTAAAATAATAAACTCTGTTACAATCTGGAACTGTTATCTCTCAGTGATGAACAAAATATCACGAGAGCTGCTAGGGTTACAGTAAATAATATTCTCGATAATGATAACACTTATAGTGTAAACCCTATGTCTGTGTTTATATATTACACAGTTACAAGATAATCGCTAATTGATATGGAATATAATTCTGCTTCCTAATATATATCAATCAGATATCTTTCCTTCCAAGTATTCCATTCTTTACGGAATTCCTTCTTCATGCATATCTCTTCTTATGTTTATCTTGATCTTCTTAACTTTAATCAGCTACTGTCCTTATCTGATCGTCCTTCAGCACTTAAGTTCTGATATCTATCTCCTGATGCTTATCTCCTGATAACATAAGTACTGATATCCCTTAAGTTCTGACGTCCAGTATAAGTACTGATCAGTTAAGTACTGATTTGTTCAGTTCAAATAAGATCTGAAATCTAAACATAAAACATATTAGCCATGACATTATCAAATATATCTAACAGTGTTAATAATTGTGGGTTGTTTGGTGAGGTTTTGGTGTAGTGAGAAACTTGGAAAACTCGTAAATATAGCCGTCGTAATGCCCATTTTCCTTAGACTGTTGTACATGAATCTCGGACCAGATAACTCACTGACCAATATTTAAATTTGCCATGTTTAGCTAGATCATGTCGTAAGCTTCGTTTTGGTATGTGGTTCGCTTAGATCCGATTTACGGTTTAGGAGAAACGACCGTTTTAAGTAACGGCGTTTCACGAACGAACCTTTACCCCTCACTTTACTTTGAGACCTTGGTTAAGGCCCTTAAATGACTAATTGGAGTATGAAACAATTATTTAAAGTGGATTAGGCAGTTGATAGAGTACTCGCGAAAGAATCGCCTTAAAATTCTTAATGGTTAATTTATTAAAAATGGTGGAGCCGAGGGTACTCGAACGACTTATGTGATTCGTTAAGCATAGGAGTGACCATAAGCGAACGTTAGGGTTCAATTGGTTAAAGTCTAGTTTCTTAAGCGACCGGGGTTTAATTCCGACTTATGTTGTTATTCATAGGTTATCGGACCCACTCTAAGCTTAAGTCTATCCGGGAACACTCAGGCAAGTTTTCTACCCGTTATACTGTTGTTGTGATGTATACATATGTATATGCATTATCTTGTTATAGATGCATGGTGGTTAATTAGCAAATCTTGCGATATATTGGAGCATGTGATATGGTATATATGCATGTCTGTTTCGTAATCTTGATATATATTGTTGATTCAATTGCTTATAAGTTGCATAATACCTATGCTAGAGATAAGCAGTATTTGCGTATACCCTTAGTATAGGGGATCCAAAGGTGAACATTTTCTAAAACCGGGAGTCGATGTTCCCGAGTATATTATATATATATATTTTATATATATATATAGATATAGTTTTCAAAACTATGAATCGAATAAGGTTTATTCAATAACTTTATTTCATTAATGAATATTATTTTGAATATTCATTCGAGAGCTTATGACTTCGTCTATTTTATTAATGAATATTATTTTGAATATTCATTCGAGGATATATGACTCTGTTTATTTTATTTAATGAATATTATTATTTGAATATTCATTCGAGGACTTATGACTCCGATTATTTACTAATTATTATTCTTTATTTTATTAAAGAATAATGTGTCGATAATCAAACTCACTTTTGATTATTCAAATAAAGATCCTACTTTCGTATAAGTATATCTTTGGTTATTTAATATTCATTTCAATTATGAGTTTTAAAACTCCTACCTCGATTATTTTAATAAGGATCACCCTTATGGGAATATTATTTAAATAATAATATTCATATATTTTCTAATATATCGGGACCGATTTATTTTACTAAATCAGCATTACTCCAAACATTCTTAAAAATGTTTTCGAGTCTTCAAAATGATTTTTAAAGGTTAGGGCGGATCCCAAAACTCATTTTTTTATATTTAAGATCTTCCTTTCGAAGGGGATTTAAATACTCGCTCAAAACCTGATGGATCCGGCTCTGTGGTGTATTTTACATTCGCAACAAGGTTGTTGTTTTGATAAAAGAGTTTTTGATTACTTACCCAACACTCGGGAAGTAAAATTCTTGGAACAAGTTAATCCATTAACAGGCACCGCCTGGGAAATATCGGTGAGTTTTCCTTTCCAACTAGATACGACTTCTTGGTGGAGCCGTATCAACAAGTTTCTACTTGGGGAAAGGGGGGACAAGCTTTATGTTTCAGAGTCATGGATTTCATCTGAACTAGGAGTGGCGTAAGTGGTCGAGTGGCGCCGGCCCAGCCTTATTATATTGGTCCAAATGGCCTGGAAGTTCCGTTAAGACGGTCCATTCCTTAGGAGTCCAGTGTTCGGTTGACAAGTAAATCCGACAGGTTCTCCTCTACATATAGAAAATGGTGGGGTTATACTACTGCGACTGATCATCGTGAGTGGTCTTTCTGGCGCGGCAAACTCCCGTAATGAGTTCATCATCCAATTGGATATTTCTGCAACACTACCCAGAGCACTTCGATGGAAAGGCTACGGCTGGGCGATTGTTGAGTGTTGGCAGGGTCGAGTTTTCAAAATGATGTTTTCATCAAATGAAGTATCTCGTAACTTCATTTCATTTTGATGATATTTCAAAGATTGATTCTATACAAGTTTTGTCTTGTAGCTTAATCTATGGGATGAACTATTTATACATTGAACGGTGGTAGTTCAAGTAGTATTCGGAAAAGATATAAGTATATTGGAGTATCTTGTAACTTCATCTTTTAAACTTATATCTAGTAAATGATTATCTTGTGCATGTCAAAGATTTTCAGAAAAACGTTGAGACAAGGTTAGATATATGAGATCACCTTGCAACGATATTTTTATATATTTATAAACTGGAACTCTGTGTATATTATACATGTCAGAGGATTTCAAAGATTGTGAAAAGTATATAGGTATACATATACTGAATATTTTGCGACTTGGTCGCGTTAAGATATCAACTTGGTTCATTTCTTCTTGACCAAGACTTTCATGAGTACTATGAGAATGCTCATATATTGTTAATTATTATACATATTTTTTCGGTGGGCTTGTTGCTCACCCTTGCTTTCTTCTTTCATCACACAACAACAGACAGACAAGATGAACATGACCAAGCTCCCAATTTGCAAGCGGATAGGAAACGTTCCGCAGTTTCCTATAGGCGTTGATGTCGCTGTAACTGAGGTAGGAACTACCAATAGGCTAGGCTTTCAACTTTTGATGTACCAGACTTATGTATCTTTATGAATTGTAATAGTGGAAAAGAAATGTAAATTTATTCAGAAACCCTTTTAAGGTGTAACGGTTTATAATTGTGGAATAAAATGACTTGTGTTTTTTTTGATATTCATCTCTGAGACTATAACTTGTGGTGTGTTTGTGTGTATATTATGGGGTCACAGTACTCAGTAGTTGGTTGACTGTTAAGATTAAGTATTGATAAAGGAAATGGAACTTGTGACAACCCGAATCCCCGACCCCGGATTTGGGGGTGTTACATTTTGTGTAGATATGATATGTGAGTACGGGAAGGATATCAAAGGAAAGGACGTTATCGATAGTTAATGTAACACCCTCCAAATCCGGGGTCTAGATCTGAGGGTTACATGCTAATCTCTAACATAACACAAACCTGTATAATAATTATACAAACATATGTCTAACCCATCTACATCTATTCAGGATCTTTTCAGGTTGAGGTATGAAAACATGAATAACACACTATCTTTACTATAAACTCAAATATAAAATCTCATAAAACTCTCTTTATTACAAACCATTATCTAAACAAGTTCTAAACTAAATTCATTTTATTTAAACTCACACCACAACTTTCTACACACCACCTGCTCAGGTAGTTCAAAACTCTCTTTCTGAATTAGGATTAACGCTCTTGGTATTAGAGGGTCCCGCTGCTTGACACGCTTCTTTACCACGCGAGTCAGGATAAGTTTCATTCTCCTTCTTGACTGAAAACAAATAAGGTGAATAACAACAAAAAGGGGTGAGCCAAAATTTGCTCAACAAGTCCACAATATATAAACAATATTTTAATTAAGCTAAATGAACCAGTAATCTGGTTATATCTGTAAATATGTAACCCTGTAAGGAAAAATGTAGGCCACTATCGGTGATTATCAATAAACTAGAATGGACACAAGTTCGTACCTATATCCTGCTGATCAGTCATGATACATTGCAGATCTATACCTCTATGTATAGACCAAGTCGGGTACCCAGGCTCAACAGCCCAAAACTAGGATTCGATTAATTCCCGATCCATAGGTTCAAGTGTATATCTGATCCTTACCATCACCATCCAGTCCACAGATGAGCAACCAGAACAATCGGTATGCTTTGATGTATCCCAACATTATAATATATCAGGATATGTATATAGATAACTATGTATTATATTGGAATATGAATAGAGGATGCAGTAAATAAGGAGAAATCAGGAATCGAAATGAAATATGAATAATTGAACTATAATTGTGTATCAGTGTATGTGAATGTGAATGTGAATTATCAGTGTTCAACTGAATTGAGAATCTGAATAGAAGAAAACAATTCACTATTCTGAACTTAGAATATGGGAAAAAATTTCCTGCTATGCAATTTACCACAAGTATATCACCGTTTTTTAACACTGGCTCAGTCCACCTTATTGGCTTTGTCTCTATCAAAGAAAGATACTTATTTAGTCAACTCGTATCTCAATTTTGTCTCAAACCGACTTTAGGTAGCTCTTATCGTCTACCCGTACGCTTAAAGTTGACTCGTATAACAAATACTAGCAAATAAGACTCGATTAACCACATAATTCATATAGCACATAAGTCACATAGTCATTTTAGGCTTAAAATAATTTTTAGAATAAAAAATGGATCATTATTTGCATTATTAAACAATATCCGTCTTGTTTCCTAATTTTCAGAATTTATTGAACTCGTCTCTATGATTAATAGGGTCTATAAGTAAATAAATATTGAAACTCGACTCACTTCCAAAAAAAATTAAGGTTTGAAGCTATTTTTAATGCAAACATATCATTTTTCCGAGTCGAAGGGCTTTCATTTCGTCTAAATCAGATAAACGGTTCAATTATTACTCAATAATAAGAATAAATCAATTTATTATTAAATATAATCAATTATTAAAAATAATTGAACCTTAAAAATATATTTAAATAATTATTTGGGAAAAATAAAAATTAAAAATGATTTTTCCATAATTTTTGGAATTAAAATGAATTTAATATGATTTATTGAAAATAATTTGATTAATTATCAAAATAATTAACCATTAAATAAGTAATAAATAATAATAATTAATAAATAATTAATCTCTAATATTATAAAATATTTCAGATTTATTTATAAAGTAAATCAATTAATTAAATAATTAATTAATCAATTTATTTAAATAAATAAAACTGATTTTTATAATTTATAAAAATAAAAAGTAAATTTTTTTTTATCAAAAACCGTTGTCGGAAATTGAGTTTTTGTCAGAATGGATCAAAACGGGTTGCAACCGGGTCACCAAGAACATCTCGGGTTGGGGATGAACTGGCCGAAACTTGCCCAGAATCCGGCGACCGGCCAGGATTCCGACAAGTCCAATTCGTGCCAAAAACAACACCATTTGGTGTATTTCCAACTGGGTTTTCACTCCAAATCAACACAGCAAATCCAACTACAGCCATAACATCTCTGAATCATCCTTATATCAATTTCTCCGGTGAAATCGATCGAAACTCCGGCCAACTATCGATTTTCTCCATCTGTACATGAAACTTCACATTTCATAGCTTAAATCAAAGCTTGTTCAACATGGAATCAAACCCCTAACCTCTAACAAACCAAAAATTACTCAAACTCAAAAAATGATTAAATCAAAAATTCATATAAACCCTAACAATCGAACTATCACTTACAGCTACCGTTTGATGAAATTGATAACATGAATCGATTGTACACATCACAGATAAGCTATATCAATCATAAAAAACATTTAATAACCCTTTAATTTCAGTTAAGAACCCTAAAATCGAAATCAAAAATACATGAATCAAAACATGAAATTGACACTGTAAACAAAAAGAACAGATTGAGAGATTCATTTTGAGTACTTACATGACTGGATTTGATGCTCAAAATTGATTAAAATCACAGCTTGAATTTCTGACCCGAATCACAAACCCTAACCCGATTGTATCGAAAAGTTAATTGCACAAAAAAGTAACATATCTTCAATTGTTTGGATCGTTCTTTCACTTTGTCCGTCCATTTACGGATGGTAAGCGGTGCTCATATTCAATTTGGTGCCCAAGCATTCCTGAAACTGTCTCCAGAATCTTTAATTAAAACGTGGATCTCGATCAGATATAATGGATACAGGAAGTTCATGTCGCATCACAATTTCCTTGAGATATAAGTGCACTAATTTGTTGAGTGAAAACCTTTCGTTGATTGGAAGAAATGAGCTGACTTTGTTAGTCTGTCGATAATCACCCAAATTGCATCATGATTTTCTGTGGTTCTTGGGAGTCCTATCACAAAATCAATCGCTAGATGTTCCCATTTCCATTCCGGAATATCTAGTGGTTGTAGTAATCTGCTTGAACGTTGGTGTTCTGCTTTGACTCGTTGGCACGTATAGCATTTACTTACCCATTCCACTATTTCTTTCTTCATGTCTGGCCACCAAAAGTTTTCTTTCAGATCTCGATACATCTTTGTACTTCCTGGATGAATGCAATATCTTGAGTTGTGAGCGTCTCGTAAGATTTATTATTTTAATTTTGGTATATTAGGTACCCAGATCCTTGATGAAAATTGTAGAATTCCCTTATCATCTTTCTGACTTGTATTTTTTTTCTCCCGTTAGGTTGTCGTCTTCTTGACTCATTACCTCCTCTTGACATCTTCAGATCTTTTCCAACAGTTCGGGTTGAAATGTCATTGCATAATTCATTTTAGTAGATTCTTCTGGAATACGAACATCAATTTCCAGTACATCAAATACTCTAACCAATTCTTCTGAAGAATTTAACATATTCAATCTTTCCTTCCGGCTTAACGCATCTGCTATGAAGTTTGCTTTTCCTGGATGATAGCTGATTGTAACATCACAATCTTTAATCAATTATAGCCATCGTCGTTGTCTCATATTAAGTTCATTCTGCGTAAAGATATACTTTAGACTTTTGTAATATGTGTAAATTTCACACTTTTCACCATAAAGATAATGCCTTTAAAGCTTCAGTGTAAATACGATTGCGGTTAATTCCAGATCATGCATAAGATATTTCTGTTCATGAGGTTTTAGCTGTCTAGAAGAATATGCAATTAAATTACCATGCTGCATTAATACGCATCCTAGTCCTCGGTAGGAAACATCGCTGTAAATGATAAAATCTCCTTGTTCGTCTGGTAGTACTAATATAGGTGCGGTCACCAATCGGTTCTTCAATTCCTGAAAACTTTCTTCACATTTTTCATTCTACACGAACTTTTCATTCTTTCGAGTCAACTTGGTTAATGACGTAGCTATCTTTGCAAAATCCTTAACGAATCTTCTGTAATAGCCAGCTAATCCCAAGAAACTTATGACTTCTGTCGGTGTTTTTGGTCTTTCCATATTTAATACGGCTTCAATCTTTGCTGCATCGACCTTAATTCCTTCAATGCTGATTATGTGGCCTAAGAATTGTACTTCTCCTAACCAGAATTCACATTTCAAAAACTTCGCGTAAAGCTGTTCTTTACTTAAGATTTCCAAAACAATCCTTAAATGCTCGGCATGTTCTTCATCGGTCTTCGAGTAAATCAAGATGTCATCAATAAATACAATCACAAATCTATTCAAGTAATTCTTGAATACTCGGTTCATCAAATCCATGAATGTTACGGGTGCATTAGTCAAACCGAATGCCATTACGAGGAATTCATAATGTCCATATCTAGTACGAAAAGCAGTCTTGGGAATGTCTTTGGCCTTGATCTTCAGTTGATGGTAACCTGACCTCAAATCTATCTTAGAAAACCATGCAGATCCTTTTAGTTGATCAAACAAATCATCGATTCGTGGTAAACGATATTTATTCTTGATAGTTAACTTATTCAACTCACGATAATAGATACATAGTCGCATTATGCCGTCTTTCTTCTTCACAAATAATACCAGTGCATCCCATGGGGATACACTTGACCTTATAATTCTTTTGTCAAGAAGATCTTGAAACTGTGTTGCCAACTCTTTCAATTCAACCGGTGTCATCCGATACGGAGCTTTCGAAACTATTTCCATTCCTGGCGCCAAATCAATAGTAAATTCGATTTCTCGATCGGGCGGCAATCCTGGAAGTTTATCTGGAAAAACATCAGGAAATTCACATACCACTGGAATATCTTCGATTCTCGGACTTCCCTTTTCAGTATCCAAGATATAGGCTAAATCTTCTTTACATCCTTGACATAGCAATCATTTAGTCTGCATCATTGTTAGGAACTTTTTCCGCTATTTATCACCTTTTAATATTATCGTTGCATTATCCACATTCGCAATTTCACTTTCTTATTCACACAATCAATATGAGCATTACTACCAGATAGCCAATCCATTCCTAAAATGACATCAAACTCTTTTAACTTGAAAGGTATCAAGTCAACGGAAAAGTGATGTCCTGCTATTTCGATATTACATTCTGGACATACTCGATTTACAGGAACTTGGTCGTCATTCGCTAATTTTATAATTATCGTCTCGCCCAACCGTTGAATTTCACAATATATCTTATCAATAAATTCTTCAGAAATAAAAGATTTTGTGGCTCCAGAATCAATCAATACTTTTGCATCAACAGAATTCACAGAAAGCGTACCTGCAACCACACTAGGATTCTGCACAGCTTCCTTCATAGTCATATTAAAAGTTCTCGCTTTAGGCTGGTTCTGCTGTGGTGGTGGAGGTAGTGCCAATGCTTTCGGAACACTAGCTGCAATCGCTGGTCCTCTATAGTCCCTAGCAACATGTCCTTTCTTCCTACACTAGAAACACGTAACGTCTACCTTACTCATTGGGCATTCATTGGAGTAGTGCCCTTTCTGTTTACACCTGAAGCATGTCACATTTGCCTTATTGCAGACGCCCACATGTTTCTTACCACATATTTTACAGTATGGCAATGGTGGTCTGATGATTCCCTGTTGGTTTGGAGCTTGGAAATGATTACCTGTCCTCTGATTTCCTGGTCCCATCGTTTTAAAATTCATATTTGTTCGGGCTTAAAATCCCGGCTTCTTGTTGGAACGGTTCTGAAAATTTCCTTGTCCTTTTTCTTTTAGGACATATTATTTTCCCCTTCAATAATAATCATGGGTTTCTGAACCACGACCGTATATGTCATCAGTTCAAATACTGCCACTCTGTTACGAATCCATGGCTGCAATCCCCGCTGGAATCTTTTAGCTCGTTTCTCATCAGTATCAACCTGTTCCGGAATAAACCTAGCCAATTCTGTAAACTTGGTTTCGTATTCAGTCACTGACGTATTCCCTTGCTTCAATTCCAAGAACTTTATTTCCATCTGGTTATTCAGATAACGAGGAAAATACTTCTCCAGAAACAACTCAGTGAACCTATCCCAAGGCACGATACCTTCACCTTCTAAAGCTTTCTTGGATTCCCACCAATAATTAGCCTCTTCTCTCAGGAAATAGCTAGCAAAATCAGTCTTCTGATCTTCTTCAACTTTCACTAATACGACGGCTATATCTATTTCTTTTAGTCAGGACCTAGCCTTAGTAGGATCCGCCGTGCTCCCAAATTCTGGAGGCTTAACTGATTGAAACTGCTTAAAAGTAGCAACAGGCACAACTGGTGGTACCTGAGGTTCAGGACGGGGTGGATGTTGTAACATTTGCAGCTGAAACTGTTGTTGTTGTTGCTGCATCTGTTGTTGCATCATTACTAGTTTTTGTTGCATCAGATGGAACATTTGGTTCATGGTATTATTATTCTGTTCCTTAGAATTGCTATTTGATGTCTAAGTTCTGGTTTTTCTTTTTGGTGCCATTTTTCTGATAATAAAACAAGCAGTTCTTTTAATAATTTTATTAAACAGTTGAAAGTGAATGAAGAAAAAATTTGTCTTATATTAAAACAAAAATTTTGAACAATTTAGGATTTTAAGAAAATCATTTGAAACAATTTAGAATGTTAAATAAATAAACTAAACAACATTATTTTAAACATTTCATTTATCTTTTCAAAATTAAACAGAATTTACAGATATGGGAAGACTGTAACACAGTAAAGTAAATATAAATGCTGCAAAGACTAAAAATTTAAGCAAAAGAAAGAAAAAGGTTGAAAAAGGTTTATTCTATATAATAGACACCAGCATCAGGTGTTAGCGCTTGATACAAAAGTCCAACATAAAGTCTATCATAACCGCGGCTGATCACAACTGAGTACACATACATCTAGTCTTACTATACTATAGCTGCCTTTATCTACATATATCACATATACTACAAAATCCCGATCCAACTGTCACACATCAGAACCCTGGCGGAATACAGTCTAACTCCCGTCGAAGGGTTTCAATAACTGGCTGAGCAAGATGAGTGGCTCTATGAAACTCTGCATAGGTATGAGTCCCATCATGAATCAATGCATCTAACTCAAGAGAAGCGCTGTAGACAGTCTGCTATAACCTCTGCCTCAATAAGTAATCTGGCTGAAGTGCTAATAAAGGTCCTCTATCCCTCTGGTCAAACAATCCCATAATCTCCCTGTACTGGGATCTCCAATAATGCACATTCTCTCTCACACTGTTATACTCATGTTAAGGTACCATATGCGGCTCTCTAACCTGACCAACTGACTCCTGGGACAGAACTCTGGGCATCCCAGCAATATCCTTATGTGGAAATTTCAACTATAACCCTATATCATGCTCTCCGATCCCCTCAACCGGGGCCATCTGAAATATCTTCGTAGCTGGAGCATACACGGGTAAAGGAAGTGGAGCTGCAACTGGTGGAAACTCTGGCTCTATTTTCGGGATAAACTGATACTCTAGAGGTAATGGGGGTGGTAGCAATGGCTCGAGAACTCCAGGGGATCAAACATCTCCATATGATCCGGTAACTGCTCTGGTGCTGGAAGTGCTGGCTCCTGGGGTATCTGTGTTGGTGGTACCTACACTAGGGCCTCTACTGGTACTGGTGGTATCACCGGGGCTACTGGTCCTGTCACTGTCCTCTCGGAAGATGATGATGCCATCTAATAATATAACCAAAACACAAGACAAGAGAGGGTCACTTAGCATTCCTAGAACTTATAAATTTCTTACCTTAAAATTATCAAACCCTAATAACCCTATTCCTATCTTATGTGATCTTCCTCTCTTATCTTAATCTTAATATTCTTATTTCAGGGACCAAAACCTACAGCTGTGATGCCAAACTGTAACGCCCTCCAAATTTGGGAGTTACATGTTAATATCTAATATAACATAAACCTGTATAATAATTATACAAACATATGTCTAACCCCTTTACATCTATCCAGGATCTTTTCTGGTTGAGGTATGAAAATAAGAACAGCACATTATATTTATTACAAACTCAAATATAAAATCTCATAGAAATCTCTTTATTAAAAACCATTATCTAAACAAGTTTAAAACTAACATCATTTTATTCAAACTCACACCACAACTATCTACACTACACCTGCTTAGGTAGTTCAAAGCTCTATTTCTGAATTGGGATTAACGCTCTTGGTATTAGAGGGTCCCGCTGCTTGACACGCTTCTTTACCACACGAGTCCGGATATGTTTCATTCTCTTTCTTGACTGAAAACAAGCAAGGTGAATAACAACAAAAAGGGGTGAGCCAAAATTTGCTCAATAAGTCCATAATATATAAACTGTATTATAATTAAACTAAATGAACCGGTAATCTGGCTATATCTGTAAAGATGTAACCCTGTAAGGAAAAATGAAGGCCACTATTGGTGATTATCAATAAAGTAGACTGGACACAAGTTCACACCTATATTCTACTGATCAGTTAGGATATATTGCAGATCTATACCTCTATGTATAGACCCATTCTACTGATCAGTCAGGATACATTGCAGATCTATACCTCTATGTATAGACCCAGTCGGGTATCCAGACTCTATAGCCCAAAACAAGGATCCGATTAATTCCCGATCCATAGGACAAGTGTATACCTGATCCTTAACAGCACCATCCAGTCCACAGATGAGCAACCAGAATAATCGGTATGCTTTGATGTATCCCAACATCAGAATATATCAGGATATGTATATATATATATGTAATCTATTGGAATATGAATAGAGGATCCTATGAATAAGGAGAAATCAGGAATCGAAACAAAATACGAATAAGAGAATTATAATTATGTATTAGTGTATGTGAATGTGAATTATTATTGTTCAACTGAATTGAGAATCTGAATAGAAGAAAGCAATTCACTATTCTAAACTTAGAATCGGGGAAAAATTTGCCTACTACGCAATTTCCACAAGTATATCACCGTTCTCTAACACTGGCTCGGTCCACCTTGTTGTCTTCGTCTCTATCAAAGAAAGATACCCATTTAGTCAACTCGTATCTCAATTGCGTCTCAAACCGACTTTACGTAGCCCTCATTATCTACCCATACGCTTACAGTTGACTCGTATAACAAATGCTAGCAACTAAGACTCGATTAACCACATAATTCATATAGCACATAAGTCACATAGTCATTTTAGGCTTAAAATAATTTTTAGAATCGAAATAGGATCACTATTCGCATTATTAAACAATATATGACTTGTTTCCTAATTTTCAGAATTTATTGGACTCGTATCTATGATTAATAGAATCTATAAGTAAATAAATATCGAAAACCAACGCAATTCCAAAAGAAATTAAGGTTTGAAGCTATTTTTAATGAAAACATATCATTTTTCCGAGTCGAAGGGCTTTCGTTTCGTCTAAATCGAATAAACGGTTTAATTATTATTCAATAAATAAGAATAAATCAATTTATTATTCAATATAATCAATTATTCAAAATAATTGAACCTCAAAAATATTTATAAATAATGTTTTGGGAAAAATCAGAATTAAAAATGATTTTCCATAATATTTGGAATTCAAATGAATATATTATGATTTATTGAAAATAATTTGATTAATTATCAAAATAATTAATCATTTTTATATAATTAATAAATAATAAATATTTACTAAATAATTAATAAATAAATAATCTCAAATTTTAGAAAATATTTCAGATTTATTTATAAAGTAAATCAATTAATTAAATAAATAATTAATCAATTTATTTAAATAAATAAAACTGATTTTTATAATTTATAAAAATAAAAGTAAAACTAATTATAAAAAATAGTTGTCAGAAATTGAGTTTCTGTCAGAATGGATCAAAACCGGGTTGTAAAACGGGTTTTAACCAGGTCACCAATAACATCCCGGGTTGGGGATGAACTAGCTGGAACTTGCCCAGAATCCGGCGACCGGCCAGGATTCCGGCAAGTCCAATTCGTGCCAAAAACAACAACGTTTGGTTTGTTTCTAACTGGGTTTCTATTCCAAATCAACACAGCAATCCAACTACGGCCATAACATCTCTGAATCATCCCTACATCAACTTCTCCGGTGAAATCGATCGAAACTCTGGCCAACTATCGATTTTCTTCATCTGTACATGAAACTTCACGTTCCGTAGCTTAAATCAAAGCTTTTTGAACATGGAATCAAACCCCTAACCTCTAACAAACCAAAAATTACTCAAACTCAAAAAAGATTAAATCAAAAATTCATATAAACCCTAGCAATCGAACTATCACTTACACCTACCGTTTGATGAAATTGATAGCATGAATCGATTGTACACATCACATAGAAGCTATATCAATCATCAAAAATATTTAATAACCTCCTGAGCCAGAGCCTGTCGCTTAAATGCGGTTTACCGTGGTTCACGTGGTTTGCAGGCTATTGCGTGAGCCCGTAGGGTTTACCCAGTGCGCACCCGAAGGGTAGCGGCTGCAGGTTACCTACGATAAAAAAACATTTAATAACCCCTAGAACTAAAAAAACCCTAATTTCAATTAAGAACCCTAAAATAGAAATAAAAAAATACATGAATCGAAACATGAAATTTACACTGTAAACAGAAAGAACAGATCAAGAGATTCATTTTGAGTACTTACATGACTGGATTTAATGCTCAAAATCGATTGAAATCACGGCTTGAATTTCTGACCCTAATCACAAACCCTAACCCGATTGCAGAGAAAATTCTGATTTTTCTGAATTTTTAATAATTTTATTATAATTAATTAATAAAAATTAGGCTATTTATAGTAATGAAAATAATACTCCTAATTAAAATTAAGGCCCTAATTATACATCTAATAAAATTAATTGGCCTTTAATTTCATAATTTTTGGTTATTAATTTTAAATTTTTAAATATTAAATATATACAATATATATGCCAAAATTCAAATACAAAGAAATTGTATAATTGAAAGTCCCATAATTTTATTAAAATAAAAATATGTTTTTTGTGGGCTTTTAACGCTCGAATGGGCCCGAAAAAGTCATTTTTCGCGAAATGAGAAAATTTATAAAATAACTGGATGTTCAGAATAACGCTATGGTACAAGCCATACTGGGCAAAATAAGGCAATTATTTTATTTGAAATATCAGCTATTAAAACAAATTTCGGGTCATATAACTTTTGATACGAAGGCTTTTAACATGAAATAAAATACCCGATAAATACTTGGAAAATACCCTGACATTACAGAACACACATAACACATAACAGCTAGGGTTTTTATGACTAAACACACTTAATGTCATAATAAAACACATAATTTCACCTTTATTATGATATAATACAATCGTAATTTCTCAGTCGTTACAGTTAACGAGAGTTAAGATGATCAAGCTTTGTAAGGTTTAGAAAGTGAAGACATATAGATTAGGAAAGGAAGTTCTAGGTGGCAGTAACTCGATCTCTGTCAAAAAAGGAAAGCATCTGAGGCAAGTAACTTTGCCCCTTTCTTATAAATTCTAAATGAGAACGAAATGATAAGAAAAATTATTTATGTTGTGAAATAATAAAGAGAATGATTATGGTGATCCTGTTATTTTTTTTTTGAATTTAGGTGATCGTCGTTATTTGATCTTGTTGATAAACCCTGTTATTAGCATGATTCTTTTCAGATAAGCTTACCTCGATTCATATTGGTATCTGGTTTCTTTTAAATATTCATATTCCCTATACTCCCGGATGAATCATTTTCCCAATTAATATCTTTGTTAACCTAGATCCCCATATTAATACGTTTCTTTCTTCAAATAGCGTTGCTTAGTTTACGTTGTTAATACCTATGTTTATCCTTGATCGTTTCCTAACTTACGTTTCCTTTCGTATACATTTGTTTATCCCACCTGAATTCTTGAAATGAAACTAAGAATGATTTTCAACTAGAAAGAGTCCAAATGATTTCAAAGGTTGGTAAATGTTTAAAATGGAGTTAGGTTTTGAAAGTACTATGATTTTCCAATATAAAGGTTTTCAATGAAATCCTAAATATTGGATAATGACATAAGAGGCTAGCAGGGCTAGTCTAGTCGCGTAAGAGGCTAGCGTGGTTAGTCCGGCATTATAGGATGAAATAATGCCTTAGGTACCTTATGTGTAATATCCGGGATATCGCTTGTAATAATTTTATTAATAAATGATTATTATATGATTATTATGTGATTTATGGTGAATTATCTGTTGATTGATATTGATAAATAGATGTATATATGTGATTAAATGTGAGTATGTTAATGTTATTATGTCCAGAATAAAATATAGATAATTGTGATATTTTTCTGGTAATTTTGGTTTGTTATATGATTTTATAATGATTTACAGATTTAATAATTATTTTCTGAATAATTACAAAACTATTTTATAAAAACCGGGAATCGTCCGGATTCAATCGTTTTTACGTTTTTACAACCTGAAACTCTTCCGAAAACTCCTTCCTAATCTAATTTGATAATTCTAAACATTTTCCGTGTTTTAACTTTTTCAATCCGGATTACGGTTTGACCCGTACGCGTCCCGCCGCAAAATTTCCGATACGTTAATCACGATAAATCAACAAAACCCGTATTCTCGAAAGACGGGATATTATTACATTATTTTCGTATAAGGTGTTTTTAAGAAGCCCGGTTTGGATAATTATCCTATACGGGTATCAAAACAGATTGTTTTTGCAGTTACTTAGCGGCTAAGCAACTAATTTATTGATCCAACACGATCTAATATTTTGTAAATATAAATAGACCTTTTCTTATTTCATTTTATTCGTATAATCATAATCAATCAGTAACAATATAGAATTTACAGAGAAAACCCTAATTATTCGTTACGTTCTTGAAAATCAAAAGCACAAATGAAGGCGTTATCAAACTACGATTCGAGCGTGCCATATATCAAATCGAAGCTCTCGAAAAGTTTTTTCTGAATCAATCAACCATTTTGGTGCAGAAATCAAGGTTTTTATCCTATTTATTCATTTTATTTTGAATTATTTAATGATTAAATTATGAAATTTTGTTCTTGATGTTGTTGATATGATTTGATGGAATAATCATGTAGATAATTTTCTCCTGATTAATTTGGTATATTATATGTCAAAAATAGGGATCAATAACATGGTGAAAATGAGGTTTGATTCTGTGAAATTTCGAATTAGGGTTCATGAATCTGTATGAATAATTTCAATTGAAAATTGGGGATTTTTAAACTGTTATTCCTGGGCAAATTCTGACCATATGATCATGTACATCTGGTTAAGGAGAGTCGATTCATGGGCTCAAATTTTACGGGGGATGTCGGGAACAGGCTCGCCGGAAACCACCGCGTGGCGGCGCCGAAAAAGTTCGAGCCGAATTCTCGGCTAATACGTAGCTTGTTTACAAAGTTTGATTACACAAAATTATTCAGGGCATGGTCAGGAACGAATCTGCACCTTCCTGTGTATTTCTGGGCAGGGGAGGACAACGGTCGGCGAAGTCGGAGAAGACGGTTGGGGGGGGGGGGGAAATTACATTTTCCACCCCGGTAGTTTTCAAAAATTATAAATCCTGTATTTTAGTTTTTAAAATCCACAAAAAAAAGATTTCTGTTTTAATTATTTTCAAAATTATATTTTCATTTATTTTTAAAATCAAAAAAATGTTTATTTATTTATTTTAAATTCAGAAAACTGTTTTAATTAATTATTTATTTAAAAATAAATTTGATTTATTTTATTAATTAATTTTAATTAGTTTTTAATTCTTTTAATTAATCGATTAATTCAAAATTAATTGATTAATTATTAATTGATTTTATCGATTTAATAATTAGATTTAATTATTTATTTTTGATTTAAAAATCTTGAAAATAGTCTAGAGCTTTAAAAGATAATTTAAAATTATTTTTAAAGCTTGATAATTATTATTAAATCATTTTAAAGTAAGATTCGGGTGTTCGTACCCTGTTATTTAATTATAAACTGATTTGGAGACTCGTTTTAATTCCGAAAATTTTCAAAAATTCTTATTAAATACCTGGAAAATCATTTTAATTCTGAATCTTCTTTGAATAATTATTTTAATTGAATATCTTACTTGCTATGTAATATCCCATATTTTCAGATATTATTATTATTAATATTATTTGGAGTTGTTTATGTGATTTTTATGTGAATTTTAGTGAATTATATGATAATTGGAATTGATGTTTGGATGTTTATATGTGATAAATTTTGAGTATTTTAATTTTTATATGTCCAGAATAAAATATAGATAATTGTGATATTTTTTCTGGTAATTTTTGGACTATTATATGATTTTATAATAATTTATGGATTTATTAATTATTTTCTGAATAAGTACAAAACTATTTTATAAAAATGAGAATCGTCCAACTTCAACCATTTTTGTGTTTTTGTAATTCAGAACTCTTCAGAAAACTCCTTCCTAACCTAATTTGATTATTCTGAGCATTTTCAGTATTTTGACTTTTTCGATCCGGAGTACGGTTTGACCTGTACGAGTCTCGGTGAAATTTTTTCGATACGATAATCATATCGGTAGATCAATAAAACCCGTATTCTCGAGAGACGGGATATTTTTACATATTTTTTCATAGAGTGTTTAATACGAAACTCGGTTTTGATAATTATCCAAATCTGATATTAAATTGTATCTTTTTATAGTTACTTAGCGGCTAAGTAATCTATTTTCGAATCCGATATGATCCTATGGAATGCTCGATACGTGTTTAAAATGTATTTATATGGGATTATATAATTTGGATGCGTGTTTATTAGCGTCTTTATCGAGGTACTCATTTTATCTCGTTTTATGTACATTTGAAGGTATTTTATTTGTTTTCAAGGTTTTTTGCTAATTTAGGAAGTGTTTCATTTTTTTTCAAAAATAAACGGACCGGGATCCCACCGGGACGTCAAAGCCCACAAAATTCCCGTTTTTATTTTTATAAAATCATACAAATCTCAAATACCCATTATTTCCGTATTTTTGAATTATTCATAATTTTTGGGGAATTTTGATATAAATTTTATATTTTATTACTTTTAAAATGATTCTCCATAATTATTATTTTTGGGCCTAATTACATTAATTAGGGGATAAAACACCCTTAATTAATTTTGGGGGATATATTTTCTGTAAATATAGATAGCTACTTAATTTTTATTTTATTGATCTATTTTCATAAAAATTTCAGAAAATAGAAAATTTCAAGAACAAACTTTTGGTGGTATAATTGTGTTCATCATAAAGAATCATTGATTTTGAGAGTTGTACTAATCCAATCTTGATGCCCGAATAACCGATTTGAAGCTCTAATCAAGCCCAATCTTTTGATACCAGCATCTCCATATGAGGTTGATTCTTTGCTAAATTCATTATTTTGTTCTTGGTGTTCAAATTTGATTATGCGTGTGTAATAATTTCAAGGTTGTTTTGATGATTTAGTAAGCTTTATCATGGATTTTAGGATCATTATCATATTTTGTTCGGATTGTTTGATCATTAAAAGTTATAGGACGAGTTCTTGTTTTTTTTAGAATCTTGAATTCGATTTTCTGAGTTTTTGGTTAATCGTTTATTGATTTGATTAGTGGGTTTAGATTGTACGGATTCTGAGCTTCATTATCATATAAAAAACGTTAGATTTGGTTTCGAATTGCTCGATCTAAGTTTTCCAGCGAATTCGCCGTGTTCTTGCTTCGAGTTGATTGGATTCTTGGTTCCTGATGTTAACTGCGAATGTTAGAGGTTTGTACGAGTTCCAGAAGTGATTTTGAATTAAACACGCTGAAAAATTGAAGGATTTGGTTCTATTTTGGATCACCGGAATCAGGGAATTCGACCGTACTCCCGACTGGAATCTGGAAATTCCAGAAACTGGCAAGAAACCGGTCACCTTCTCCAAAATTCTAGCGATACCTCCGCCCCAGTAAATCGCCATTTGATCTGTGTTACCCAAAACGTGAAACAAGAAATCTGCTTCTATTATTTTTGTTTTAAAATTTATTTCAAGATTCATTTTTCTTTTCAAAAATTATTTCTTGTATTTCCAAAATGAATTTAGTTAATTATTTTAATAATTAACTAAATTATTTTAAATTCCAAAATTATTTTATTTTATTATTTTTCAAAAATCAAAATTTAATTTAATTATTTATAATTTATTTTAAGTAATTATTTATGAATTTAATTAATTGATTAAATTCATTTAATCAATTAATTTTATTTATAAATAGTTAAAGAAGGTATAATTATTTATAATTAATTCAAATAATTCCTAAAAAATATATTTAATCTTTTAAAATTTATATTTAGATATTTAAAATTAATTAATATTATTATTAATTGATTTATTCCTATTTAATCTTATTTTATTCTTAATAAATAAACCGTTTATCCATTTAAACGAACGCGTCCAGACTCAGAAAAATATTTCGCTTTCACTAAAAATACTTTCGAGACCCAAATTCTTTTATTTTGAAAGGTCGCTTGTTTTGCGAGTCATTCTGAGTCATTTATTGATCGATAAATCATATTTTTGACCCGATTTTAGTTTTAAATGTATCGAGTCGAACCTTTTGATGAACCAAGTCATGTGTTATATGAATTATGTGATACATGGATTATGTGATTACGTGCATACGTGGGTCAATGGCCTTGTATTTGACTGTCTTCTTTATGTGCGGGCTATCGTATGGGTAGATAATAAGGTTTTGAACCGCAGTTCATCGAGTAATTATCGTTTAAATGATTAAAGTTGAATCTTTTAATTATAGATGCGGATCATTCGAGTTTATTAGAAAAAGATGTGGGATAAAGAGTGAAAGGAAATGGTGTTGGTTATCAAGCTTCTAGCAATCGCAGAAGCGGTGTATCAGTAAATTATGGGAATACAGGATGGTGATGCCATAAGATGTCAGAATGAGGGATTGTGTTATTACGAGTATGACTAACTGCTAAAAACCAAAGGCAAGTATCCCTATCATCACTTATTGTTTAAGTGATATTTATTTTGAATCCTCTTATAAAAGTATTGTTTTCCATATTCTCAATTCAGAATAGATAAATGTTTTACATATCGCTGAATTAAATACTTATTATGCAAGTACTCTCTGCTATTCTATGTTCAAAATAGTTAAATGCTTTTACTTATCAAATTAATGGATTTATAAAGGTTTTAGATTTTGAGAAAATGATTTGGTTGCGAGTATTCCTGCCCAAGTGAATGGGGGAATAAAATTATTACGGGTGTCGAGTATTATGACCCCTTTCAATAAAAAGTTTTAAGATTGGATGGTTACTGATTGCGTAAGAGGCCGAGGCGGCGGCCCAGCGGAGAGCCATGTATTATATAGGATATAATACCTCGCTAGGCTAATATGTGCCTTGGGTGCCCCATTTATTTAGTTGGATATGCTTCGGCATATCATTGAACCCTGATCATATCATTGAACTTGTGCTGTAAGCTTTATTTCTTGTAAACCACCAACGGTTGATTTTCCAGATACTAAACCATAAAAATACAATACTACTCTACAAATACATACACACCATAAACCAAGTATTGCAACAAAATTTCTTGAGTATACAAAAACTTATATACCCTAGAATACCCTATGACACCAAAGATCTATACCTTGTATTATCATTGAACCATTGTTCATCGGATACTTGATTCTTCATCAGGCTTGCAGCGTTCTTCATATTTACACCTTGATATACCTTGGTGAAACCTATGAAATATTTTATGCTCTGAGATAAATGATTTATCAATGTTAATTGTGATTCTATTCTTACTGAATTACAATGGTTATCATATTGAATCATTTTAGAATTGGATGGTTTTATAAATATGGACCAGATTCGTGATCATATTAGGCCAACGTGTGCCTTGGATCCAGTATAGAGGGCAGAGCTGTGTGCCTTGCTCGGGGTTAGTGTGTGACTGATCAACAGTCTAACCTTGGTTTTTTTAAAAAAATGAAAGTGAATGTCCAATTATAATCATTGCTTATCAAGAAACTTGATTCCTATAAATCATTTCAACTGATAGTTGTTTAACCTCAGTTATTGCTATTATGACTTGTTGAGCTAGTGTAATAACCCCAAAATTTTTTCAACTTTTTGTAACCCTTGTGAATAGTGTTTTAGCTGAATGAGAAAACTTTTCACGCCACACTATGTAGGGGTTCTGTTATGGATATTCTGGGATTTTATTAGTACTATATGAAGTATATAAGTGTATGTAAATATCGTCAGAACCCAATTCCGAACACTTTGGTTTTTCCCGGAAATCCACAAGATACGGAGAGAATTGAGTATAAGGTAACAGGATAAAAAGGATTTAAATTAAAGGATTATAATAGAGGATCATAAAAAGGAATATAATGTATTGAGAAAGGTCAAGGGAACCTAAGTAATAAGATCCCGGGTATGATCCTTCAAACGATAAACGAGAACGAAAGTTAAGCGAACCGTGCAACAGATCAGCGGTCATTAGGCAAACGATTAGGGAGTTAATCAAAGGGTTTAAGGGGAGTGATGTCATCCAACCAATAGAAAGGAGACAAGGAAGGGAGGATGACATCATAGGGGTGACATAAGCATGACATGGAAGGAAGGAAGTGTGGTTGATTAAGGACCACACAAATTCAAGGGCAAGGTGGTAATTTGCTAAATCAAAAACAAAACCAAGCCAACCAACTAGCAAATCATTTCATCAAAAATCAGCCAAGGCATTATTCTTCATATTAGCTCTCGGCTTTCTTCATTTTTCAAGGCCAAAATTTTCAAAAATCAAGATCAAAGCATCCTTAATTGGTAAGAAAATTCCCTAACCATCCTTATGCTTAGTAATGGCTATATCATAAGTTTAAGCCACAAATTCTTTCTCTAGCTTCTTGATTTAATCATTGGAGAAGACAATGAATAGTGTTTTCAAGTTTTAACTTGAGTTTTTTTTCTTGTTTTCTTGAAGATCCAAGCTTTCTTAAGACTACTCCAAGCTTATTAAGGCTTCCTAGCTTCACCCACCAATCCAAGGAAGGTATACCACTTTCAAACCCTAGGTTCATATATATTATAAAGTGATTTTGATGAGTAAGATGTTATGGTATCTTGTTGTTATGTTTAGAGTTGAGATTTGGAATGGTGGTGAAATGAAATGATAATTTAGTGGTTTTGATTTAAAGAAACTTAAAGCATGATTAAAGTTAGGTTAAGCATATGTATGAATGAGTAATATTGAATTGTTTGGGATTGTTATGATGTGGTAAGGATGGGTGTTTGATGTGTGTGGATTTGAGGATGGTTTGTGATGATTGTGGGTAGTTTTAAAAATGGGAAATCGCGTAAACATAGCCGTCGTAATGTCCGATTTTCTTTGGACTGTTTTGTGCATAGCATTAGGACCCGAGAACCCCCTGTTAAATTGTGACCACTGCCATGTTTAGATAGCTCATGTTACGAGCTTCGTTTTGATATGTAGTTCGTCCGATTCCGATTTACGGTTTAGGAGAAACGACCGTTTCAAGTAACGGTGTTTCACGAACGAAACTTTTTCCCTCGCCTTACTTTGGAATGTAGGTTAAAGACCAAAAAGGATTAATTAATGTGTGAAACATTTATGGTAAGTGTGTTAGGCAGTTGGTAAGTCATTCGCGAAGGAATCGCGTTAAAACTCGTAAAGGTCAAGTTATTAAAAATGGTGGAGCCGAGGGTACCCGAGTGACTTAAGCGAATCGGTGAGCGTAAAACTAGCATTAGAGTCTAAGTTAGTTAAAGCATAGACTTACAAGTGATTTTGGTTTAATTCCAACTTACTTGTTGTTTATAGGTTGCCAGACTCGTCCCGAGCCTTTCTCACCCCCAAGTCGCTCAGGCAAGTATTCTATCCGATACACTGTTGTTGTGATGTAAATGTATGTATATGCATTATCTTGTGATATTGCATGATTGTTATTTAGTAAATTCTTGCGATATATTGTAGCATGTGATATGGTATATATGCATGCCTGATTTATATTCTTGGTTTATATATCTGTTGGTTCAAATGCTTATAGTTGCATAATACCTATGCTAGAGATAAGCGGTATTTGAGTTTACCCTTAGTATAGGGGATAAAAGGTGAACATATTTCTAAACCGGGAGGCGAGGCTCCCGAGTATAATATATATTTATATATATTGATATAGTTTTTAAAACTATTAATCGAATAAGGTTTATTCGATAACTTTATTTTATTTAATGAATATTATTACGAATATTCATTCGAGGACTTATGACTCCTTTTATTTTATTATTTGAATATTATTCCGAATATTATTCGAGGATGTATGACTCCTTTATTTTATTTAATGAATATTATTTATAACATTCATTCAAGGCATTATGACTCAGCTTATTTTATTTATTGAATATTATTTGAATATTCATTTGAGGATCTATGACTCCGATTATTTGCTGAGATATATTCTTTATTTTATTAAAGAATAAGGTGTAAATAATCAAACTTATTTTCGATTATTCAAATAAAGATAATACTTTCATATAAGTATATCTTGGGTTATTTAATACTCGTTTCAAGTATAAATTTAATACTTCTACTTCAATTATTTTTATAAAGATTATTCTTTATGGGAATATTATTTAATTAATAATATTCAGATATTTTCTAATATTCTGGGGACTGATTTACTTCATTAAATCAGTCTTACTCCAAACACTCTTTAAAGTGTTTTCGAGTCTTCAAAATGATTTTTAAAAGTCAGAGCGGATCCCAAAACTCATTTTTATATTTAAGATCTTCCTTTTTAAAGGGGATTTAAATACTCGCTCAAAAACCTGGGGAGTCCGGCTCGGTGGTGTGTTTTATATTCGCAACAAGGTTGCTGTCTTGGTAAAAGAGTTTTTTTTGATTACTTACCCAATATTCGGGAAGTAAAATTCTTGGAACAAGTTAATCCATTAACAGGCATCGCCTGGGAAATATCGGTGAGTTTTCCTTTCCAACTAGATACGACTTCTTGGTGGAGCCGTATCAACAAGTTTCTACTTGGGGAAAGGGGGAAACGAGCTTTACGTTTCAGAGTCATGGATTTCATCTGAACTAGGAGTGGCGTAAGTGGTCGAGTAGCGCCGGCCCAGCCTTATTATATTGGCCCAAATGGCCTGGAAGTTCCGCTAAGGCGGTCCATTCCTTAGGAGTTCAGTGTTCGGTTGACAAGTAAATCCGACAGGTTCTCCTCTACATGTAGAAAATGGTGGGGTTGTACTACTACGACTGATCATCGTAAGTGGTCTTCCTGGCGCGGTAAACTCCCGTAATGAGTTCATCATCCATTTGGATAATTCTGCAACACTACCCGTAGCATTTCGATCGAAAGGCTACTAATGGGTGGTTGCCGAAGCATTGACAGGGTCAAACATTTTTATTGGTGTATCCATTGAATGAAGTATCTCGTAACTTCATTTCTTTTCAAAATATTTCAAAGATCAAATATTTTCAAGTTTATTTGTGGTCTCATCTATGGGATGACCTCGTGAATTTAATTATACTTTGAACGGTGATAGTTCAAGTAGCTTTATAAATGATATAAGTGTGGGGGAGTATTGGTAACTTCATTCCTTGTTTTTACTTATATCTAGTAAGTAACTATCTTACACACGATAAAGATTTTAGTAAGTATCCATTTAGATACTGGTATTATTGTTATCACTACATATTATCTTGCGAGCTGTAAGGCTCACTCTTGCTTTATTTCTTCATCACACAACAACAGTTAGGAGAGATGGCCAGACTCCAGCAGACCCAGCGCAAGCGCGTGGGAAGCGTCCCGCGTCTTCCCGCTGATATTGTAGCTGCTATAGCTGCAGAGGTAGATCCATTGTAGTTTAGACCATCTACTTTTGAGAATCCAATTATGTATAATTATAACTTGTGGCAGATAATGGCAATTAACTGTAAATTATCAAGTAATCATTTTGGGTTGTAATAATTTTAAATTGTGGATTCAAAGACTTGTACTTATTTCAATTTCATCTCTGAGACTATAACGAGTTGTGGTGTGTGTTAGTGTGGGGTCACAGAATGAGGGTATTTATTATTAATTAAGTAAAGTGATATTGTGGAAAGAAAGACCGTGACAACCCGGATTCCCGACCCCGGATCTGGGGGTGTTACATAAATGGTATCAGAGCTAAGCGTTATAAACCTCAGAGATGATGCGACGATAAAATAATAAACTCACAAAGATAATAAGAACTCTTGCCAAGTTCATGGTCGGACTACTTAAAGTAGTACTGACAGCTAAAACCCTTACGGGAACCCTTATAAATATCATGATAGTAATTTAGCTCGTTTAATGTGTAGGCGCCTGAGATGGAGGACCCTGAGAGGTACGAGCGTGAGCATGATGAGGCATTGCTGGATGTTGAGGATCAGGAGGAGCCTGAGATGGGGGAGGATGAGGAGGACCCCTCAGAGGAGTCAGAGACAGAGGTTATTGCTATTCCAGATGAGGAGGACCCGGATGAGGTCCCAGTAGCTGAGGAGCGTGTTGGATCTATGGTAGTGTATGCTGGTATCCCTTTACCCACACTTCCGGTGGTCAGAGCCCCTACCCCTCCACCACTATCTTGGATTCCTGATGATGACAGCTCAGAGACCCATACTTCCGAGCCTAGGCAGACCGAGGAGGCACCCTCAGCGGCTCCGGATTCACCACCTCTTGACCCTGCCCAGAGGCAGTCTTCGTTAGCTCATGGATATGTTCAGGATGTTTTGAGGACCCGAGTGGCTGTTGCCGAGGCCCGACTGGATGAGGCCAGGAGGGAGTTGGATGCAGAGAGGGCGGGTAGGCGTACCCGAGCTTATGAGACCAGGGCTTCTATACCCCGATCCTTGAGGAGGGAGCTTACAGGGATAGAGCTCACGTCCCGAGCGAGACTCAGATCTCTCCAGGGGAACAGGCATGGTAGGATCTCCAGGCGGCAGGCCGACTATATCTTCCGTCGTGCGATGGAAAGGGTTTGGGAGCTGACCCGTTCCGGTGTGTGATTCAGGATTGATGATGGAATAGTCTAGTTGTCTAGTTAGCCGAGGCCTTAGTAAGAGCCAATTTTCCGGGATAGTTGACTTGTATATAGCATCCCTTTTTCTGACTAGACAGATAGACTCTTGTGTATCACTTTTGGGACAGATGACTGTAGCACTGTTGTACTTTTGACCAGATCAAACTATGTATTCTCGCATTATGTATATATTTGTTTCCTTTCAGTTCAGTTCCATAGTGACGGGATCACTGTTTTATTATTATTATTACTGCACTTCGTATTAGAACTTTCTTAAAATAATAGAATTGCGATATACGTTCTCCCCATTATAAGAGCTGTGCAAGGCACAATGTTGTATATGATTGTGACCTAACGTTGAAATTTTTTCCCAATAATTGTTTTTATTATTATCAGAATCATGCCGCCAAGAAAGATTGGAACTAGGGCGAACCCTGGGTCTGAGGACCAGGGAAGCCATAATCAGGACAATAGAAACCAAGATCACAGTGAAGAGGAAGATGAGGATTATGTGGAACAGGATGACTCCCTGTATGAAGAAGAAGAGGAAACGTATGATGTTGAGGGATTCGAGGTAGAGGCTGAAGAAGGAGAAACCGAGGTTGAGCAACCAGTACCAAACCCAGGCATGGATCCCATGAGCCAGTTCATGCAACTCCTAAGACAGAATTTGGAACGTCAACCCAACCCACCCCCTCAAGGAAGTAACAATGCAGTGGCAAACTCTTTCAGGGCTTTTAAGTCCCTTAAGCCCCCTGAGTTCCACGGATCAGCCGACCCAGTTGAGGCAAGGGCATGGTTAAAGGAGATGGAGAAATCTTTTGAGATTTTGAGTATCGATGAGGCACAGAAAACTGTATTTGCTACCTACCTTCTGAAAGGAGAAGCTAACTACTGGTGGGAGGCCAAGAAAAACATGGAGACAGATGCTATTATAACCTGGGAGAGATTTAGTCAGTTGTTTCTGGGAAAGTATTTCCCGAGGTTTATGGAAAACCAGATGGAGCTCAAGTTCTTGGAGCTAAAGCAGAATGATTTGTCTGTAGCAGAGTACGAAGCGAAATTTACTGAATTATCAAGGTTTGTGCCGGAGTTTGTGAGCACTGAGGAAAAGAAAGCTAGGAGGTTTCAGCAGGGACTGAAACCATGGATTCAGAATAGGGTGGCAATCCTTGAGCTTACGGACTATGCCACTCTGGTGCAAAAAGCAACGATTGTAGAAGTCGGAAGTGAACAGATGCAGAAGGAAAGAGAGAAGAAAGGAATAAAGAGGAAAAGTATGAGCATGGGTGGAGGTTCCGCAGGAAGGAGCTTCCCAACTAGGTTTAATCGAGGAGCAGTGTCCCTACCGGGAAAGAACACTGGGTTTAAGCGACCAATGAGTGTGAGTGTGAGCCAGGGCGGCCAGAAGTCAAGAATGTCCTATTCCAACCAGTCTCGACCCCCATTGCCAACCTGTAACACTTGTGGAAGGAATCACACTGGGGAGTGTAAAGGAAAGCCAGTAACCTGCTTTAAGTGTGGGCAAGTGGGCCACTATTCTCACAAATGCCCTTCGTCAGCCCCTGCCGTCATTCCAACCACCACTTGTCATCAGTGTGGACGCCAGGGTCATTGGAAGAGAGAATGCCCAATGAACAAACCAGCAGCTTCGGGAGCAAGCAGGGCTGCTTCTAATAAGCCACCTACTGCGAGGACTTTCAACATGACAGTCCAGGATGCTATGAAAGATTCAGATGTGATAGCAGGTACCCTTTCTCTAAATTCAGTCAGTGCAAATGTTTTATTTGATTCGGGAGCAACTAAATCTTTTATATCAAAGGACTTTGCGCGTAGGTTAAGACTTAAGGCTAAACCCTTGATAGAACCCTTGCAAGTAGAAATAGCCAATCATGAAATTATTCCTGTTAACCAGATTCACCCCGCCTGTGAGATAGGCATAGGGGAGCAATCTTTCAGTGTTGATCTGATTCCTTTTAAATTAGGGGAGTTTGATGTGATTTTGGGAATGGACTGGCTATCTAGCAACGATGCTCAGATAGACTGTAAAGGGAAGAAAGTTAAGTTAAATATCCCCGGGAAGAAAGAAATTATATTTAGAGGAAAGAGGCAGACGCAGAAATTTTTGACCATGGCTCAGGCCAGAAGGATGCTACGAAAAGGAAGTGAGGCTTACCTAGCCTATGTGGTGGACACACAGAAGGAGGTGCCCAACTTACAAGATATTCCAGTAGTCAACGAATTTGAAGATGTATTCCCCCAAGACCTTCCGGGATTACCACCCGATAGAGTGATTGAATTTGCTATTGAGTTGGCCCCAGGGACGGCGCCAGTTTCAAAAGCACCTTACCGGTTAGCCCCGTTAGAAATGAAGGAATTAGCTATCCAATTGCAGGAACTCTTGGATAAGGGTATGATAAGACCCAGTGTGTCTCCGTGGGGAGCACCAGTTTTATTTGTTAAGAAGAAAGATGGGAGCATGAGGTTGTGCATAGACTATCGAGAGTTGAACAAGCTAACCATAAAGAACAGGTACCCATTACCTAGAATAGACGATCTGTTCGACCAGCTAAAGGATGCTGTTTATTTTTCCAAGATTGACCTGAGAACTGGATATCACCAACTAAAGATTAAGTCCGAAGATATTTCCAAGACAGCGTTCCGTACCAGGTATGGGCATTATGAGTTCTTGGTAATGTCCTTTGGATTAACCAACGCCCCAGCGGCCTTCATGGATTTAATGAATAGAGTATTTAAGAAGTACTTGGACAAGTGTGTGATAGTTTTTATCGATGATATTTTGATCTACTCAAGGACTGAGGCAGAACATGCAGAGCATTTGAGGATAGCTCTAGGAATACTCAGAGAGGAGCAGTTATATGCCAAATTCTCGAAGTGTGAATTCTGGCGGAATGAAGTACAGTTTTTAGGACATGTGATCAATAAAGAAGGAGTATTGGTCGACCCCTCCAAGATAGAGGCAGTCTCAAATTGGGAAAGGCCAACCACACCCACAGAGGTGAGGAGTTTCATAGGATTGGCCGGCTACTATCGTAGATTTGTGCAGGACTTTGCGAAGATCGCAGCCCCTTTGACACGACTTACTCGTAAGACAGAGAAGTTTGAGTGGACGGAGAAATGCGAGAACAGTTTTCAGGAATTAAAGAAAAGGTTGATAACGGCTCCGGTACTGGCATTGCCGGATGGAAAAGGAGATTTTGTGATATATAGTGACGCGTCACACAAAGGATTAGGATGTGTGCTTATGCAGCACGGAAAAGTTATTGCGTATGCGTCAAGACAATTGAAGGAATACGAGGTTAGATATCCTACTCATGACCTTGAGCTCGCAGCAATAGTATTTGCTTTAAAAATTTGGAGGCACTACTTGTATGGAGAGAAGTGCGAGATTTTCACAGACCATAAGAGCCTCAAGTACATATTTACGCAGAAAGAGCTCAACATGCGCCAGAGGAGATGGTTAGAACTAATCAAGGACTACGATTGTGAGATTCTCTATCATCCAGGGAAAGCCAATGTGGTGGCTGATGCCCTTAGTAGAAAGGAAAGACTCAGAATGATAACGACCTCGGAAGAGTTGATAAGGGATTTTGAGAAAATGGAAATAGAGGTAAAGGTAACCGGAACCGGAACTGAAAAGCTTTTTGAGATCTCAATGCAGCCAGAATTATTGGAAAAGATCAGATTGTGCCAAGAGAAAATAATGAATGAAGACAGAAAGTCAATGACTGGAGAAGAGATCCATACTGAGAAAGATGATAAAGGGATAATGAGGTACTCCTACCGAATTTGGGTTCCGAATGTTCAAGAACTTAAAGATGAGATTTTGGATGAAAGCCATAGTTCAAGGTATTCCATTCACCCAGGAAGTACCAAGATGTATAGGGATTTGAAGGAATATTACTGGTGGCCCAACATGAAGAGGGACGTAGCAGAATGGGTGAACAAGTGTTTAACTTGCCAAAGAGTGAAGGCAGAGCACCAGAGACCCAGTGGACTTTTGCGACCCCTGGAGATTCCCGAATGGAAATGGGAACAGATAGCGATGGATTTTGTTGTAGGCTTGCCAAGGACGAAAGCCAATCACGACGCCATTTGGGTAATTATAGACCGATTGACAAAGTCAGCTCATTTCATTCCTATCAATGAGAGATATACAGTCGATAGACTGGTGGACATTTACCTTAAGGAAATAGTGACGCGACATGGAGTCCCAGCGTCCATTGTCTCAGACCGAGACCCAAGGTTCAACTCCAGATTTTGGAGGAGCTTTCAGGAATGTGCGGGGACCAAGTTAAATATGAGTACCGCGTACCATCCCCAGACGGATGGACAGAGTGAAAGGACCATCCAGACACTAGAGGATATGTTGAGAGTCTGTGCAATAGACCTTAAAGGAAGTTGGGATGATCACCTGCCGTTGATCGAGTTTTCTTATAACAATAGCTTTCATGCTAGCATCGGGATGCCGCCTTATGAGGCCTTGTACGGAAGAAGGTGTCGATCTCCCTTATACTGGGATGAAGTAGGAGAGCGGAAGATGCTCGGACCCGAAGTGGTCCAAAGGACCAAAGATATAGTGGATCTTATCAGAGGGCGACTTGTAGCAGCCCAAGACAGACAGAAGAAATATGCAGACCTAGCCCGAAAGGACAAGGAATATGAAGTAGGGGACTTAGTACTGTTGAAAGTATCCCCTTGGAAGGGATTAATGAGGTTCGGAAAGAAAGGAAAACTAAGCCCAAGATACATTGGACCTTTTGAGATATTAAGACGGATTGGAAAGTTAGCTTACGAGCTAGCCCTACCCCCTAATTTGCAACAAGTTCATAATGTGTTCCACGTGTCAATGCTAAGGAGGTATCATCGAGATGCCAGGCACATAGTGGAGTACGAGCAGGTGGATATGCAGCCAGATCTAACTTACGTGGAGAAGCCAGTAAGGATTATGGATAAGAAGGAGCAGGTGCTTCGGAACAAGGTGATCAAGCTAGTCAGAGTACTATGGCAGAATCATAATGTGGAAGAATCGACTTGGGAACTAGAGAGCGCAATGCTAGAAAAGTACCCCCAATTGTTTTCTGTTTGATTCCGGGACGGAATCCTTTTAAGGAGGGGAGACTGTAATAACCCCAAAATTTTTTCAACTTTTTGTAACCCTTGTGAATAGTGTTTTAGCTGAATGAGAAAACTTTTCACGCCACACTATGTAGGGGTTCTGTTATGGATATTCTGGGATTTTATTAGTACTATATGAAGTATATAAGTGTATGTAAATATCGTCAGAACCCAATTCCGAACACTTTGGTTTTTCCCGGAAATCCACAAGATACGGAGAGAATTGAGTATAAGGTAACAGGATAAAAAGGATTTAAATTAAAGGATTATAATAGAGGATCATAAAAAGGAATATAATGTATTGAGAAAGGTCAAGGGAACCTAAGTAATAAGATCCCGGGTATGATCCTTCAAACGATAAACGAGAACGAAAGTTAAGCGAACCGTGCAACAGATCAGCGGTCATTAGGCAAACGATTAGGGAGTTAATCAAAGGGTTTAAGGGGAGTGATGTCATCCAACCAATAGAAAGGAGACAAGGAAGGGAGGATGACATCATAGGGGTGACATAAGCATGACATGGAAGGAAGGAAGTGTGGTTGATTAAGGACCACACAAATTCAAGGGCAAGGTGGTAATTTGCTAAATCAAAAACAAAACCAAGCCAACCAACTAGCAAATCATTTCATCAAAAATCAGCCAAGGCATTATTCTTCATATTAGCTCTCGGCTTTCTTCATTTTTCAAGGCCAAAATTTTCAAAAATCAAGATCAAAGCATCCTTAATTGGTAAGAAAATTCCCTAACCATCCTTATGCTTAGTAATGGCTATATCATAAGTTTAAGCCACAAATTCTTTCTCTAGCTTCTTGATTTAATCATTGGAGAAGACAATGAATAGTGTTTTCAAGTTTTAACTTGAGTTTTTTTTCTTGTTTTCTTGAAGATCCAAGCTTTCTTAAGACTACTCCAAGCTTATTAAGGCTTCCTAGCTTCACCCACCAATCCAAGGAAGGTATACCACTTTCAAACCCTAGGTTCATATATATTATAAAGTGATTTTGATGAGTAAGATGTTATGGTATCTTGTTGTTATGTTTAGAGTTGAGATTTGGAATGGTGGTGAAATGAAATGATAATTTAGTGGTTTTGATTTAAAGAAACTTAAAGCATGATTAAAGTTAGGTTAAGCATATGTATGAATGAGTAATATTGAATTGTTTGGGATTGTTATGATGTGGTAAGGATGGGTGTTTGATGTGTGTGGATTTGAGGATGGTTTGTGATGATTGTGGGTAGTTTTAAAAATGGGAAATCGCGTAAACATAGCCGTCGTAATGTCCGATTTTCTTTGGACTGTTTTGTGCATAGCATTAGGACCCGAGAACCCCCTGTTAAATTGTGACCACTGCCATGTTTAGATAGCTCATGTTACGAGCTTCGTTTTGATATGTAGTTCGTCCGATTCCGATTTACGGTTTAGGAGAAACGACCGTTTCAAGTAACGGTGTTTCACGAACGAAACTTTTTCCCTCGCCTTACTTTGGAATGTAGGTTAAAGACCAAAAAGGATTAATTAATGTGTGAAACATTTATGGTAAGTGTGTTAGGCAGTTGGTAAGTCATTCGCGAAGGAATCGCGTTAAAACTCGTAAAGGTCAAGTTATTAAAAATGGTGGAGCCGAGGGTACCCGAGTGACTTAAGCGAATCGGTGAGCGTAAAACTAGCATTAGAGTCTAAGTTAGTTAAAGCATAGACTTACAAGTGATTTTGGTTTAATTCCAACTTACTTGTTGTTTATAGGTTGCCAGACTCGTCCCGAGCCTTTCTCACCCCCAAGTCGCTCAGGCAAGTATTCTATCCGATACACTGTTGTTGTGATGTAAATGTATGTATATGCATTATCTTGTGATATTGCATGATTGTTATTTAGTAAATTCTTGCGATATATTGTAGCATGTGATATGGTATATATGCATGCCTGATTTATATTCTTGGTTTATATATCTGTTGGTTCAAATGCTTATAGTTGCATAATACCTATGCTAGAGATAAGCGGTATTTGAGTTTACCCTTAGTATAGGGGATAAAAGGTGAACATATTTCTAAACCGGGAGGCGAGGCTCCCGAGTATAATATATATTTATATATATTGATATAGTTTTTAAAACTATTAATCGAATAAGGTTTATTCGATAACTTTATTTTATTTAATGAATATTATTACGAATATTCATTCGAGGACTTATGACTCCTTTTATTTTATTATTTGAATATTATTCCGAATATTATTCGAGGATGTATGACTCCTTTATTTTATTTAATGAATATTATTTATAACATTCATTCAAGGTATTATGACTCAGCTTATTTTATTTATTGAATATTATTTGAATATTCATTTGAGGATCTATGACTCCGATTATTTGCTGAGATATATTCTTTATTTTATTAAAGAATAAGGTGTAAATAATCAAACTTATTTTCGATTATTCAAATAAAGATAATACTTTCATATAAGTATATCTTGGGTTATTTAATACTCGTTTCAAGTATAAATTTAATACTTCTACTTCAATTATTTTTATAAAGATTATTCTTTATGGGAATATTATTTAATTAATAATATTCAGATATTTTCTAATATTCTGGGGACTGATTTACTTCATTAAATCAGTCTTACTCCAAACACTCTTTAAAGTGTTTTCGAGTCTTCAAAATGATTTTTAAAAGTCAGAGCGGATCCCAAAACTCATTTTTATATTTAAGATCTTCCTTTTTAAAGGGGATTTAAATACTCGCTCAAAAACCTGGGGAGTCCGGCTCGGTGGTGTGTTTTATATTCGCAACAAGGTTGCTGTCTTGGTAAAAGAGTTTTTTTTGATTACTTACCCAATATTCGGGAAGTAAAATTCTTGGAACAAGTTAATCCATTAACAGGCATCGCCTGGGAAATATCGGTGAGTTTTCCTTTCCAACTAGATACGACTTCTTGGTGGAGCCGTATCAACAAGTTTCTACTTGGGGAAAGGGGGAAACGAGCTTTACGTTTCAGAGTCATGGATTTCATCTGAACTAGGAGTGGCGTAAGTGGTCGAGTAGCGCCGGCCCAGCCTTATTATATTGGCCCAAATGGCCTGGAAGTTCCGCTAAGGCGGTCCATTCCTTAGGAGTTCAGTGTTCGGTTGACAAGTAAATCCGACAGGTTCTCCTCTACATGTAGAAAATGGTGGGGTTGTACTACTACGACTGATCATCGTAAGTGGTCTTCCTGGCGCGGTAAACTCCCGTAATGAGTTCATCATCCATTTGGATAATTCTGCAACACTACCCGTAGCATTTCGATCGAAAGGCTACTAATGGGTGGTTGCCGAAGCATTGACAGGGTCAAACATTTTTATTGGTGTATCCATTAAATGAAGTATCTCGTAACTTCATTTCTTTTCAAAATATTTCAAAGATCAAATATTTTCAAGTTTATTTGTGGTCTCATCTATGGGATGACCTCGTGAATTTAATTATACTTTGAACGGTGATAGTTCAAGTAGCTTTATAAATGATATAAGTGTGGGGGAGTATTGGTAACTTCATTCCTTGTTTTTACTTATATCTAGTAAGTAACTATCTTACACACGATAAAGATTTTAGTAAGTATCCATTTAGATACTGGTATTATTGTTATCACTACATATTATCTTGCGAGCTGTAAGGCTCACTCTTGCTTTATTTCTTCATCACACAACAACAGTTAGGAGAGATGGCCAGACTCCAGCAGACCCAGCGCAAGCGCGTGGGAAGCGTCCCGCGTCTTCCCGCTGATATTGTAGCTGCTATAGCTGCAGAGGTAGATCCATTGTAGTTTAGACCATCTACTTTTGAGAATCCAATTATGTATAATTATAACTTGTGGCAGATAATGGCAATTAACTGTAAATTATCAAGTAATCATTTTGGGTTGTAATAATTTTAAATTGTGGATTCAAAGACTTGTACTTATTTCAATTTCATCTCTGAGACTATAACGAGTTGTGGTGTGTGTTAGTGTGGGGTCACAGAATGAGGGTATTTATTATTAATTAAGTAAAGTGATATTGTGGAAAGAAAGACCGTGACAACCCGGATTCCCGACCCCGGATCTGGGGGTGTTACAGCTAGTTAGCTCACTCCTTCAAATCTGTTTATGTTATTCTACAGTTGAAAAAGAAATTATTGGTAACGAGGATTCCCAGTCCAGTATTGATAAGTGGATTTTATATCCACTTGGAATGCTTTATTACAAGCTTAAATTGGTGTTTTGGACTCAAGTTATTGGTATTTTGATGTGTTTTTGTGTTATTGCATTTTAGGTATCAGTTAAATGAAGAAAGGAGCTTTTAAAGGAAATGATAAAAAGGGATCAGAATTGGAAGCCTAGGCCATTGTCAAGTTGTAGAAAATCTCGATATCTTCGCGTGGACAGTTGAATCGCCTAATTCTGACGAGTAGAACTCAAGTTATGGGCAAAATAAGATTCATCAGAATTTTCCAGAAAGGCTGCAGGCGCCCGCCTGCTGATGTCAGGCGCCCGCGTGCTGATGCGCGGCTGACTTCGCTGAAAAAGCCTTTTTTGAGTGGAATTTGACGATTTTAAGGGTCCAGGTCCAATATGGGCTTATATATACTTAAAAAAAGGATTTTCATCATGAGGGAAGATTGAGAGATCAAGGAGAAGACCTAGAAGCACAAAATAACTCCAAAAAAGAAGATTTTATTTTCTACTTATGATTCTTTGAAAATAGTTGTAATTTTGGATGCTCGTTTTCATTCTTGTTGAACCTAGACCTTTTTTATTCGTACTTTAATTATTATTCAGTTTATTAAGACCTTCTTTATACCATGCTTTCATTGGAACCCATGGTGACGATGAGTTCGATTATGAACTAATCGTTGTCATGGAATTCTAGCGGATTTACTTATGGATTTCAATAATTAATTTGTTTCGATATCTTGGTGTGTGATGATTGATTGATATCCTAGTATTTGTTGTGCTTATTTGTATTATATACGTAGCTAACATATAAAATAGTTTGTTAATCTCTTTTGAAGCGACAGTGAATATAGAGGTTTAGAACTTGCCATGCTAGCATAGGTTCATGTATTTGTTATGCATGATTCGTAGGTAATTTTAACCATCTTACTTGCCATATGTAATCACGATAGATAACTTGCGCATTAAACCCTTATGTTTTCAATTCTTATAGACATATAAGGACTAAGCATAATTCGTGTCTATTCAACTTCTATCTCTTTTATGGATACTTGGTAGTAGGGTGTTCGTACAATGAAAGTTGGCGTTTACTAGTTTCGTGTTATCTGATTAGTGTCATCACCATTACATGCTAAGGTTAAGAACAATAAGGCTATTGAATGAAGTATTTAATGAAGTTAGAATCCCATGTTTATCATATATAGTAATTCAACCTCAATTCTCTTATTTAATGTTATTTAGTATAATCTCTTAGTTTAATAAAAACCTATTTTTTTATTTGTCTTAGCATTGAGCGATAACCATACATTGTTGTAGAGGTGCATATATTGAACTTAACCTAAACCAGTCTTTGTGGGAATGAATCTGATTTATATCTTATACTATTTGCGAACGCGTATACTTGCGTGAATATTAGCGCGTGTTTTCGCCCTAAAAAGTTTTTGGCGCCGCTGCAGGGGACTCGATGTTAATTTTTTAGTTTACGTGCTTGTCATCAGTGGTCATTAAAGTTCACTGACTCGGGCTCTATTACTCTCACGATTTATTTGTTTGTATTTTAGGTACTCATTACAATGGGAGATCCAGCAGCATGAACGAAAGCCTTGACGGATTTTTCTCAACCCAAGATCAATGACATTCAATCTAGCATTGTCCGGCTAGCTATCACAGCTAATACCTTTGAGATCAAGCCTGGCATAATTCAATGGGTGCAGAATTCAATCCAGTTTAGGGGTTATCCAACTGAAAATCCCAATATGCACATTAGGGATTTCATTGAGATCTGCGACACCTTCAAGTTCAACGGTGTTTCTGAAGATGCTGTGAAGCTGAGACTGTTCCCATTCTCTCTGAGGGACAAGGCTAAGAGCTGGTTACACTCTCTACCAGCTGGTTCGATTACTACTTGGGAAGATCTTACTCAGAAGTTTCTTATTAAATTCTTCCCTATGGCGAAGACAGCTACAGTCAGGAATGCTATTACTCAATTTGCGCAACAAACGGGAGAATCGCTATGTGAAGCTTGAGAGCGCTACAAGGAGATGCTTAGGAAGTGTCCTCATCATGGAATGCCTGATTGGATGATCATCAATTATTTTTACAATGGGATGGAAGCACAGTACAGACCCATGCTCGATACAGTATCAGGCGTAGCATTATGGGTAAAGAGCTATGAGGAAGCTTATGATCTAATTGAACTGATGGTTGCTAATGAATATCAGTATCCAACCCAGAAATGTCAACAGGGCAAGGTAGCAGGAGTTCTTGAGGTGGATATAGTTATGGACGTCACTGCTCAACTAAAGGAATTGTCCATGAAGATCGATTCTCTAGCTAACTTGGGTGTTAATCAGATAACCAGTGTTTATGAGCTATGTGCAGGTTCGCATGCGACGGAGCAATGCACGATATCTATTGAATTAGCTCAGTTTGTGAGCAACTTTCAGAGATCGCAGCAACCAGTTCCAGACACTTATCATCCTGACAACCGGAATCATCCTAACTTCAGCTGGAGCAACAATCAGAATGCAATGCAATAGCCATTCCAGCAGTTTGGAAATAAGCTATTCAACCTTCCTGGTTTTCAGCAACAATTTGCACCAAGACAACAACTCCAACTTCAACAACAAACTCATGATGCAGGTCTATCTTCGAATGAAAAATCTGAATTGGAGGAGTTGATGCTTATGTGAAAAAACCAGGCTCTTATATTCCAAAGCCAAGTTGTTTCTATCTAGAATCTGGAGAACTAATTAGGGCAAATTGCTAATGCCTTAGTGAATCGACCACCAGGAATGCTTCCTAGTGATACAGAAACAAATCCAGGCAAGAGGGAAGTTGAAGAACAGGTGAACGCCATCACCTTAAGGTCTGGAAAAGTCGCAAGCCCCAAAATTCAGCAAGACGAAGAGCCTGAAAAATCTCAAGTTCTAGAATCTGAAGTTTTGGCTGAAGAAGAAGTGTAGAAGGAAGCGGAAGTGGAACCAAGGAAGACTATTGTTGAGTACAATCCTCCTGAGGGTAATACAGGGGAGAAACAGATCTATCCTCCACCTCCTTTTCCTAAGAGGCTGCAGAAGAAAAAGCTGGATAAGCAGTTTGAGAAGTTTCTAGAGGTGTTCAAGAAACTTCATATCAACATACCTTTCGCTGAAGCTCTTGAACAGATGCCTAGCTATGCGAGATTTATGAAAGGTATTCTCTCTCGGAAAGTGAAGCTCGATGACTTAGAGACCGTTGCTCTAATGGAGGAATGCAGTGTTGTGCTGCAACAGAAGTTACCTCCGAAACTTAAAGATCCTGGAAGCTTCATTATTCCTTGCACCATCGGAAACTTGTCATTCGACAAGTGTTTATGTGATTTAGGAGCTAGCATCAATATGATGCCCTTATCTATCTTCAAGAAGCTTGGTCTGCCTGATCCGAAACCAACATACATGTCATTGCAACTAGCTGACTGTTCCATCGCTTATCTACAAGGTATAGTGGAGGATGTCTTGTTCAAGGTGGATAAACTCATCTTCCCTGCTGACTTTGTAATTCTTGACTTTGAGGAGGAATAGAAGATTCCCATTATCTTGGGGAGACCATTCTTAGCTACTGGCCGAACTATGATTGATGTACAAAAATGAGAGCTTACTATGAAGGTTCATGATCAGAAGGTCACTTTTAATGTCTTCAAGGAAATAAAGTTACCCACAGCTCAAGATGAGTGCTTTAAAGTAGAGTGGGTCGACTCTGTAGTAAATTCAGAGCCTGAGCAATTGCCAAAGTCAGATAACTTAGAGAGATCCTTAATAGGGGAATCAGTTATTGAAGATAAAGAAGGAGCAGAGCAATTGCGGGATTTGAATGCACCTCCGTAGATGAGGAAGTTGGATATGCCATTCGATTCTCTTGGGTTAGCAGAGCTGAAAATTTCTTAGGAGCGTTTTGAACCATTTATTCAAGAAGCTCTCACACTTGAGCTCAACCAAATGCCAGATCACTTGAGTTATTCATTCTTAGGTGCACCTCATGATAAGGGGTTGGGATATATTTTTGTTGATGTCGAGAGTGGCCGGACGGACCCTCCCGTGCCTACAGAGGGTTCTTCTCATGTGCAGCAGGTAGTTGATAGGACTGGTGTTGGTGATGAGCAGTACAGGCGAGTAATTAGGCATATGGAGGCCATGCACGACATATACCATCGTTTTACTGCAGATTTGACACAGGCTTTGGGCACTATTTTCTAAGCCACTGGTGTCGAGGTTGATTGGCCACCTGATCCTCCACCCGAGGAGGGTGATCTTTCCGACGACTAGGTATGCCTGAAATTCTTATTATTACCTTCAATGAGGATATCAAAAATTTTAAGTTTGGGGGTGATAATGTAAGGATTAGTAGTGTGTGTGTCCATATAGATTCATATAGATTCATATTGCATGTTTAGTTGTAGTTCATTCATATTTTTGCATGATTGGTCATTTAGGACATATTTGTTTGTTTTTATGTGATTTCATATAATTGCATTTGCATGCATATTTAGCATGATCCCTTAAGATGAACTATGATATTTGATAAGTTGATGTTGATTTGAGTGTGGTGATGACGAATAGAGGGATGTTTAAGTCCTAATGAATTGATTTGCATGCCAGAAACAAATATTTTCACAAAGTCTTATATGGTTGCTTTCGATCTAGATCATGATCATACTTGTTTGTTGTTGAGATTTAATCACTTGGTTATATTTAGAATTTGTGATATTCTCATAATGACGTAAAAACACTGATTTTTTAACTTGGATTTCATTGCTAGTTGTTGTAAGGCTAGGCGTCAAATGGCTAGTAGCCGACTCATATTTTTATGAGTAGTCTAGGGTTGAATGAGATAGAGCGAAACACACTCATTTAGAAATTACTGAAAAAAATAAAATAGAAAAAAAAGAAAAAAAGAAAAAAAAAGTATGTGTTTATGCATAATTGATCAAGAGTGAGCTCTTTAATACTCGAGTTACTAAGTTCTTAGGGGACTGTGTGCCTAGTGACCTAAGGCTTTTAAAGTCTGGGATCCGCTAACCTAACACTCGCTACGTGGGTATTATTGCATAAGTCTTTTGGGACCTCATTCATTGTACGGTCAAATAAACATCTTTGTTATATGTTCAATAATAGTGTGAATCCTTGTATAACTTTAGTCAAAAGGAGGTTTTGTGAGTCATAATGCGTTTATTGTCTATTCTGTTTATAAACTTTTGATTGTTTCGATGATAGATAAGTTATGGTTATTGATCTAGTATCGAGAGATATCTGTTAAGCATTCCACACACGCACGTTTCCGGTTTGTGAGTTGGTTTGTGGGATTTATTCGAACACTATTTTAAGTCATTGCATTCTTAGAGGCATTGGCTTATTCATTTGGTTATGGTTGTTCTGAGGGGATCGATTGAATTATCATTTAGTTGTATTCACGTAGTTGCATTCATGCATTAGGTTTGTTTTATAGTTTTGAGTCTGTTTATGCTTGAGGACAAACATCGATTCAAGTTTGGGGGTGTGATAAGTGGATTTTATATCCACTTGGAACGTTTTATTACAAGCTTAAATTGGTGTTTTGGACTCAAGTTGTTTATATTTTGATGTGTTTTGTGTTATTGCATTTCAGGTATTAGTTAAATAAAGAAAGGATCTTTTAAAGGAAATATGATAAACAGTGATCAGAATTGGAAGCCTAGGCCATTTTCAAGTTGTAGAGAATCTTGTTAGCTTCGCGTGGATAGTTGAATCGCCTAATTCTGACGAGTAGAACTCAAGTTATGGGCAAAATAAGATTCATCAGAATTTTCCAGAAAGGCTGCAAGCGCCCGCCTGCTGGTGTCAGGCGCCCGCATGCTAGCAAGCGCCCGCCTGCTGGTGCTAGGCGGCCGCGTGCTGATGCGCGGCTGACTTCGCTGATTTCGCTGAAAAAAGCCTTTTTTGAGAGAAATTTGACGATTTTAAGGGTCCAGGTCCAATATGGGCTTATATATACTTGAAAAAAGGGTTTTCATCACCAGGGAAGATTGGGAGATCAAGGAGAAGACCTAGAATCACAAAATAACTCCGAAAAAGAAGATCTCGTTTTCTACTTGTGATTCTTTGAAAATAGTTGCAACTTTGGATGCTCATTTTCATTCTTGTTGAACCTAGACCTTTTTTATTCGTACTTTAATTATTATTCAGTTTATTAAGACCTTGTTTATACCATGCTTTTATTGGAACCCATGGTGACGATGAGTTCGATTATGAACTAATCGTTGTCATGGGATTCTAGCGGATTTACTTATGGATTTCAATAATTAATTTGTTTCGATATCTTGGTGTGTGGTGATTGATTGATATCCTAGTATTGGTTGTGCTTATTCGTCTTATGTGCGTAGCTAACATATAAAATAGTTTGTTAATCTCTTTTAAAGCGATAGTGAATATAGAGGTTTAGAACTTTCCATGCTAGTATAGGTTCATGCATTTATTATGCATGATTCGTAGGTAATTTTAACCATCTTACTTGCCCTATGTAATCACGATAGATAACTTGTGATTTAAACCGTTATGTTTTCAATTCTTATAGACATATAAGGACTAAGCATAATTGGTGTCTATTCAACTTCTATCTCTTTTGTGGATGCTTGGTAGTAGAGTATTCATACAACGAAAGTTGGCGTTTACTAGTTTCGTGTTATCTGATTAGTGTCATCACCGTTACATGCTAAGGTTAAGAATAATAAGGCTATTGAATGAAGTATTTAATGAAGTTAGAATCCCATATTTTTCATATATAGTAATTCAACCTTAATTCTCTTAGTTAATGTTATTTAGTATAATCTCTTAGTTTAATAAAAACCCAATTTGTTATTTGTCTTAGCATTGAGCGATAACCATACATTGTTGCATAGGTGCATAAATTGAACTTAACCTAAACCAGTCTCTGTGGGAACGAATCTGATTTATATCTTATAGTACTTGCGAACGCGTATACTTGCGTGAATATTAGCGCGTGTTTTCGCCCTAATAAGTGTGCAAGCTAGGATTTCAGGTTAAGTTGGATCGAGCTAGCAGGAGCTTTATATTGTAGATGAGTTATGTAAGATTGTAAGAATGATATCATTTTCAGCTATAAGTTGAACTAGTTGGGATTCGATTCGATGTAATAAAAGTTAAGGTTGTGGCTTGCTTTCATACTTTAACCTGTTGCGATCATTGGTTGTGTAAAAAGGGTCAATGCATAAAATATTTTATATCCAGGTTTATATATTATATGTGTGTTGTGACCCCAAACTTCTGACCTGGGTTTGGAGGGCGCCACATTATGACCGGATGGAGGTCAGTACAGGCTGATCACCCGTATTATATATAAATGATGGATATTCCAAACGAAACTATTGATTTTTTTTAAGTGAAATGTAAATATTTTACTTGTGCTTTAAGAACTATTTTTATAAAGTATTATGAGTTGAATTTGTTTTTTTAAAATGTGATTTTGAAGCTTTCCAAAAGTCTAATAGAGACCTTTTCGTGAACGATATGTTATGCCAATAATTGATTTATTCAGAACCATATCCTTGAACCCTTGAAACCTTAATACAGAGATTCATATTATTACTATTAAGTTATTTCCATATCCGATATTTAGAATTATCCTTATAGTTACTTGCTGAGTCTTTTTCTCATACTATTTTGTTTTGATCTTGCCATGACAGTTAAGCAAGAAGATGGAGAGATTTAGGCGTTCAGATCAGGTAGAAGCTTTGTGAGAGGATCGGTATAGTCTTCTGGAATTTCAGATACAGCTGGGTTATCTGGCAGTTCCAAGTCGGAATTGTAAACTTTAAGTCTCTAAAGGATCGTAAAAGTTTTAAATTATTGGTTGGTAGTTGTATCTTGTTTCATACCTTATCTTGTATCGATCCTTCTAGCTTTTCGGGGTTTTATTTCATTTAATATTGCATTATTTATTATAAGGTGTCGTGGGTCCTCAATCTTAACCCCGGATTTGAGGGCGTCCTAATGAGAGCATAGTTGACACCCTCATCTAAATCTGATGTATCATCCTAATTCTTCTTCTTGGTGAACAAGGCTTGTTTCTTCTCAGCTTTTGGCTTCCTGTAGTCAGCTGCAAGGTGACCAACTCTATCACAGTTGTAGCACTTTGTCTTTAACTTGTCAAGTTTCCCAGACTTGGACTCCTTCTCATCAAAGTTTCTTTTTTAGTTCCTCCTATCAGAGTTTGAGGAACTAGAGCCTTTCCTGGAAAAACTTTTTTCCTTCTTTAAGTCTTTGTAGACCATCCTCTTAAAGCTTTTAACCGGTAAAATAACCTGTTATTCCCAAACAATCTAAACAATAATTACAGAAAGGGGGGTTGAATGTAATAATGGCTTCTTTTTAATTTTAAGAACAATTCTACTAAAATATATAACTGTGTTTGATATAGAAATGGTGCGGAATGAAAGTAGTAAAGAAATTAAATCACAAAGTAATCAAATACAAGTATTTAAAAACTTTCTGGTGGATTGAACTTTTCCACCAGAGATATATATTAAGTTGAGAACTCTGTGTAACAAAATTGTTCACAGCTGCTTACAAGTTGAAATACAAGAACAGAGAAATTCTTTACAGATTTTGCCTTATCTATTTCTCTGGTAAAAGTGTTTACTAATGTGTATATTATTCATCTTGCTACCCTTGGTTTATATATTACCAAGTTACATGATAAAAATACAAGATAATAAGACAAACTATATCTAGTCTAACTTCATGCTACTACACCTCTCTTTCCAGCATCTTTGAATATCATATGTTTAGCTTGGAAATGGAAATGCTTCTTTGTTCTCTAAATCCTTCAAACAGGCTGCCACATTCCATTTGCATACAACCAACGCATGTGACTGTCAAGTCACTATCAACTGCTCTTTTGAATTTGAACATTAGTTGGAACTTAGATTGATCATCCGTTGGAACTTTGGTTGATCATCCGTTGAAACTTTGTTTGATCATCTGTTGGAACTCTGTTTGATCATCCATCGAGACTTATGTTGATCATCCGTTGAAGCTTTGTAAATCATCCGTTGAGACTATCTTTTTGGCAGTTAACTCTATTTCATTTATACAAGATTACAAGACATCTAATATTTACAATTAACCATCCTATCTTGCATATCACTCTAGTTTTTAACATGACTTGAACAATCTACAACATCTAGTTCACAAAGCCATTCAAGTATGCAGAAATGTGCTACTAGTCTTATTGTACATAAGCTACTCTTTCAACGGATGTTGAAATGATCATCCGTTGAAAGCTACAAAAATCACTTGATTAAAATCTACTAAGTGTTTTGTTTAAGTTATCATAAAGTACTCAACATATTCCTAACAATCTCCCCCAATTTATGTCTACTGTATTTGTAGCCATAAATTAAGAGAAACTTGATGATAACAAAACACTCTATTAATACATAATGAAATAAAGTAGATTAAAATTTACAAGTGGTGTAATTTATTGAAAATTCTCACAAAGAAAGATTTGTAGAGAGTCTTATATATCATTTTCAAGGTTCTCCTCTAGACTGAGCAAATTATGATCATTTCCTTGATTGCCTTGACTTCTTTCCCAGCTTCACATCATTCTCTTCAATCTGGTATTGGAGTTGTCTGAAAAATTCTGATTCTTCATTATTTATTAGATCCAGCTTTTCTTGCATTTCTTTCAGAGTTTCATTGCTTGCAATCTTTAGCTGATCTTCCAGTCTGAAGAATCTTCTAATGTTCTTTTCATCCTTGAACTCCATAATGCAGTATGGCCTCAAATGCACCCTATCTTCAGTGAAGGGAATAGTCAATACTCTTGGAAGTGTATTTGGTCCTCTCCAACTATTTCTTATCTCCTCAATCTTTTTTAGTACCATTTTTTGGCAACTATATTGAATCCAAAGTTTTTCTTGATTGAGGAGAAGACAGTCACTAAAGTTGAATAGCTTTCATTAAGAATTCTGTGAAGTGGCCATGTAATCTCTTTACCACCCTTGTACCTGAAGACTAGTCTCTCTCGAAGGTGCTTGGAAGCATTAATGGATCTAACTTCTTCAAGCTCATCCAGATAGAGATTTATGTCTGAAAATTCTTTGATGTCACATATGAAAAGTTGATTTCCCTTGTTGACAATAGGTATAGGTTTGGCCAAAGATTTAGGTTGAAGATTAATAGGCTTGACTGTTTTGACTGCTCTTGTCTTTTTCTTCCTCTGTTTGGCAAAGATTGGAAGATTTAGATCTCGAAGAGGCAAACTGTCCCAATATATGGGCTCATCCTTTGGAACAACAGGATCACCATGAAAAGTGATATTAGGATCAACCTTGAACTCAGCCTCCTTCACAGTAGGTGTGACTGATTGGCTTTTTGTTGTGGATTGGGCTGACATGTTATCTTCCTTGTCTTTATCAAAATTTATCTTCCTCTTTGCATGGATCTTGTATCTAAACTTTCTCTTTATCTGCTTTAGTTCTTCTTTCTTTCCTTAATCTAGATTCTTAGATGTCTCAGTTGGCAATACAGCTTCTGTGATTGCAGGCTTCTTAGCTTGGTTCTTGGCATCTAAAGCAGCTTGCTTTTGATATTGTTTGAGCCTCACCTTTTCCTCTTTCTTAGCCTCTGCAAATTGTGGATGTCCAACCACTACACAGATCAGTTTACCATTTCTGTAGAGTTTAGTAATCCTTGTCTTTAACACTGAGTCTCTAGGGTCCTTGAAGAAAGCTATAGACCTTCCAAGTAGCTTCTTTTCATCTGGCCTAGGGGTCTCATAGGTTAGGTCCAGTGGATTTTTTCCTGAATTCTTTGAATAATTTCTTTTTGGTTTAAAAATCACACTGGCCTTTAGAGACTTGATTGATGAGGGTTCATCTCTTCCAATGTTCTCTAGGCTCATTTCATTTGCTGAAATTTGTCTCAATTGAGAGAAGTGAGAGAAGACCTTGTCTTGCTTCTCAATTAGAACAATTTTTTTCTTGATATTTTCATCAAGCTTCTTCCATTTTGCATCCAACTCTTGCTCAGTTGCTGCAACATTAAGCATTTTAGATTTTTCATTTAATTCCAACTTAGCAGCTGCTATCTTGATCAGATCAATGCTGTCCAAGGCTGGTGGCTTAGTAAAAGCAATTGTTGGAACAATCACCTTGCTAACTTGTATGTTGAGCACTTTCTCACCCTCACTTGTTGACTCCCCTTGACTAACTGGAATAATTGAGTCTTTCTCCCCCTTTTTGTTAGCATCAAGTTGAGTAGAGGTTGAGGTCTGTGCAACCACCAATTTCTGAAGTAGCAGAGTTTGTTGGGCTTGATGGAGATGGATTTCAGTAATTGAAGTTTCCAAGGTTTTGAGCCTTTTGTCTAAGGAGTCCACCTTGCTGGCTAGATCATAATTTTTCCTTAATTGTCTGTTGATGTCCAGCATAGTGGTGCTAGGAAACTTAGCATCCAAGCTCTCAGTGACATCCTTATTGATTTGATCAATTTCAGTCTTCAGTTCAGTAACATCCTGATTTTGTTTGAGAGATTGAATTTGATGGAGTTAAAGAGAGTGCAGATGTTCTTGTAGAAGGCTCTTGGTGTTGGCATTTGTAGTAGTTTGAAGAGCTATCTGAGTTTGTTAAATGATGTGAGACAAAGTAGATTTGAAATGGTGCTCATCACATGCTTTGGAAAACACCCAAGATGGCATGCTTGATCTTGAGCTAGGGCCTGCTTCTCCCCTATATCCATGAACTCTTCCTCATCATCATCTTCATCCAAAAAAATATCCTCATAACCACCAGTTCCATAATCAACATCATCACCAACTGTGGGCGGCATGGATGTGATGGTATCTTTAGCTCTTTGCATAGAGGCAGTAGTGTACACCAAATTGAGAATTCTTTCAGCAACCACATTGTCCTATTCAGCCAAAACTTGATAAGCTGAAATAGGGTGAGTAAATGCCTCAACTTCATAAGAAACAGAGTCTAAGATAGCTTGATATTCTTGCTGAATTAGCTATTTCTTTTCAGCCTCATTAACATCTATTAACTTACTAACAATGGGCTCTTCCCATTCTACCATACATTCTTTTCTCGTATCATCTCTCTGTTCTTGCATCAAGGGCTCCCCTTGGCTTCCCACCCTCACACCCTCACCTTCACCTACTAAGGTGGGACTCCAGTCACTCACTTTTGCCAAGCTGGAAGAAATAGCTTGCAGATTTTCCCTCATTTCCTCTCATTTTGCCTAAGAGCAACACAGCCTCTCACTCAATTCACTCCCTTTCCTCAGTCCTAAGAGTGATTGTACAACTACTAGATCATCTGCACTTGTAACATTTGTTGAAGTTTGAAGTGGTGCAGTGATATTCAACGGATGAGGAACATCCATCAAAATAGTAGTTGAGAGTTTAAACGGATGACTGTTGTTAAGCACATCCATCGAGATACTAGTCGACGGATGAACAATATCCGTCGAGATAGTGGAAATAAAGGAGTTTAGAGTAGAGACTACTGTAGAATCTGTGGTGATTAATTTGAGATTTTGCACAGATATTTCAGTAGTCTCAGAAAGAAATGGAAAGTGAGCCAACAGATCATCTAAAAGATGATGCTCACTTGCTTGGATTTTTGGCTCCTCCATGAGAGTTAGAGATGGAGAGAAACTAGAGAGGGCTTTCTTTGACTTGGTTTTGGAAATTTTTGCTTTTGTGGCTTGGGTAGGCACCTGTTTGGTCACTGTCATAGGTGCCAATGCCATAATTATTGGAAAAGAAGCAGGTGGTTGAGAAGTAGTAGTAGAGACAGAGACATTTACCTCACTTACCTGAGGCAATTCCATGATTGGCAAGTAAACCAGGGGAACCTCACTGTGATGGTTTGCCCTGTTCAAGTAAGCAATAACCCGTATTTCTTGAACCCAACAATCAAGCTTGTTGGTTGGGTTCTAAATAATGAGATCTTTAGAAACAAAGTTAGTCAGTAACATAAAGAATCTAGCATAATATATGTTTTTAGATCTTTTCTTAATGTCTCCTAGCTTAAAACCTTATTCAAATAAAACATACTCACTAGAGTTATGATACTTATCACTAAGCAGCATATATAACATGTTTACAAGTGAATAAGTTACTGCATTAAAAATAATAATTTTCCCAGAAAATACTTTAATAAAAGAATCACAGAGAAAGCTCCACTCCTTTCTGAGGTCTTTTATCCTGACATCGCCTAGCTTGGCGGGGTCAAAAGCATAGCCCATAGAACTGAGCATGGAACTCATATTTGTGTTTGTGTGTGGGCTTAGTGTATTATTCTCAGGAAATTGAAAACAGGCATGAATTATATCACTGTTTATGCAATAGTTTGTACCTTTGAGAGAAAAGGTAATGGTCTTGTCACTTGAGTTGTAAACAACAGAGGTCCATATCTCTTCAACCACTTCACAGTAGATAACAGGAGACTCCAGCATAGCATACTTCAGTTTGCAACTTCGAATGAAGTCCATCACTTTATGGTAATCATTAGAAGCAGCAATCTCTTTGTTCACTAATGCAACGAAGTTGTTCTTTTCATACACAAACCCATATTGGGACATGATCTTGACTACTGGTGCCATTGCTGAGAATGAGAATAGTTTGCAGAGAAAAAGATTTTGCTTTGGAGAAGAAATAGTTAGGGAAATTACTTGAGAAAGATAAAAGTAAATAATAGAAATGAAATTAGCTTATATACTTTCTCAGAAGTAAACTGTCAAAAATTAAAAAGTGAAATAAAGTAACCAATCAAATTAGCCCAAAATAGCCGTTTTAAAAATACAGAAAATTGTCAAAATTCTAAGATTATCTGTTGAAATATACATACTGGTTGTAAGTAAATTCGACGGATAATTCTCAAAATCAGCGGCTAAGATTGAGTGCAATTCGACGAATAATGATAAAAGTACCCAGGGTAATAATTGATACTTCAACGAATAAAATATTTCAACGGATGTTCATTTTCAACGGATAATGAACATCCGTCGAGATGTAAATTCTGACTTAGACAAAATTTACATTTTTGAAAGGAAATATCAACTATTATTCTAGCTGCAATACAAATTGCTTAGACATCAAAATAGATTAAGAGTAATTAAGCATACCTAACTCACTTACCAACCTAGTGAAGGTGGATTTATCAAGTGGCTTGGTAAAGATGTTTGCAAGTTGTTTTTCACTTGGAACAAAATGAAGTTCCATATTACCATTCATAACATGCTCTCAAATGAAGTGGTACTTGATGTCAATGTGCTTGGTCCTTGAATGTTGTACTGGATTCTCAGTGATGGCAATAGCACTTGCCCTATCACAGAAAATAGGAATCTTATTCACTTGTAGACCATAGTCCAACAGTTGATTTTTCATCCATAAAATATGTGCACAGCAATTACCAGCAACAATATATTCAGCTTCAGATGTAGAAGTAGAAACTGGATTTTGCTTTTTACTGAACCAGGACACTAGCTTGTTTCCTAGAAATTGACAGGTTCCTATTATACTTTTTCTATCAATTTTACAGCCTGCATAATCTGCATCTGAATAACCAGTTAGATCAAAGCCAGAATCTCTAGGGTACCAAATGATAAGTTTTGGTGTTCCCTTGAGATATCTGAAAATTCTCTTAATAGCTATTAAATGAAATTCTCTAGGATCAGCCTAAAATTTAGCACAAAGACAAGTGGCAAATATTATATCTGGCCTACTAGCTGTTAAATATAAAAGTGATCCAATAATGCCTCTATAGCTTGAAATATCCACAAACTTTTAAGTTGTGTTTAATTCAAGTTTGGTTACAGTGGCCATGGGAGTTTTTGCAGATGTGCAATCCATTAGATCAAACTTCTTCAAAAGATCATAAATGTTTATGGTTTGACTAATGAATATTCCATCAATAACTTGCCTAACTTGTAAACCAAGAAAGTAAGTTAGTTCTCCCATCATGCTCATTTCATATTTACTTTGCATCAATTTGGCAAACTTTTTGTAAAATTTTTCATCTATAGAGACAAATATAATATCATCTACATAAATTTGAACAAATATACTAGAGCCATTAACATTTGCAAAGAATAAGGTTTTGTCAACAGTACCTCTAGTGAAGTAATTTTCCAAGAGAAACTTTGACAAAGTATCATACCAGGCTCTAAGTGCTTGCTTCAATCCATAAAGTGCTTTCAAAAGATAGTAGACATATTCTGGAAAATTTGGATCTTCAAAACCAGGAGGTTGACTGACATAGACTTCCTCCTCCAAAAATCCATTCAGAAAGGCACTTTTGACATCCATTTGATAGACTTTGAAATTGGCATGAGCTGCATAGGCTAAGAAGATTCTGATGGCTTCAAGTCTTGCAACAGGAGCAAAGGTTTCATCAAAATCAATTCCTTCTTGTTGACAGTAGCCCTTATCAATCAATTAGCTTTGTTCCTGACAACTATGCCATTTTCATCCATCTTGTTTCTGAATACCCACTTAGTATCAATAGAATTCTTTCCTTTAGGTTTGGGTACCAGCTTCCATACTTTATTTCTTTCAAATTGGTTTAACTCCTCCTGTATAGATAAAACCCAATCGGGATCCAACAGAGCTTCTTCTACCTTTTTAGGCTCTTCTTGAGATAGAAAGATGTTATATAAACATTCATCTTGAGTTACTTTCCTTGTTCACACTCTTGAAGATGCATCACCAATGATCAGTCCAAATGGGTGATCTCTAGTCCATTTTCTCTGTTGAGGTAGATTAGCTCTAGATGAAGAGGCCTCATTATTGTTTTGATGTGTGATAGAGTTTTGATTAGAAGAAACTCCCCTTGAGTTTATGGATCTTTGACTTAATATTGGAGTTCTTTCTGATTATGATCTAACTTGGCTTTCAATTCCTATTGATGGATTAATGGATGTTTCTCTCTGTCTATCGACGGATGATGCAGATTGTCTCTCGATGCATGATGCACTTGGTCTTTCGGCGGATGTTGAATTATGTGCTTCATTAGTTGTAGACTTTTCTGCATTGTCTTTGGATATAGGTTCTTGATCACTTTCATCATCACTGTCTTCATAAATCGTCTCAACATTCTCAATTTTGAGGCTTTCATGGAAATTTCCATCTTGCAGTCCTTCAATCTTTTTATCATCAAACACAACATGTACAGATTCCATAACAATATTGGTTCTAAGATTGTAGACTCTATATGCTTTTCCAACAACATATCCAACAAAAATTCCTTCATCTGCTTTGACATCAAACTTTCCATGTTGATCAGTTTGATTTCTTAAGATATAGCATTTACAGCCAAAGACATGAAGAAAATTTAGTGTTGGCTTTCTATTCTTGAACAATTGGTAGAGTGTCATGCATTTTGCTTGATTAACCAAAGAAATATTCCGAGTGTAGCATGCAGTATTTACAGCTTCAGCCCATAAATATGTTGGTAACTTTGATACTTCTAGCATTGTCCTTACAGCTTCAATAAGAGATCTGTTTTTCCTTTCCACCAAACCATTTTGTTGTGGGGTTCTTGATGCTGAGAATTCATGCATAATCCTGTTATTCCCTAACAATACAACAAGAATTACAGAAGGGGGGTTGAATGTAATTCTGGCTTCTTTTTGAGATTTATGAAAAATGTTCTAACTCGATAATATATAAATGTTTGATTTGCAAAGTGCGGAATGAAAGAATTACATATATCAAAACACAAGTAATAAAAACATAGATCTTTAAAACTTTCTGGTGGATTTGAATGTAACCACCAGATATATATATATATATATATATATATATATATATATATATATATATATATATATATATATATATCGAGAGAACCCTGTGAAGCTTGAATAGCTCACAGCTGCAGTTATAAATATGAACAACTAAACTTGCAGAGAAATGCTACAGGATACAGCTTACAAATATTTATCTGAGAATGTATTTTCTTAGTCTATTTGTTAGTTATTCTACTTGTTACACTTGGTTTATATATCACCAAGTTTACATAGTAATAAGACAAGATAATAAAACAAAACCTATCAAGTCTAACTCCATGCTGCTTCACTACTCTATTCCGGCATCTTTGAATATCTTCATAAAAGCATGGAAATGGTAATGCTTCTTTATTCTCAATTTCCTGTTAAACAGGCTACCACATTCCTTTTGCAAACACCCAACGCATGTGATTGTGTTATCACTGTCAACATATATTTGAATTGATCATCCATCGGGTACATGCTTTGTTGGATTTTAATCGCAGCGGGGGCATGACAAAATACTTTTACACATATAAAATCCAAATAAAAGCATACAGATCATGAATAAAAATTCGAGGGATCGAATCTAACCTTTAAAATAATAATTAAACTTTTTGGGTTTTTTTGGGTTCGAATAAAAATAGAGTCTATAATAGTGTATTTATAGGCAAAATTTTCAGCTGAAATTTTCCCATAAATATTATTATTATTATTATCCCATTTATTATTCTCATTAATAATTAAAACACCTTTTAATTATTAATCCTTTTTCTAAACACTTTAGAAATAATTCTCTCTCTTGATTTAATTTCCAAAAATTAAATCCTTAATTAATAATATTAAGAACTTTTCTTAATTAATTTATAATCAATTAAATCTCATTTAATCAATTATTAAATTTTCCAATTAATTATTTATTTCACAAATAAATAATTATTAGCCATTATTAATTAATTTCTCCACCATAAAATCATTCTCTTTTATGGTGTGACCCTGTAGGTTCAATATTAAGCCGGTAGTAGAAATAAATAATAATAAAACTATTTTATCATTATTTATATAAATTCTCTAATTTATTAAATATGATTAATTAATTAATCACATTTATTCTACATCGTGAGGGATACTTCTCAGCATATCGCGACTATCCGGATAATATGAATTCACTGCTTAGAATACCAAGAACCTATTCAGTGAATAGTTACCGTACAATAAACTCCTACCCTACAATGTCCCGATTAAATACAAGGCATGGATCTCGTGTCAAGCCTATCTAATTCAATCACTTGCTTACCATTTACTACACGTAGTTCTATGCAAATTAGAAACTCCTTTCTAATTTCATTTACTCTGGCCAGAGATTCCTGAACTAGCATAAGTGGATCAGCCTTGAACATTCGCTTCCTTCACTGGAAGGGGTAGATCCTTTATTGATCATACACTATCTTCGTGTACAAATTCCTATACCCAGTAGAGCCCTAATAATTATCCCTGGAGACTAAGAACTAAACGAAAGCATAGTTTAGTGTACACAAGATGACTATGATGACCTCAAGTCTAAGGATACTTGTACAACTATCACTATGTGAATAACTGCTGACACGTGAGTGAACTCCATCAGTTGTTCAGCTGTGCGAGTCATGTTCAGTGAACTTATTCTATAATAAGCACCTACATACTAGCTATAGTGTCACCACACAAATGTCTATGAGAACAGACATCCTTCATAATGAAGCAAGCATAGTATGTACCGATCTCTGCGGATTATTAATTACCAGTTAGTAATCCTATGACCAGGAACTATTTAAGTTTAGAGTTATCATCTTTTTAGGTCTCACTATTATGATCTCATCATAATCCATAAAAAGCTTTACTCTAAACTATGGTATATCTTATTTAAACACTTAAATAGATAGAGCCCGTAATAAAAACAAAACAAGTCTTTTATTAATATCAATGAAATCAAAACAAATTACATAAAAGTTATTCCTAAATTGTCATACATGATTGGACTTAGGACATATTCCTTTCAATCTCCCACTTGTACTAAAGCCAATCACTCTGGTATCTAATACCCATCTTGTCTTTATGACGATCAAAGTTACTTTCATAAAGTAGCTTTGTGAGTGGGTCTGCTATGTTGTTATGTGTGTCAACTCTAATTTAATACAATACAAGAAATGTTACCGCGCTCCCACTAACCCTTTTGTAGACGCATGGTTCATCTTCGTTTTTGATAAATTCAAACTCTTTGATTGTCTCATCAAAATGAATGTTCCATCTTTTGAGAAGCTTGCTTTAAACCACATATGGTTCACAGCAGCTTACACACTAGGTTTTCATTACTCTTGGAAAGAAAACCATCTGGCTATTTGCCAGATCTCATAGTCGTAATAAGCAGCAATCGCAAGCAAAATCCGAACTGATTTTAACAGGGCTACAGGTAAAAGGTTTCATCAAAGTCAATCCATTGCCTTTGTTTGAATCCTTTTGCCAAAAGCCTGGCCTTAAAGGTCTCCACCTGGCCATCTGCTATAATCTATCTTTTGTATACCTTATACATAGATTCCATTCCGAATTTCATGGCACTATGCCATTTCTCTGAGTCAACACTACTCATAGCCTCATTATAGGTTACAGGGTCGTCATCTTCAATGATCGACAACTCATTGTCATTCTCAATGACAAGGCCATATTACCTCTCAGGTTGGCGAGACACTCTCCCTGATCTATGAATGGGCTGTTCCACAAAAGGTTGTTCAGTCAGAACAGGTGTTTCCGCTTGATCCGTAGTAGTTTGTGCTTCTTGAACTTCATCAAGTTCAATTTTGCTCCCACTGTTTCCTTCAAGGATAAACTCCTTTTCCAAGAAGGTAGCATGTCTGGAGATAAATACCCGATGATCGGTGTAAAAGTAATACCCTAAAGTCTCTTTAGGATATCCCACAAAACTACATTTTACGGATCGATATTTCAGCTTATCTGGGTCAACTTACTTGACATAAGCTGGACATCCCCAAATCTTAACGTGTTTAAGACTCGGTTTCCTTTCTTTCCATATCTCATACAGAGTTTGAGGAACAGATTTGGAAGGCACCTTATTCAGTAAATATGCTGAGGTTTCCAATGCATAACCCCCATAGGAATACTGGAAGATTTGCATAGCTCATCATGGACCGAACTATGTCTAACAAAGTTCGATTTCTCCTTTCAGATACCAATCTGGAGGAGTCCACTGGGAGACTATACCATTTACTTTGAGATAATCTAGAAACACTCCATTAAAGTATTCACCACCTCGATCTGATCGAAGAGTTATAATACTATGTTTGGTTGTTTCTCCACTTCATACTTATATTCTTTGAACTTTTCAAAGGCCTCAGACTTGTGTTTCATCAAACACATATCCGAATCCAGATCTATCATCTATGAAAGTAATGAAGTATGAAAATCCACCCATGGCTTGCGTAGACATTGGTCCACATACATCTGTGTGTACCATTCCTAGCAAATTTGCAGCCCTCTCTCTATGTCTACTAAATGGAGACTGCAGTGCCACTATAAAGTGAGATTTTCATCATCCCTTTTCTTTTATTAGTTTGTTCAATCTGAAGTAAATTATGTCACATATATACAGACCATTATTTAAAGTACCACGTCCATAAAGAATATTATCTCTAAGAATAGAACATTCATTATTCTCAATAATAAATGAAAATCCAACCAAGTCTAACATGGGAATAATATTCCTCACAATTGAGGGAACAAAATAACAATTATTTAAAACAATAGTCTTGCCCATAGGCATATGTAAATGAAATGATTCTACATCTTTAGCAGCAACTCTTGCTCCATTTCCCATCAGTAGAATCACCTCCTCTTCCTCAAGAGTCCTACTTATCCTTGGTCCCTGCAACAAATTGCAGATTTGAGAACCACAGGCGGTATCTAATACCCAAGTAGAAATTTAATTTAATGACATATTCACTTTTATCATGAACATACCTGAATCAGAAGCGGTAGTCTCACTACCCTTCCTCTTCTTCAATTCTGCAAGGTAAACCTTGCAGTTCCTCTTCCAGTGCCCCACCTTGTTACAGTGAAAGCAAACAACTTTGCTCTTGGGGTCTTCAGCTTTTGGTGGAACCGGCTTTTCTTCACCTACTTTCTTCTTCTTAGAAGAGTTCCTCTTCCTTTTCTTAGGATTGGAACCTTCACCAATTAGAAGAACAGAACTCTTCTTAGGGGGAATATTCGATTCCGCAGTCTTCAACATGTTGTGGAGTTCAGGCAGGCTGACATCCAACTTATTCATGTGAAAGTTCACAACAAACTGCGAGAATGAACTCGGAAGCGATTGCAAGACCAAGTCTTGGCTCAGCTCCCCATCCATGGCAAAACCAAGTTGTCCAAGACGTTCAATCAAATTGATCATCTTAAGTACATGGTCATTCACAGATGATCCCTCAGACATCCTACAACCGAACAGCTCCTTCGATATCTCATATCGAGCTGTCCTCCCCGCCACATCATACAACTCTTGTAGATGCATGAGGATAGTGTGAGCATCCATATGCTCATGTTGCTTCTGTAGCTCAATGTTCATGGAAGCTAGCATGATGCATTGAGCAACATTTGTATCATCTATCCACTTACGATATACAACATGTTCATCATTATGTGCATCACTAGCAGGTTCAGTAGGCTTAGGTGAGTCAATCACGTATTCCAGCTTCTCAATCCTGAGAACAATTCTCAAGTTTCGAAGCCAGTCAGCATAATTAGGACCGGTCAATTTGTGAGCATCTAGTATGCTCCTGAGTGATAGTGCAGAAGACATAACGTACAAACTAAATCTGTAAATGATAAACACATAACAACACTTAGAAAATATTCGATTTCATTTCAAAACACTATATGAATCGGGTCTTTATTCATAAGTGGCTCCCACTAGTTTATCTAATTTATTCAACCCCCTACGTGAAAAATTAAGCATTCATAATGCTAGTGGGAATAGGGATCCTACATTCCATTACACAACCCCGGCTGTGGCACGAAACGCCATGTAATGTTCAATAGGCAGACAACTCTTGTCAATTACATCTAATGTTATTCCCTAATCAAACTTTAGCCTCTTGAATAATTGAGTCACGGCTGTGGCACGACAAACTCAATATTCTAAGTCAAGTCGAACCCAACATTCCGTACAATTGAATCAGTCCCCAAAGGCCCACGGCTGTGGCACGTAACGACCTTTAGATTCTTATTCAATGTACACATCTCTATGTAATAGACAAGTATTTCTTATTTTGAAATCAAAGCCCTCGGCTGTGGCATGAAACGACAATGATTCAAAAATAAGAACTACTTTTCTATCATGTTGGAAGGCTATGACCGACACAAGCCCGTTGTGTCATTGGCCAATTACTACTTGATATTATTTAATTTTAGAGGGATTATATTACGTTACAATCATAATCATATTATAAAGAGATTCTTCCTTTTAAATTAAATATTTCAAATCAATAATCAATAATCAGATGATTCCCAGATCGGGTGGAGCATTGTCAAGAGGCGTCACTTAATAACCCTTTCTTACAGATAGAAATCTTTTGTTGACAAAATCATCCTTTCTCTCATATCGAAAATTCATATTCAATTACGTGTTTCATAAATACAAGAATCTCATGATTGTATTCATAATATTGTTATTAAGGTTATGAAACAATTTCACTATACTAGGTTGTCTAACAAACGCCTTATGTTCATTCAAGTTCACCTAAATCTATCATCGCACGATAAACTAAGCATATATCACATATATAAACATGAATAAACATCAAGGCAGGCATGTTACATCATCTAGCACATTAGTCTAAGCATTATACATCTCTATGTATCACATGAAGCATTTAAAAGCAGTTAAAACGGTTAAAAACAGCTTTAAAACACTTCATAGAAATATAAACAGTTCAAAACTTTTATATAAACTAAAATTGATCACTCCATTAGATCCGTCTTGGAAAAACGAATCCAACGGTATATTGCACGCCTAAAACGGAGTTACGAAACTCCCAGAAAATCGATTTTAATGTAAACAGTCGGGCTGTAACGCATTACAGGAACGCGTTACAAGCCCTGTAACACATTCCGGTGATGCGTTACAACCCTTTTAACCAATTAAAAGGTGTAACGCATTCCGTGAATGCACCACAGGTGTGTAACGCATTCTCGGAATGCGCGACACCCCCCCTTTTTTCTTTTTCTTTTTCCGCCACCTGGCAGTTATCTCGATCGCCGTGCAAGTCAGACTTCTCTGTCTTCTTCCGTGCAGCACATCAGACAATACAGAGCAGATGTACAAATAGCAGAAGTATAATATATATATACTTACTTACAACTACATATATATATACTTATTTAATTATGAATTTAATTGCAAGAACTTCAAAAATTCATAATAAAAAATCTATACATCATAAAATTATGAAAAAAATACCTAGACGATCTACAACACTTGTAGAACCCAGATCAACATTCAAAATTATTCTGAGAAATGATTTCTCATCAGACAAAATTAATTTATGATATAACTTGTAAAAATCCTAATTAATTCATACAAGCACATAAAATTCTGAAATTTTTACCACAGATCTATATGCATACAACCTATGCTCTGATACCAATGTTGGATTTTAATCGCAGCGGGGGCATGTCAAAACACTTTTACACATATAAAATCCAAATAAAAGCATACAAATCATGAATAAAAATTCGAGGGATCGAATCTAACCTTTAAAATAATTCGGAGATAACGATCAGAGATCCTTAGCAGTTGCTCCTCAAGTGTGAAGCACTCCACCGGTATCCACCAAGAAAACGATGTTAAGGAGGAGGAAGGAGGTGGAGAGAATTGGGTTTTCCAAACTTTTTGGGTTTTTTTGGGTTCGAATAAAAATAGGGTCTATAATAGTGTATTTATAGGCAAAATTTTCAGCTGAAATTTTCCCATAAATATTATTATTATTATCCCATTTATTATTCTCATTAATAATTAAAACACCTTTTAATTATTAATCCTTTTTCTAAACACTTTAGAAATAATTCTCTCTCTTGATTTAATTTCCAAAAATTAAATCCTTAATGAATAATATTAAGAACTTTTCTTAATTAATTTATAATTAATTAAATCTCATTTAATCAATTATTAAATTTGTCAATTAATTATTTATTTCACAAATAAATAATTATTAGCCATTATTAATTAATTCCTCCACCATAAAATCATTCTCTTTTATGGTGTGACCCTGTAGGTTCAATATTAAGCCGACAGTAGAAATAAATAATAATAAAACTATTTTATCATTATTTATATAAATTCTCTGATTTATTAAATATGATTAATTAATTAATCACATTTATTCTACATCGTGAGGGATACTTCTCAGCATATCGCGACTATCCGGATAATATGAATTCACTGCTTAGAATACCAAGAACCTATTCAGTGAATAGTTACCGTACAATAAACTCCTTCTACCCTATAATGTCCCGATTAAATCTAAGGCATGGATCTCGTGTCAAGCCTATCTAATTCAATCACTTGCTTACCATTTACTACGCGTAGTTCTATGTAAATTAGAAACTCCTTTCTAATTTCATTTACTCTGGCCAGAGATTCCTGAACTAGCATAAGTGGATCAGCCTTGAACATTCGCTTCCTTCACTGGAAGGGGTAGATCCTTTATTGATCATACACTATCTTCGTGTACAAATTCCTATACCCAGTAGAGCCCTAATAATTGTCCCTGGAGACTAAGAACTAAACCAAAGCATAGTTCAGTGTACACAAGATGACTATAATAACCTCAAGTCTAAGGATACTTGTACAACTATCACTATGTGAACAACTGCTGACACGTGAGTGAACTCCATCAGTTGTTCAGCTGTGCGAGTCATGTTCAGTGAACTTATTCTATAATAAGCACCTACATACTAGCTATAGTGTCACCACACAAATGTCTATGAGAACAGACATCCTTCATAATGAAGCAAACATAGTATGTACCGATCTCTGCGGATTATTAATTACCAGTTAGTAATCCTACGACCAGGAACTATTTAAGTTTAGAGTTATCATCTTTTTAGGTCTCACTATTATGATCTCATCATAATCCATAAAAAGCTTTACTCTAAACTATGGTATATCTTATTTAAACACTTAAATAGATAGAGCCCGTAATAAAAACAAAACAAGTCTTTTATTAATATCAATGAAATCAAAACAGATTACATAAAAGTTATTCCTAAATCCTCATACATGATTGGACTTAGGACATATTCCTTTCATGCTTGTCATCCGTCGGGTAGCTTTGTTGATCATCCGTCGGGTAGCTTTGTTGATCATCCGTCGGGTAGCTTTGTTGATCATCCGTCGGGTAGCTTTGTTAATCATCCGTCGGGTAGCTATTTGACACTTGACTTCTTTTCACTTATGCAGAATTATATCTCATATTTACAATTAATCAACCTATTCTTCATATCTAATAGTAGTCAACATGACTCGTATGCTACTACAGAATCTATACAAAGTTGTTTGCAGAAATGTGCTACACTACTTATTATTACATAAGCTACTCACTCGATGGATGTCAAATCATCATCCGTCGGGACTATATTGAATCATCCGTCGGGACTATATTTGATCATCCGTCGAGTGCTACAAAATACACTAAGTTAAATCTACTAAGGTGTTTTGTTAATCTAATCATCAAGTTCACAACATATTCCAACAGTCTCCCCCAATTTATGTCTACTAGAATTGTAGCCATAAATTAAGAGAAACTTGATGATAACAAAACACCCTAAAAATACAGATTAAAATGTAGTAGATAAACTAATGAGTGCTGCAATATTTACTAGAAATTGAACAAGGTAAAGTGTACAAAGATTTGCTCACAATCATTTTCAAGGTGCTCCTCTAGTCTGAGCAGATAATTCTATTTCTTTGATTGTCTAGATTTCTTCCCCAACTTCCTATTATTTTCTTCTATCTGATTTTGGAGTTGTCTGTGGAATTCAAGTTCATCAGATTCTGAGAGATCTAACATTCCTTGCATTTCCAGAAGAGTTTCATTGCTAGAGATGCTCAGCTGGTCCTCTAATCTAAAAAATCTCCTTACTCCCTTATCATCCATGAATTCCATCAGCCAATAGGGCCTTAGATGCACTCTACTTCCTGTGTAAAGAATAGTTAGAGTTTTTGGAAGTGCATCTTTAGCTTTGACACTCCTCAGTTCTTCAATCTTCTTAAGAACTATTCTTCTTACAGTCACATTGTATCCAAAGTTCTTTTTGAAGGATGAGTACACTTTAATCAGAACAGATTGGCTTACTTGGAGAATCTTGTGAAGAGGTCATGTTATCTCTTTCCCTCCCTTGTATTTAAATACTAGCCTTTCAGGAAGGTGTCTGTAAGCATCAATTCCTCTTATTTCTTCCAGTTCATCCAGATAGAGGTTTAGGTTAGAGAATTCCTTGATGTCACATATGTACATTATATCTTCCTTGTTGACTTTGGGTCGAGCTTTGGTTAGGGACTTGGATCTGAGATTGAGGGCTTCACTTTCTTGATTGCTCTTATCTTTGTTTTCTTTGGCTTCTTGAATTGAGGAATATTTAGCTCAGGAATTGGTAGACTATCCAGTCTATTGGCTCATCCTTTGGAATGCTAGGCTCACCATGAAAGTTCTTGAATAGATCCACCTTGAATTCCTCATGTACCACAGATGGCATGGATGTCTGAGTTGCAATAGTAGACTTAATAGGAAAGTAGTCTTCCATCTCCTCATCACTGAAGTCCAATTTCTTCTTAATTCTTCTTTTGTACCTTGGTTTATTTGTCTGTTGAGGTTCAGCTTGCACCTTTAGATCTTGAGATTCAGCAATTCCAGATGGTTGTGCAGAAGATTCTGTTGCGGTTTTTATAGCTTGAAGCTTGGCCAAGATAGCAGCTTGCTCCTTCTTTTGTTTGTGCTTCTTAGCAGCCAAGGAAGCTTGCTTCTTTTCTAGCCTGACTCTTTCTTTCTCTTCCTTCTTAGCTTCCACAAATAGTGGGTGTCCAACCACCACACAAATCTCTTTACCATTTCTGTAAATTTTAGCAATTCTCTTTTTAAGTGTTGAATCTGCTGGATCCTTGTAAAATGCAATTGACCTTGCCAACAGCTTCTTCTCATCTGGCCTAGGTGTCTCATACATAGTATCCATAGGATTCTTGTCTGAAAACTTTGGATAGTTTCTTTTCGGCTTCATGATTAAATCTGCTTTTAGAGATTTGATGCAAGAAGTTTGACCCTTTTCCAGATAGTTCATACTTATGTCATTCACAGAGATTTTCATGACTTGAGAGTGATGACTAAAGGCTTTATCTGGTTTCTGAATTGGCCCAAACTTTTGTTGAGTCTCTGCATCTATCTTTCTCCACTTTTCTTTCAATTCCTTCTCAGCTGCTGCTATATCAATCTTTAGCAGTTTGTCTTTTATGTTCAGTTTTGCTGCTGCCATTTATGATATCAATGCTGTCCAGGGCTGGTGGCTTTGTGAAAGCAGTTGTTGGCACAATCACTTTGCTGACATGTATGTTTAGCTGTGGCTCCCCCTCACTTGCACCTTTCTCCCCCTCACTTGAGCTTTTCTCCCCCTTTTTGTTAGCATCAAGTCGTTGAGTGGAGGGGAGTTGAGCAGCCACTAGTTGTTGTAGCATTTGAGTTTGCTGAGCTTGATGGAGATGTATAGATGTTAAAGAAGCTTCCATTATTGTCATTCTGGTATCCAAGAAATCTATCTTTGTGGCAAGATCAGAATTCTTCCTGACTTGTCTCTTGATGTCAAGCATTGTAGCTTCTGGAAGTTTAGAATCCAACCTTTCAGAAATGTCCCTTTTCATTTGATCAATTTCACCTTTGATAGAAGTGACATCCTGAGTATATTGAAAACCTTGGATTTATTGTAAATGAAGAGAAGTAAGGTGTGCTTGTAGGAGCTTCTTGGTGCTGGCATTTGTTGTGGATTGAAGAGCAGAGTGTGTCTGACTTATAAGTTAAATGAGGGTAGTCTTGAAATAGTATTCATCACACTGCTTTGAAAATGCCCAAGATGGCATACCAGATCTGGAACTAGGGCCTACTTCTCCCCCTATGTCCAGTGACCCCTCTTCACTTGTATCACCAAAGAAATTAGCAGATTCTCCAGTCCCATAGTCAACATAATCATCAGCTCTAGGTGGCATAGCTGTGATGGCATCCTTAGCTCTTTGCATTGACTGGGTGGTGTGCACTAAGTTTAGTATCCTTTCTGCATCTTCATTGCCCTGTCCAGCCAAAATTTGATATGCTGGAACAGGATGAGTAAATGCCTCAGCATCAAAAGAGATGGAACTTATAACAGCTTGATGATGCTGAGATAGTCTCTCAATGTCTGCATCATTGGCATTCATTGACACACTAGCAATGATATCCAGCCTTATCCCTCCTGTACCTGTATTTCTCTCATTTTCTCTCTCTCTTTTTGCATCAAGGGCTCCCCTTGGCTCCCCACCCTCACACCCTCACCTTCACCATCTAAGGTGGGACTCCTCTCACTCACGTTTGCCAGTCCTGAAGAAATGGACTGCATTTGTTCACTCTTTTTCTCTCCTTTTTCCTGGGAGCAACCCAGACTCTCACTCAATTCACTCCCTTCCCTCAGTGCTAAGAGTGATTACACTACTACTAAGTCCTCTGCACTTGTAAGAATTGATGAAATTTGAAGCTGTGCAGAGACACCCGATGGATGAGTAATATCCATCGGGTTAGCAGTTTGACTATCCGATGGATGACTGCTGCTGTTAAGCTTATCCGTTGGGATACAATCACTACTCGACGGATGATAAATATCCATCAGGATAGAAGAAATAATTGAGTTTGGAGTGGAGACTATTGTAGACTCTGTGTAGATTGATGAGAATTTAGGAACAGAAGTCTCAACAGCCTCCGAAAGAAATGGTAAATGAGCCAACAAATCATCTAAAAGATGATGATCACTTACTTGGATTTTTGGCTTCTCCAAGAGAGTTAAAGATGGAGAATTTGGAAGTGATGTATTAATCATGTCAACATCCAATGAGTGTGAGGGAGAATTTGGTGTATCTAGTGCTTCAATTATGAGATATTTTAGCTGTGACTCCACATTTATTGGAGCCACATCAACCTGACTTTGAGAAGGTGCAGTGACTGGGTCTTTTGCACCAGTTTGCATAGTGTGTGAGCCCTGTGCTTCCCCAAGGGTTTTTGATCTTTTCTTTTTAGCATAAGTTTGTGGTGAGCTAGTGTCCCTACCCCTCTTGGCCTGTGCTCCTGGTTGGGAGCTTGTTTCAATGGTAACATCCTTTTGGGAGGATGAAACCAGTGATGAGCTAATTTCCTTATTAACAACCACAGTTTGTTGGGAAATAGTGGTGTGGCTAGGTTTGGGTACACTCTTCTCACCAGCCTTATCCTTAGGGCTTCTTTGATTTTCACTCTGTCCCTCACCTTTCTTACCCTCCTTCACACTCCCCTCTTTGGGTTTAGTAGATTTTACAACTGATTTCTTTTGAAAGAAATCAGAGGGTGCTTTCTTAGCTTTGGATTTAGAAACTTTTGTTGGTTTGGTAGCTTGGGTAGGCATCTATTTGGTCATTGGTACAGATACCATAGCTACACTAGAAGGCAAAGAAATGTGTGAGGTTGGAAGAGTAGAGACAGTAGAATTTACCTGAATTAGCTGAGGTCCCTCCATTACTTGAAAATAGTACAGGGGCACCTCATTGTGATGATTTTCTCTATTTAAATCTGCAATTATCCTTCTTTCTTGAACCCAATAATTCAGCTTATTGGTTAGGTTCTCAATCTCAATATTCTCAATAAGATGGTTAGCAAGCATCATAAAGAATCTAGCATAATAGACACTCTTACCTCTCTTATTGAGTTCTCCTAATTTGAAGCCTAACTCAAACAAAACCAAGTCACTGAAATTGAAATACTTATCAGTAACTAGCATGTAAAGCATGTTGAGCATGGATATATTGATAGAATCAAAGTTGCTAATCTTACCAGATAACACTTTAGTTATCACATCACACATATAACTCCATATTTTCCTAAGACCCAACTGTTAGTCCCTAACAATGAAACAAGAATTACAGAAGGGGGGTTGAATGGAATTCTTGAACCTTTTTCAAAAATATAAAATGTTCTATCTTAATAATATATAAGTGTTTGATTTACAAAGTGCAGAATAAGAAGTTAGTAAAATCAAAATACGGGTAATTAAAAACACAAGTCTTTAAAAACTTTCTGGTGGATTTGAATGTATCCACCAGAGATATATATTATGTCAAGAGAACTCTGTGTAGCAAGATTAGCTCACAGCTGCTTACAAATATGAACAACTAAGTTTACAGAGAAATGCTAAGAATGCAGCTTATAATTGTTTCTCTGAGATAATATTCTTAGTCTTGTTCTTGTTGTTCTACTTACTACTTCTTGGTTTATATATTACCAATATTACAAAGTAATAAGACAAGATAATAAAACAAAACCTATCAAGTCTAATACTATGCTGCTTCATTACTCTATTCCAGCATCTTTGAATATCTTCATAATAGCATAGAAATGGCAATGCTTCTTTGTTCTCTAAAACCCAGTTGAATAGGCTTCCACATTCCTTTTGCATACACTCGACACATGTGACTGTGTTGTCACTGTCAACAGATGTTTGAATTGATTATCCGTCGGGTACATGATCATCCGTCGGGTTGCCTTGTTGATCATCCGTCGAGTGGCATTGTTGTTTATCCGTCAGGTAGCTATCTGGCACTTGACTTTATTTCATTTATGCAGAATTACAAGACATTATCTATGTACAATTAATCAACCTATTTTGCATATATAATTAAAGTCAACATGACTTGAGTTCTACTACAGAATCTAAACAAGATGTATGCAGAAATGTGCTACAGACTCATTATTACACAAGCTACTCACTCGATGGATAATAAATCATCATCCATCGGGACTATATTGAGTCATCCGTCGGGACTATATTCTTTATCCGTCGAGTGCTACATTTTTCACTAAGTAAAATCTACTAAGGTGTTTTGTTAATGAAATCATCAAGTACACAACATATCCACAACAATCTCCCCCAATTTATGTCTACTGGAATTGTATCCATAAATTAAGAGAAACTTGATGATAACAAAACATCATAAAAATACAACTTTAAAAGTAAGTAGATAAAACTGTAAAGTGCTTCAAATAACAAAATGCACAAAGTTTAGCTTACAGTCATTTTCAAGGTGCTCCTCTAGCCTGAGCAGATTAATCTAATTCCTTGAAGATCTGGATCTCTTTCCAAGCTTTCTGTTGTTTTCTTCTATCTGATTTTGGAGCTGTCTGTGGAATTCTAGTTCATCAGATTCTGAGAGATTTAGCTTTTCTTGCATTTCCAAAAGAGTCTCATTGCTAGAGATGCTCAATTGGTATTCTAATCTGAAAAATCTTCTAACTCCTTTGTCATATATGAACTCCATCAGCCAGTAGGGCCTTAGATGCACTCTACTCCCTATGTAAGGAATAGTTAGCGTCTTTGGGAGTGCATCTTTAGCTCTAATACTCCTCAGTTCTTCAATCTTCTTTAGAACAAGTCTTCTTGCAGTTATATTGAATCCAAAGTTCTTCTTGAATGATGAATAAACCTTTATCAGCCCAGATTGGCTTTCTTGAAGGATCCTGTGAAGTGGCCATTGAATCTCCTTTCCTCCCTTGTACTTGAAAACTAATCTTTCAGGTAGATTCCTGTAGGCATCAATCCCTCTAACTTCTTCCAGTTCATCTAGATAGAGGTTTAGATCAGAGAATTCCTTGATGTCACATAAGTACATGTAATCTCCCTTGTTGACTTTGGATTGAGCTTTGGTTAGAGATTTGGATTTGAGAGGTGACAGCTTCACTTTCTTGACTGCTCTTGACTTTGTTCTTTTTGGCTTGTTAAGGATTGGCAAATTGAAGTCAGGAATTGGTAGACTTTCCCAGTCTATTGGTTCATCCTTAGGCACAATAGGTTCACCATGAATGTTCCTGTAAGGATCCACCACCTTAATGTCTTCAAATACCACTGAGGGTTTTGATGCTTGAGTTGTAGTTGGAATGGAATCCTTGGGAAACTGATCCTCCAATTCCTTACCAACAAAGTTCAATTTCCTTTTGGTTCTTTTGGCCAATTCCTTGTATCTGTGAAATTTCTTCTGTTGTGGTTCAACTTGCTTCTTTGGATCTTGAGATTCAGTGATTTCAGATGGCTGAGCAGGAATTTGTTGTGTTGGTTTCACAGCTTGTAGCTTGGCCAAGATAGCAGCTTGCTCTTTCTTTTGTTTAACCTTTTTAGCATCTAGAGCAACTTGCTTCTTTTCTTGCTTCAATCTTGCCTTTTCTTCTCTCTTTGCTTCAGCATATTGAGGATGTCCAGCCACCACACAAATTTCTTTACCATTCCTGAAAACTTTAGCAATTCTCCTTTTTAAAGCTGAATCAGTTGGATCCTTGTAGAAGGCAATGGATCTTGACAACAGTTTCTTCTCATCAGACTTTGGTGTCTCATATATTGTATCCAAAGGGTTCTTTAATGATGATTTTGGATAGTTCACCCTTGGCTTCAAAAGTACTTTAGCCTTTGGAGATTTGATGTAGGATGACTGTCCTCTTTCCAGATTGTTCATGCTCATTTCATTCACAGAGATTTGCCCGAATTGAGAGTGATAAATGGCTGACTTTTCTGGCTTCTTTGCTAGACCAAACTTCTTTTGAATATCCTCATCAATTTTCTCCCAGTTGATTGGATTCAACTGCTCCTTTTCAGCTGCTTTCAAAGTAGCTGCCGCTTCCTTTATCAGATCAATACTGTCCTTAGTTGGTGGCTTTGAGATAGTATATGTAGGCACAATTACTTTGCTAACTTGAATGTTGATCACTTTTTGCTCCCCCTCACTCCTAGAACTCTCTTTCTCCCCCTTTTTGTTGTCATCAAGCTGAGTAGAGGAGGAGGTTTGTGCAGCCACCAGTTTCTAAAGCAAGTCTGTTTGTTGAGCTTGGTGTAGATGAATTGCTGTAAGAGATGCTTCCATTGCTGTCATTTTTGTATCCAAGGCATCCATCTTTGTGGCAAGATCAAAATTTTTTCTGAGTTATCTCTTAATTTCAAACATTGTAGCTTCTGGAAGTTTAGAGTCCATCTTGTCAGGAATGGCCTTTTTCATCTCATTAATATCACCTTTGATAGTGTTGAGATCTTGAGCATGTTGAAAACCTTGGATTTGTTGTAGTTGCAGAGAAGCAAGATGTGCTTAAAGGAGCTTTTTGGTGCTGGAATTTGTGGTGGTTTGAAGAGCATAATTTGTCTGATTTATGAGTTGAATCAGGGTTGTCTTGAAGTAGTGTTCATCACATTGCTTTGAAAATGCCCAAGATGGCATGCCTGATCTTGAACTAGAGCTTACTTCTCCCCCTATGTCCAATGGCTCTTCTTCACTATCTCCACCTTCACCTCCAAAGAATTCTTCTGAACCACCAATCTCATAATCAACATCACCAGCTGTAGAAGGCAAAGCTGTGATGGCATCCTTAGCTCTTTGCATGGACTGTGTGGTGTGCACCAAGTTTAGCATCCTTTATGCATTGTCATTGCCCTGTCCAGCTAGAAGTTGGTAGGCTGGAACAGGGTGAGTAAATGTCTCAGCATCTAAGGAGGTTGTATCTATAACAACTTGAGTTTGCTGAGATAGTCTCTCCCTGTCTGCATCCTGGACATTCATTAACTCACTTATAATAACATCCACCCTTATATCTTCAGTACCGGCTTTTCTCTCATTTTCTCTCTTTTCTTGCATCAAGGTCTCACCTTGGCTCACCACCCTCACACCCACACCTTCACCATCTAAGGTGGGACTCCTCACACTCTCTTTTGCCAATCCTGAAGAACTGGATTGCATATTTTCACTCTTTTCCTCTCCTTTTTCCTGGGAGCAAGTTTACTCCCTTCCCTCAATCCTATGAGTGATTGTACTACCACTAAGTCTTCTGCACTTGAGATAATTGATGAAATTTGAAGTTGTACAGAGACACTCGACATATAAGGGATATCCGTCGGGTTAGCAGTTTGACTATCCGACGGATAACTGCTGTTAAGCTTATCCATCGGGATACAATCACTACTCGACGGATGAGCAGTATCCATCGAGTGAGTAGAAATGAATGTGTTTGGAGTGGAAACTATTGTGGACTCTGTGCAAATTGATGAGAATTTTGGCACAGATGTCTCAACAGTTCCTGAAAGAATTGGCAAGTGAGCCAACAAATTATCCAAAAGATGATGCTCACTTGCACTAGATTTCGGCTTCCCCAACAGAGTTAAAGAAGGGGAATCAGAAATTGATGTGTTGATCATATCCACATCCAGAGAGTTTGTGGGAGAATTTGGTATTTGAGGTGCTTCTATAACTAAAAATTTTGGCTGTGACTCCACATTTATTGGAGCCACATCAAACTGACTTTGAAAAGGTGAAGTGACTGTTTCTTCAGCACCAGTTTGCACAGTGTGTGAACCCTGTGCATCCCCAAGGGTTTTTGGTTTCTTCTTTCTAGTATAGGTTTGGGGTGAGCTTGTCCCCTTACCCTTTTGGCCTATGCTCTTGGCTGAGAGCTTTGTTCAATAGTCACATCCTTTTGGGAGGATGCAACTAACAATGAGCTTATGTCCTTATTAAGCACTGCAGTTTGTTGGGAAACTGCAGTGTGGCTAGGCTGGGAAACACTCACCTCTCCAAACTTATCCTTAGGGTTTCTTTGATGTTCACCCTGTCCCTCACCTTTCTAACCCACCTTCACACTCCCCTCTTTTGGTTTGGTGGATTTTGCAACTGGCATCTTTTGAGAGATACTAGAGGGGGCTTTCTTTGACTTGGATTTAGAAATTTTTGATGGTTTGGTAGCTTGGGTAGGCAACTGTTGGGTCATTGACACAGTTTCCAGAGCTACGCTAGAAGGCAAAGAAATTTGTGAGGCTGGAAGAGTAGGGACAGCTGAACTTACCTCACTTACCTGAGGTGCCTCCATAACAGGAAAATTGAAGAGTGGCACCTCTTTGTGATGGTTTGCCCTGTTCAAATCTGCAATAATACTTCTCTCTTGAACCTAACTATCTAATTTGTTGGTTGGGTTCTCAAACACAATATCCTCAGAGAGGTGGTTAGCAATCATCACTAAAAATCTAGCATAATAAACATTTTTACCCCTCTTATTTAACTCCCCTAACTTAAACCCCAACTCAATTATGATAAGATCACTAAAGTTGAAAAATTTATCAGTAACAAGCATGTAAAGCATGTTAAGCATAGAGATAATGACATAATCAAAATTACTGATTTTACCAGAGAAGACCTTGGTAACTATATCACACAGATAACTCCATTCCTTTCTAAGACCCAACTTCCTAATTTCACTTAATTTAGAAGTAGAGAGTGCATAGTTCATGGAGTTAAGCATGTTAATAATGTCAGTGTCTGTGTGTGGTGAAGTTACAGTATTATCAGGAATCTTGAAACATGCTTTAACAATGTCCCTATTAACACAGAATTCCTTATCTTTAATAGTGAAAGTGATAGTCTTATCAGCTGAGTTGTATGTAACAGTTGTCCACATCTCTTCAACAACCTCACAGTAGATGGCGGGTGATTCCAGCATGGCATAGTTAAGTTTGCAGTTCTTCACAAAATCCATCATCTTGTGGTAGTCACCAAACTGTTGAATCCCCTTGTTCACAAGAGCAGTGAAGTTGTTCTTCTCATAAATAAATTCAGTTTGAGACATTATCTTGACGGCAGGTGCCATTGTTAGAGAGTAAAAACTTGCAGAGAGAGAGTAAGTGCTTTTGAGAAAGAAATAAATGAGAGTAGATGATTTGAGAATGATAAAAGAAAAGTAATGAAAATGAATTAAGCTTTTATAATATCTCAAAAATAACTGTCAAAAATAATAAAGTAAAATAAAGTAACCAATAAGAATTGCCCAAAGTAGCCGTTTAAAAAATAAACTGTAAAAATTCCATCAATTACCCGTCGTGTTATGCTTACAAACTGTAAGTATACTCGATGGATAATGTTCAGAGAATCAACGGCTAAGAATAAGACAATTCGACGGATGAGGATAAATCAGTTATCCGTTGAGTCATAAAATATTCCAGAAAAGTAATTGATTTAATTAACAAATAGTATATCGACGGATGATCAAACTCGATGGATAGTGATCATCCGTTGAGATGTAAATTTGACTTAGCCAAAATTTCATCAATGACTGAAAAATCAATTAAATTTCTGGCTGCATTACAACTTGCAAACAATCTATAAAGATTCAAGAGTAATTTAGCATACCTAACTCACTTACCAACCTTCAAAAGGTGGATTCATCCAGTGGCTTGGTAAATATATCTGCAAGCTGCTTTTCACTTGGAACAAAATGTAGTTCCACAGTACCATTCATTACATGTTCCCTTATGAATTGGTACTTAATGTCTATGTGCTTTGTCCTTGAATGTTGTACTGGATTTTCAGTGATGGCAATTGCACTTGTGTTATCACAGAAAATGGGAATCCTTTCAACTTGCAAACCATAGTCTAGCAATTGGTTTTTCATCCACAAAATATGTGCACAGCAACTGCCAGTAGCAATATATTCAGCTTTAGCTGTAGAAGTAGAAACTGAATTTTGCTTTTTACTGAACCATGACACAAGCTTGTTTCCTAGAAATTGACAGGTTCCTGTTGTACTTTTTCTATCAATTTTTCAACCTACATAATCTGCATCTGAATAACCAGTTAGATCAAAGCCATAATCTCCACGGAACCAAATGCCAAGTTTTGGTGTTCCCTTGAGATATCTGAAAATTCTCTTAATAGCTACTAAATGAGATTCTCTAGGATCAGCCTGAAATCTAGCACAAAGACAAATAGCAAACATTATATCTGGCCTACTATCTGTTAAGTACAGAAGTGAACCAACCATGCCCCTATAACTTGAAATATCCACAGACTTTTCAATAGTATTTAATTCAAGCTTAGTTGCAGTGGCCATGGGAGTTTTTGCAAATGAGCAATCCATTAGTTTAAACTTCTTTAAAAAATCATGAATGTATTTAGTTTGACTAATGAATATTCCATCACTAACTTGCTTAATTTGCAAACCAAGAAAGTAAGTTAGTTCTCCCATCATGCTCATTTCATACGTACTTTGCATCAATTTGGCAATTTTTTTGCAAAGTTTTTCATCTGTAGAGCCAAATATAATATCATCTACATAAATTTGAACAAGTATACTAGAGCCATTAACATTTGTAAAGAAAAGAATTCTGTCTATAGTACCTCCAGTGAAGTGATTCTCTAAAGAAACTTTGCCAAAGTGTCATACCAGGCTCTAGGTGCTTGCTTCAGTCCATAAAGTGCTTTCAAAAGATAGTAAACATATTCTGGAAAATTTGGATCTTCAAAACCAGGAGGCTGACTGATGTAGACTTCCTCCTCTAAATCTCCATTCAGAAAGGCACTTTTGACATCCATTTGATAGACTTTGAAATCGGCATGGGTTGCATAGGCTAAGAAGATTCTGATGGCTTCAAGTCTTGAAACAGGAGCAAATGTTTCATCAAAATCTATTCCTTCTTTTTGACAATAGCCCTTAGCAACCAATATAGCTTTGTTCCTGACTACCATGCCATTTTCATCCATCTTGTTTCTGAATACCCATTTGGTGTCTATTGGATTCTTTCCTTTAGGCTTGGGCACCAGCTTCCATACCTTATTCCTCTCAAATTGGTTTAGCTCCTCCTGCATAGCTAAAATCCAATTAGGATCCAACAAAGCTTCTTCTACCTTCTTTGGTTCTTCCTTAGAAAGAAAGATACTGTATAGACATTCTTCTTGAGTTGCTCTCCTTGTTTAAACTCTAGAAGATACATTACCAATGATGAGCTCAAAGGGGTGATCCTTTGTCCATTTCCTTTGTTAAGGTAGATTAGCTCTAGATGAAGAGGCCTCATTGTTGTCTTGATGTGTGATTGAGTTTAGATTATTAGAAACTCCCCCTGAGTTAATGGATCTTTGAATTGAGAAAGGGGAACTTTCTGTAAGTGATCTATTCTGACCTCCAGCTTCTTTTAATGACTCGACGGATGATGAATTTTGAGTACCGACGGATGAAGCTGGTTGTCTCCCGACGGATAAAGCAGATTGTCTCCCAACGGATGAAGCATTATGCAACTCGACAGATGTTGAATTTTGTGCTTCATTGGTAGTGGATTTTTTTGCATTATCCTTTGATACTGTTTCTTGATCACTTTCATCATCACTGTCATCACTAACCATCTCCACATTATCAAATTTGAGGATCTCATGGTAATCTCCATCTTGCAGTCCTTCAATCTTTTTATTATTAAACACAACATGTATTGATTCCACAACACTATTGGTTCTTAGATTGTAGACTCTATATGCTTTACCAACAACATATCCAACAAAAATTCCTTCATCTGCTTTAGCATCAAACTTCCCATTCTGATCAGTTTAATTTCTCAAGATATAACATTTACAACCAAAGACATGAAGAAAATTTAGAGTTGGCTTCTTGTTCTTGAACAATTGATAGGGAGTCATGCATTTTGCTTGATTAACCAGAGAAATATTCTGAGTGTGTAGCATGCAGTATTTACAGCTTCAGCCCAATAATATGTTGGTAACTTAGACTCTTCAAGCATTGTCCTTGCAGCTTCAATAAGTGATTTGTTCTTCCTTTCTACTACTCCATTTTGTTATGGAGTTCTTGCTGCTGAAAACTCATGCAAAATCCCATTTTCTTCACAAAATGCTCTCATGACAGAATTCTTGAACTCAGTTCCATTGTCACTCCTGATTCTTCTAACTTTGAAATCAGGATGATTATTGACTTGCCTTGTGTGATTGATGATGATTTCACCAACCTCATCTTTAGATTTTAGGAAATATGTCCAAGAGAACTTTGAGAAATCATCTATAATTACTAGGCAAAATCTTTTCCTTAAGATGGACAACACATTGACTAGTCAAATAAATCCATGTGTAGCAGTTGCAAAGGTTCTTTAATTGTTGAATCAAGCTTCTTTCTGAATGATGCTTTGATCTGCTTTCCTTTTTGGCAGGCATCACACAATTTATCCTTAGAAAACTCTACTTGAGGAATACATCTAACCAGTTCTTTCTTTACAAGTTCATTCATGGTCTTGAAGTTTAAATGGGATAGCTTCTTGTGCCATAACTAACTTTCATCCTAACTTGCTTTGCTGAGAAGACAAGTAATAGTTTCTGTATTTGATGAGTTGAAGTCAGCTAGGTACACATTTCCTTTTCTCACTCCAATGTGAACCACTTTGTTGCTCCTTTTGTTTGTCATAACACAGGCTTCAGAGTTGAAGTTTACTAAATTTCCTTTATCACATAGCTGGCTGATACTCAACAAATACAGTTTGAGACCATCCACTAAGGCAACCTCCTCAATGATGACATTGTCTTTTGAAATCAGGCCATATCCCACAGTATAACCCTTGCTGTCATCTTCAAAAGTAATACTTGGGCCAGCTCTCTCCTTGAACTCTGTGAGCAGGGTAGAATCACCAGTCATATGTCTTGAACAACCACTTTCCAAGTACCATAGATTCTTTCTGTTTCCCTGCACACATTAAAATCAAATCAAGTTGATTTTGGTACCCAAGTTTCCTTGGGTCCTGCCTTGTTAGCTTTCTTTTTCTGTTTCTTAGGTTTGATCTCATTTGACTAGGGGATATTAGATTCATCCTTAGTCATTTAAGTTGGACCTTTGAAACCATTCATTACAGGAGAATTATCATGCATATTTTGATTAAAAGGAAATGGCATGCTACTAGTAAACATGTTATTCCAGTAAGGCATCCTAAATGGCATTTGTGGCATACTAAATGCAGCATAATAAGGATTAGGTGCAAATGGCATATTAGCAAACTGTGCATTCATATTCTATGTAGACATAACATTCATAGGCATAGAAGGCATGGCATTTATGTTGGGAAAATGAGGTGGCACATATATGAAAGTAGGCATGACAGTTTTGCAATAAACAGACAAGTGATTTACACTACCACACTTGACACATATTTTTCTAAGAGCATATTTATCAGGTATGTAGTTGTTATGCTTGTTAATTCCTACTTTATCATTTCTATTATTTTTCTTTCTAGCCTCTGTTTTAACCTCAATCTTTTCCACTCTGTCACTCAATTGCTTGACAGTCATATGACCAACATTAGCCTTTTTCTCCTTCTTCTCTAAACTGGATTCTCCTGGAACAAAATTCTTGGAAACTGATCCATATTTCTCATTTAACTTGACAAGTTTGGCTTTACTCACAGGTTTGCTCATAGTTGACGGATGAGGATTTATATCACTCGACGGATAACCCTTTTTGTTATCCAACTGATGACCCTCATCATCCGTCGAGTCTACATCTGTTAGCAATACTTCAACCAAATTGGATTCCAGCTTCCCCTTATTCTTCTTCCAGGCTGCATCACAAAAGGACTCAATACCTTGAACTTAGGTGATTTGAGCATGAACATCTCTAGATGTTTTCCATGCCTTAATCACCTCCTGTTCTCGTTCAAGCTGCTTCTTCAAGATCTCTTCTTTCTTCAAGGACTCAGTTAATTCATCCTTAGCAATTTTACACCCAATTCTCAATTTTTCAAATTCAATGAACTGAGACTCTAGCACATTATTCCTCTCACTTAAAAACAAATTGTTTTCTTTGATTTTAGCATTTTCCTTATTAAGAGACTTAAGTGTAACACACAAATGATATAATTCTGTAGACATGTCATTTATTGCATCATTACACTCAGCTTTAGATAAATATGCAAGGTTAGTGGTGATTACCTGATTACTTGAAGAACTTGTTTTTGTTTCATTAGACTTGACCTTTAGGGCTAGATTGACATAACTGACATCCTGATTCTCATCCAGACCATCTGCTGCCCAGTCATTTTCTTGTGTAATGAAATCCCTTTCCTTTTGTTTGAGCAACTCAAAGTATTTCTATTTATAATCCACAGGCTCAAACTTCTTTTTGCTGGAATTTGACTTTCTACACTCACTGGCAAAGTGCCCTGCTAAGCCACATTTGAAACTTTTGAATTTTGATTTATCCACCATGTTTCTATTTGGCTTAGCTGCTCCAAAGTTCTTCTTGAACTTGAGCTTGGAAAATCTTCTGGAAAGAAATGCAAGATGTTCATCAATATCCTCCATATCATCTTGGCTCAAAGAATCTTCATTTTCTGCTACCAGCCCCTTGCCCTTGTTTTCACAGACCTTTGAAATTGATTTAACAACTTCCATCTTCATCTCCTTCTCTTTCTCTAACTCAGCAACTAGTGCAATGTATCCTCCTTTCTTCTTTCCTCTCTCCATCCTCTCATCTTGCTCTATTTCAAGCTCATAAGTTTTTAGGATGGCATACAGTCTCTCCAAAGTAAACTCCTTATAATCTTGAGAGTTTTTCAATGAGACTGTCATAGGTTTCCATTTCTTTGGAAGAGATCTAAGAAATTTAAGATTGGAGTCTTTTGTCTGATAGACCCTTCCATGCAACTTTAGAGCATTTAGTAGTTTTTGAAATCTACTAAAAATGTCAGTGAGAGACTCACTATCTTCACTATGAAAGTGCTCATATTGCTGAATTAGCAGCGGTATCTTATTTTCCCTGACTTGTTCAGTGCCATCACAGATAATCTGTATTGTATCCCAAACGTCCTTGGCAGTTTTGCAATCGATGATGTTGTCAAACATGTTACCATCAACTCCATTGAACAGAATATTCATGGCCTTCTTATCCTTCCTGACTTGTTCAATATCAGGATCTGACCATTCATGCCTTGGCTTGGGAACTGATGGCTCATTTCCAGTTGCAGCTCTCATTGGTACATGAGGGCCTCTCTCTATGCAATCTACATAAGCCTCATCTTGAGAAAGTAAGTGAAGATGCATTTTTACCTTCCAGCGATGGTAATTATCTTTGTCCAGAAAAGGAATCTTAACTCCTACATCCTTCTTGTTCATTTTGCTGTTTGTTGTGATCTTTAAACTCTTTGTTCTTCAAGAGCTTTCTCTGATACCAATTGTTAGTCCCTAACAATGTAACAAGAATTACAGAAGGGGGTTGAATGGAATTCTTGAACCTTTTTCAAAAATATAAAATGTTCTATCTTAATAATATATAAGTGTTTGATTTGCAAAATGCGGAATAAGAAGTTAGTAAAATCAAAACACAAGTAATTAAAAACACAAGTCTTTAAAAACTTTCTGGTGGATTTGAATGTATCCACCAGAGATATATATTATATCAAGAGAGCTCTGTGTAGCAAGATTAGCTTACAGCTGCTTACAAATATGAAAAACTAAGTTTACAGAGAAATGCTAAGGATGAGCTTACAATTGTTTATCTGAGATAATATTCTTAGTCTTGTTCTTGTTGTTCTATTTGCTACTTCTTGGTTTATATATTACCAAGATTACAAAGTAATAAGACAAGATAATAAAATAAAACCTATCAAGTCTAATACTATGCTGCTTCATTACTCTATTCTAGCATCTTTGAATATCTTCATAATAGCATGGAAATGGCAATGCTTCTTTGTTCTCTAAAACCCAGTTGAATAGGCTTCCACATTCCTTTTGCATACACTCGACGCATGTGACTGTATTTTCACTGTCAACAGATGTTTGAATTGATTATCCGTCGGGTACATGATCATCCGTCGGGTTGCCTTGTTGATCATCCGTCGCGTGGCATTGTTGTTTATCCGTCGGGTAGCTATCTGGCACTTGACTTTATTTCATTTATGCAGAATTACAAGACATCATCTATGTACAATCAATCAATCTATTCTGCATATCTAATTAAAGTCCACATGACTTGAGTGCTACTACAGAATCTAAACAAGGTGTATGCAGAAATATGCTACAGACTCATTATTACACAAGCTACTCACTCGATGGATAATAAATCATCATCCGTCGGGACTATATTCCTTATCCGTCGAGTGCTACATTTTTCACTAAGTAAAATCTACTAAGGTGTTTTGTTAATGAAATCATCAAGTTCACAATATATCCACAACACCAACCTTCTAATTTCACGTAACTTGGAGGTAGTGAGTGCATAGCCCATAAAATTAAGCATGTTAACAATATCAGTGTTTATGTGTGGAGCAGTTAAAGAATTGTCAGGAATCCTAAAGCATGCTTTGATAATATTACTATTTATGCAAAACTCCTTACGTTTTAGAGTGAAAGTGATGGCCTTGTCTGATGAGTTGTATACTGCAGTTGTCCACATCTCCTCTACAACCTCACAGTAAATGGTGGGTGATTCCAGCATGGCATAATTGAGTTTGCAGTTCTTCTCAAAGTCCATCATTTTGTGATAGTCACCAGATTGCTGAATCTCCTTGTTTACTAAAGCTGAGAAGTTGTTTTTCTTATAGATGTAACCGGTTTGAGACATGATTTTCACTACAGATTCCATTGTTAGAGATTTGGACTTTGCAGAGAGAGAGTTTAATTTTGAGAAGAAAGAAGTTAGAGCAATTGAATCTTGAGAATGATAAAAGAAAAGAATGAATTTTTTTTAGCTTTTATACTATCTCAAAGATAAACTGACAAAAATAATAAATTGAAATAAAGGACCAATAAAAATTGCCCAAAATAGCCATTTAAAAATAAATAAACTGTAAAAATTCTGTCACTTATTCGTCGTTTCATGCTTACAAACGGTAAGTATACTCAATGGATAATGTTTAGAGAATTAACGGCTAGGATAGAGACAATTCGACGGATGAAGATAATACAGTTATCCGTCGAGTTATAAAATATTCCAGAAAGATAATTGATTTTTATAGACAAATTGTATTCCGACCGATGAGCAAACTCGATGGATAATGATCATCCGTCGGGATGTAAGTTTTGACTTAGCCAAAATTTCATCCAAAACAGAAAAATCAATTAAATTTCTGGATGCATTACAACTTGCAAAATATCTAAAATGATTTAAGAAAAATTGAGCATACCTAATTCACTTAATAACCTTGAAAAGGTGGATTCATCAAGTGGCTTGGTAAATATGTCTGTAAGCTGCTTTTTACTTGGAACAAAATGCAGTTCCACAGTACCATTCATCACATGTTCCCTTATAAAGTGGTACTTGATGTCTAAGTGCTTTGTTCTTGAATGTTGTACTGGGTTTTCAGTGATGGCAATTGCACTTGTGTTATCACAGAATATAGGAATCCTGTCCACTTGTAGACCATAGTACAACAATTGGTTTTTCATCCACAAAATATGTGCACAACAACTACCACCACCAATATATTCAGCTTCAGTTGTAGAAGTAGAAACTGAATTTTGTTTTTTACTGAACCAGGACACATGCTTGTTTCCTAGAAATTGACAGGTTCCTGTTGTACTTTTCCTATCTATTTTACAACCTGCATAATCTGCATCTGAATAACCAGTTAGATCAAAGCCAGAATCTCCACGGAACCAAATGCCAAGTTTTGGTGTTCCCTTGAGATATCAGAAAATTCTCTTAATAGCTACTAAATGAGATTCTCTAGGATCAGCCTGAAATCTAGCACAAAGACAAATAGCAAACATTATATCTGGCCTACTATCTGTTAAGTACAGAAGTGAACCAACCATGCCCCTATAACTTGAAATATCCACAGACTTTTCAATAGTGTTTAATTCAAGCTTAGTTGCAGTGGCCATGGGAGTTTTTGCAAATGAGCAATCCATTAGTTTAAACTTCTTTAAAAAATCATGAATGTATTTAGTTTGACTAATGAATATTCCATCACTAACTTGCTTAATTTGCAAACCAAGAAAGTAAGTTAGTTCTCCCATCATGCTCATTTCATACGTACTTTACATCAATTTGGCAATTTTTTTGCAAAGTTTTTCATCTGTAGAGCCAAATATAATATCATCTACATAAATTTGAACAAGTATACTAGAGCCATTAACATTTCTAAAGAATAATTTTTTATCAACAGTACCTCTTGTGAAGTGATTTTCCAAAAGAAACTTTAATAAAGTGTCATACCAGGCTCTAGGTGCTTGCTTCAGTCCATAAAGTGCTTTCAAAAGATAGTAGACATGATTTGGGAAATTTGGATCTTCAAAACCAGGAGGCTGACTAACATAGACTTCCTCCTCCAAATCTCCATTTAGAAATGCACTTTTGACATCCATTTGATAGACCTTGAAATTGGCATGAGCTACATAGGCTAAGAAAATTCTGATGGCTTCAAGTCTTGTAACAGGAGCAAAAGTTTCATCAAAATCTATTCATTCTTGTTTACAATAGCCCTTAGCAACCAATCTAGCTTTGCTCCTGATCACTATGCCATTTTCATCCATCTTGTTTCTGAATACCCATTTGGTGTCAATTGGATTCTTTCCTTTAGGCTTGGGTACCAGCTTCCATACTTTATTCCTTTCAAATTGGTTTAGCTCCTCCTACATAGCTAAAATCCAATCAGGATCCAACAAAGCTTCTTCTACCTTCTTTGGTTCTTCCTTAGATAGGAAGCTGCTATATAGACATTCTTCTTGAGTTGCTCTCCTTGTTTGAACTCTAGAGGACACATCACCAATGATGAGCTCAAAGGGGTGATCTTTTGTCTATTTCCTTTGTTGAGGTAGGTTAGCTCTAGATGAAATGGCCTCATTGTTGTCTTGATGTGTGACTGAGTTTTGATTATTAGAAACTCCCCCTGAGTTTGTGAATCTTTTATTTGAGAAAGGAGAATTTTTTGTAAGTGATCTATTCTGACTTTCAGCTTCTTTTGAAGATCCGACGGATGGTGCACTTTGTGTTCCGACGGATGAAGCTGGTTGTCTCCCGACGGATAAAGCAGATTGTCTCCCGACAGATGAAGCATTTTACAACTCGACAGATGTTGACTTTTGTGCTTCATTAGTAGTAGATTTATCTGCATTATCCTTTTCCATTGTTTCCTGATCACTTTCATCATCACTGTCATCACTAATCATCTCCACATTATCAAATTTGAGACTCTAATGAGAATCTTCATCTTACAGTCCTTCAATCTTTTTATCATCAAACACAACATGTATTGATTCCATAACAATGTTGGTTCTTAGATTGTAGACTCTATATACTTTTCCCGCAGCATATCCAACAAAAATTCCTTCATATGCTTTGGCATCAAACTTCCCATGTTGATCAGTCTGATTTCTCAATATATAACATTTGCAGCCAAAGACATGAAGAAAATTTAGAGTTGGTTTCTTGTTCTTGAACAGTAGATATGGTGTCATGCACTTTGCTTGATTAACCAAAGAAATATTCAGAGTATAGCAGGCAGTATTCACAGCTTCAGCCCAGAAATATGTTGGTAACTTTGATTCTTCAAGCATTGTCCTTACAACCTCAATAAGAGATCTGTTTTTCCTTTCTACCACTCCATTTTGTTGTGGAGTTCTTGCTGCAGAAAACTCATGCATTATCCCATTTTCTTCACAAAATGATCTTATCACGGAATTCTTGAACTCAGTTCCATTGTCACTCCTGATTCTTCTTACTTTGAAATCAGGATGATTGTTGACTTGCCTTATGTGATTGATGATGATTTCACTGGCCTCATCTTTAGACTTCAGGAAATATGTCCAAGAGAACTTAGAGAAATCATCTACAATTACTAGGAAAAATCTTTTCCTTGAGATGGAAAATACATTGACTAGTCCAAATAGATCCATGTGTAGCAATTGTAAAGGTTCTTCAATTGTTGAATCAAGCTGCTTTCTGAATGATGCTTTGATCTGCTTCCCTTTTTAGCAGGCATCACACAGTCCATCCTTAGAAAACTCCACTTGAGGAATGCTTCTAACCAGTTCTTTCTTGACAAGCTCATTCATGGTCTTGAAGTTTAGATGGGATAGCTTCTTGTGCCACAGACTTTCATCTTGATTTGCTTTACTGAGAAGGAAAGTAATAGATTCTGTATTTGATGAGTTGAAGTCAGCTAGATACACATTTTGTCTTCTCACACCAGTGAGAACCACTTTGTTGTTTCTTCTGTTAGACACAACACAGGCTTCTGAATTGAAGGTTACTGAATTACCCTTATCACAATGCAGGCTGATACTTAGCAAATTATGCTTGAGACCATCCACTAGGGCAACCTCCTCAATGATGACATTGTCTTTTGAAATCAAGCCATATCCCACAGTATAACCCTTGCTCTCTCCTTGAACTCTGTGAGCAGGGTAGAATCTCCAGTCATGTGCCTTGAACAACCACTATCCAGAGATCAAAGATTCTTTCTGTTTCCCTGCACACATCAAAACCAAATCAAGTTGATTTTAGTACCCAAGTTTCCTTGGGTCCTGCCTTGTTAGCTTTCTTCTTTTATTTCTTAGATTTAATCTCATTTGACTTGGGGATATCAGATTCATCCTTAGTCATCTGAGTTGGACCTTTGAAACCAATCATTAAAACAATGTTATCATGCACATTTTGATTAACAGGGAAAGGCATGCTATTTGCAAACATGTTATTCCAGTAAGGCATTCTAAATGGCATTTGAGGCACACTAAATGCGGTGTAATAAGGATTAGGTGCAAATGGCATATTAGCAAATTGTGCATTCATATTCTGAGCAGACATAACATTCAAAGGCATAGAAGGCATGACATTCATGTTGGGAAAAGAAGATGGTACAGATATAGGAGTAGGCATGGCAAGTTTGCAATTAACAGACTAATGATTAATGCTACCACACTTAACACAGATTTTTCTTGGAACATACTTATCAGGTGTCTAGTTGTTATGTTTGTTAATCCCTACTTTCCCATTTCTATTGTTTTTCTTTTTAGTTTCTATTTTAACCTCAATTTTTCTAATCTGTCATTCAATTGCTTGATGGACAGATGACCAACGTTCACTTTCTTCTCCTTCTTCCCTTGACTTGATTCTCCTGGAACAAAGTTTTTGGAAACTGATCCATATTTTTCATTTAACTTAGCAAGTTTGGCTTTGCTCACAGGTTTGCTCACAACCGATAGATGAGGATTTATGTCTCGACGGATAATCCTTTTCATTATCTGATGGATGACTTTCATCATCCATCGAGTCTACATCTGTTAGCAATCCTTCAACCAAATTGAATTCCAGCTTTTCCTTACTCTTTTTCCAGGCTGTATCACAAAAGGACTCAATACCTTGAACTTTAATGATTTGAGCATAAACATCTCTGGATGATTTCCATGCCTTAATCACCTCTTGTTCTCGTTCATGTTGCTTCCTCAAAATCTCTTCTTTCTTCAAGGACTCAGTTAATTCATCTTTAGCAATCTTACACTCAATTCTCAATTTCTCAAATTCAATAAACTGAGACTCTAGCACACTATTCCTTTCAATTAAAAACAAATTATTTTCTTTGATTTTAGCATTTTCCTTAGTGAGGGACTTAAGTGTAACACATAAATGATATAATTCTGTAGACATATCATTAATTGCATCATTACACTCAGCTTTAGATAAATGTGCTAGGTTAGTGGTGATTACCTGATTACTTGAAGAGCTTGTTTCTGTTTCATCAGACTTGGCCATTAGGGCTAGATTGACATAGCTGACATCTTCATCCTCATCCAGTCCATCTGCTGCCCAATCATTTTCTTGTGTAATGAAAGCCCTTTCCTTTTGCTTGAGCAACTCAAAATACTTTTGTTTATAATCCACTGGCTCAAACTTCTTTTTGCTGGAATCTAACTTTCTACACTCACTGGCAAAATGCCCTGCCAAGCCACATTTAAAACATTTGAATTTTGATTTATCCACCATGTTTCTACTTGGCTTAGCTGCTCCAAAGTTCTTCTTGAACTTGATCTTGGAAAATCTTCTGGAAAGAAATGTAAGATGTTCATCAATATCATCCATATCATCTTGGCTCAAATGATCTTCAGTTTCAGCTACCAGCCCCTTACCCTTGTTTTCACAGACTCTTGAAGTAGACTCAATAGCTTCTACCTTCACCTCCTTCTCCTTTTCTAACTCAGCAACCAGTGCTATGGACCCTCCTTTCTTACTTCCTTTCTTCATCCTCTCATCTTGCTCTATTTCAAGCTTATAAGTTTTCAGGATGCCATACAGTCTCTCCAAGGTAAACTCCTTGTAATCTTGAGAATTTTTCAGTGAGATTGCATTGGTTTCCACTCCTTTGGAAGAAATCTAAGGAACTTGAGATTGGAGTCTTTTGTCTGATAGAATCTTCCATGCAACTTTAGAGCATTAAGTAATTTTTGAAATCTACTAAAAATGTCAGTGAGAGACTCACTATCTTCACAATGAAAGTGCTCATATTGCTAAATTAGCAGCTGCATCTTATTCTCCTTTACTTGCTCAGTACCATCACAGATAATCTGAATTGTGTCCCAAACTTCCTTGGCTGTTTTGCAGTTAATGATGTTGTCAAACATATCACCATCAACTCTATTGAATAATATGTTCATGGCCTTCTTGTCTTTCCTGACTTGCTCAATATCAGGATCTGACCATTCATGCTTAGGCTTGGGAACAGATGGTTCATTGCCTGTTGCAGCTCTCATTGGCACATGAGGACCTCTCTCTATGCAATCCACATATGCATCATCTTGAGAAAGAAGATGTAGGTGCAACTTCACCTTCCAGTGGTGATAATTGTCTTTGTCCAGAAATGGAATCTTCACTCCAACATCCTTCTTGTTCATCTTGCTGTTTTGTTGTGATCTTTAAACTCTTTGTACTTCAAGAGCTCGCTCTGATACCAATTGTTATTCCCTAGAAAAAACAACAAGAATTACAGAAGGAGGGGTTGAATGTAATTTTGGCTTCTTTTTGAGATTTATGAAAAATGTTCTAACTCGATAATATATAAGTGTTTGATTTGTAAAGTGCGGAATGAAAAAATTACATATATCAAAATACAAGTAATAAAAACATAGGTCTTTAAAACTTTCTGGTGGATTTAAATGTATCCACCAGATATATATATATATATCGAGAGAACCCTGTGAAGCTTGAATAGCTCACAGCTGCAGTTACAAATATGAACAACTAAACTTACAGAGAAATGCTACAGGCTACAGCTTACAAATGTTTCTCTGAGAATGTATTTTCTTAGTCTATTTGTTAGTAAATTCTACTTGCTACACTTGTTTTATATAACACCAAGTTTACATGGTAATAAGACAAGATAATAAAAATAAAACCTATCAAGTCTAACTCCATGTTGCTTCACTACTATATTCCAGCATCTTTGAATATCTTCATAATAGCATGAAAATGGTAATGCTTCTTTGTTCTCAATTTCCTGTTAAACAGGCTGCCACATTCCTTTTGCAAACACCCAACGCATGTGACTGTGTTGTCACTGTCAACAGATATTTGAATTGATCATTCATCGGGTACATGCTTGTCATCCGTCATGTAGCTTTGTTGATCATCCATCGGGTAGCTTTGTTGATCATCCGCCGGGTAGCTATTTGACACTTGACTTCTTTTCACTTATGTAGAATTACAAGACATCTCATATTTACAATTAATCAACCTATTCTGCATATCTAACAGTAGTCAACATGACTCATATGCTGCTACAGAATCTATACAAAGTTGTTTGCAGAAATGTGCTACACTACTTATTATTACATAAACTACTTACTCGATGGATGTCAAATCATCATCCTTCGGGACTATATTGAATCATCCATCGGGACTATATTTGATCATCCGTCGAGTGCTACAAAATACACTAAGTTAAATCTACTAAGGTGTTTTGTTAATCTAATCATCAAGTTCACAACATATTCCAAAAAATCCCATTCTCTTCACAAAATGATCTCATCACAGAATTCTTAAACTCAGTTCCATTGTCACTCCTGATTCTTCTTACTTTGACATCAGGATGATTGTTGACTTGTCTTATGTGATTGATGATGATTTCACTAGCTTCATCTTTGGACTTGAGAAAATATGTCCAAGAGAACTTTGAGAAATCATCCACAATTACTAGATAGTACCTTTTCTTTGAGATTGACAATATGTTTACTAGTCCAAATAAATCCATGTGCAGTAATTGTAGGGGTTCTTCAATTGTTGAATCAAGCTTCTTTCTGAATGATGCCTTGATTTGCTTTCCTTTCTGACAGGCATCACACAGTCCATCCTTTGGAATCTACTGAAAATGTTAGTAAGTGACTCACCTTTTTCACTGTGGAAATGCTCATCTTGCTGAATTAAGAGTTGCATTTTGTTCTCCCTTACTTGCTCAGTTCCATCACATATGACATGAATTGTAACACCCCCAAATCTGGGGTCGGGGATCCGGGTTGTCACGAGTTCTATTTCCCTTAATAACACTTAATCTTAATAAACAACGAACTACTACGTACTGTGACCCCACAATATACACACACACACCACAAGTTATAGTCTCAGAGATGAATACCAAAAATAACACAAGTCATTTTATTCCACAATTATAAGCCATTACACCTCAAAAGGGTTTCTGAATAAATTTACATTTCTTTGCCATTATTACAATTCATAAATATACATAAATCTGGTACATCAGAAGTTGAAAGCCTAGCCTATTGGTAGATCCTACCTCGGCTATAACGGCATCAACGCCTACCGGAAACTGCAGAATGTTTCCTAACCGCTTGCGAATCGGGAGCTTGGTCATGTTCATCTTTTCTATCTGTTATTGTGTGATGAAAGAAGAAAGCAAGGGTGAGCAACAAGCCCACCAAAATAATATGTATAATGATTAACTATATATGAGCATTCTCATAGTACTCATGAAAGTCTTGGTCAAGAAGAAATGAACCAAGCTGATATCTTAACGCGACCAAGTCACAAAATATTCAGTATATATATACATATATACTTTTCACAATCTTTGAAATCCTCTGACATGTATAATATACACAGAGTTCCAGTTTATAACTGTATAAAAATATCGTTGCGAGGTGATCTAATATATCTGACCTTTTCTCAACATTTTGCTGAAACCTTTGTCATTCATAAGACAATCATTAACTAGATATAAGTTTAAAAGATGAAGTTACAAGATACTCCAATATACTTATATCTTTTCCGAATACTACTTGAACTACCACCGTTCAATGTATAAATAGTTCATCCCATAGATTAAGCTACAAGACAAAACTTGTATAGATTAAATCTTTGAAGTATTATTGAATGAAATGAAGTTATGATATACTTCATTAAGTCCCGATATATATATCCACATATATATCTCTTTATACATTTCCTGAAAACCTCTGTCATGTAAAGTAAGAACAGAGTTTATAACATCCAATGAATTTTTGGAAAGGAAAAGAATTGTGGCATAAACCCGGTATCTTGCTGATCAGGAAAAGATACCAATAAGTAACCTTTTCTACTAGTAGATGGACGAATTCCCCACTGGTCATCACCCTGGTCGCAATAGGACCTTATGTTGGACTGCCACTCAGCCACTTACGCATTTGATGGACTCCCACTGAGCCACTTACACTTTCCTGGACGCCCACTGAGCCCATGTTGCTTATGCCGACTCGATAGATGGACTTACTTCCTGAACGTTGGGTAAGAAATCAATTCATTTACCAAAACAGCAACCTTGTTGCGAATATAAAATACACCACAGAGCCGGATCCCTCCGGTTTTGAGCGAGTATTTAAATCCCCTTTAAGAGGAAGATCTTAAATATATAAAAAAATGAGTTATCTTAAATATATAAAAAAATGAGTTTTGGGATCCGCTCTAAGTTTTAAAAATCATTTTAAAGACTCGAAAACACTTTAAAGAGTGTTTGGAGTAATGCTGATTTAATAAAGTAAATCAGTCCCAATATATTAGAAAATATCTGAATATTATTATTTAAATAACATTCCCATAAAGAATAATCTTTATAAAAATAATTGAAGCAGAAGTTGTAAAACTTATACTTGAAATGAATAGTAAATAACCAAAGATATACTTATAGGAAAGTAATATCTTTATTTGAATAATCAAAAGTAAGTTTGATTATCGACACATTATTCTTTAATAAAATAAAGAATATTATTCAGTAAATAATCGGAGTCACAGGTCCTCAAATGAATATTCAAATAATATTCATTAAATAATATAAACTGAGTCATAAGTCCTCGAATGAATATTTAAGTAATATTCATTAATAATATAAACTGAGTCATAAGTCCTCAAAGGAATATTCAAGTAATATTCATTAAATAATATAAACTTATCGAATAAACCTTATTCGATTAATAGTTTTGAAAACTATATCAATATATATAAAAATATAAATATATATATATATATCATATATTCGGGAACATCTACTCCCGGTTTTAGAAAAGGGCTCACCTTTGGGTCCCCTATCCACAGGGTATACGCAACTACTGCTTATCTCTAGCATAGGTATTATGCAACTATAAGCATTTGAACCAACAGATATATATCAAGATTACGAAATATACATACATATATACCATATCAGATGCTCCAATATATCGCAAGAATTTGCTAATAACAATCATGCATCTATCACAAGATAATGCATATACACATATACATCACAACAACAGTTATATGGGTAGAAAACTTGCCTGAGCGACTGGGGGTTACAAATGGCTTGGGACGAGTCTGGTAACCTATAAACAACATATAAGTTGGAATTAAACCAAATTCGCTTATGAATCTATACTTTAACCAATTAGACCCTAACGTTCGCTTTTGCGCTTAACGATTCACTTAAGTCGCTCGAGTACCCTCGGCTCCACCATTTTTAATAAATTAACCATTAAGGGGTTTAAGGCGATTATTTCGCGAGTGCCTTAACAACTGCCTAAGACACTTTACATAAATGTTTCATTCTCCAATTAGTCCTTTAAGGTCTTTAACCTATGTTTCAAAGTAAGGTGAGGGGTAATGGTTCGTTCGCGAACGCCGTTACTTAAAACAGTCGTTTCTCCTAAACCATACATCGGATTCAAACGAACCACATATCAAAATGAAGCTCGTAACATGAACTATCTAATCATGGCAATGGTCAAAACCTAGAAGTGAGTTCACGGGTCCTAATGTTAAGAACAAAAACAGTCTAAAGTAAATCGGACATTACGACGACTATATTTACGCGATTACCAATTTTATTCTACTCCAAACCAACCCACAATCAACTCACAATCAACATCCCAACCAAACTCCATCCATACTTCACCATAACAGCCCCAACAACTCAACATTATCAATTTATACTATTCTCAAACATGAATTTAAACTATACTTAAGTTCATTAATCAATAATCCAAGAATTACAACTCCAAAAACTTCACAAAACCAACTAACCTCTACATACACAACAATCAAGTATCTTATGAATTATAACAACAAAACTAAACCTAATACTCAAGTAAAGTTAGGGTTTGGAGGGGTTATACCTTCCTTGGAGAGTGGAGAATCAAGTAATTAGCTTGGAATCACCCTTAAAAGTCCTTATCCAAGCTTAATTTAAACAAAAACTGAAGAACAAAAATTTTAGTTCTTGAAAAACACTATTCACCATCTTCTTCCATGATTTTTAGGAAGAGATTGTGAATGATTTAGGAGCTCAAACTTATAGGATAACTATATCTATGCATAAGGAGTCTTAGATAATTACCTTGCTAATTAACAAAGCTTGGAACTAGGATTTTGAATTTCTTGCTTTGAAGAAGAAGAAAAAGCCGAGAGCTTTGATGAAGAATGGTGAGATAGCTTTTTGTTTTTTTGGTGAAAATGAAATTTTTTGGCTTGGTTGGTTGTTTTGGATTTGTTTTGTTTTGTTTTATTACCTTTTACCATGGTAACTTTTGTGTGGTTCTAATTCAACCAACAACACACTTTGCTTGGTCATGCTTATGTCACCATGTGATGTCACCCTCTCACCTTTGTCCTCTTCTTATTGGTTTGGTGACATCATCCCCACTAACCTCTTTGATTAGCTTCTAATTACTTGCCTAATGAACGCTGATCTGTTATATGGTTCACTTAACTTTCGTTTTCGTTTATCGTTTGAGGGATCATACCCGGGATCTTATTACTTAGGTTTCCTTAACCTTTCTCAATACATTATATTCCTTTTATGATCCTCTCTTATAATCCTTGAATTTAAATCCTTTTTATTCTGTTACCTTATACTCAATTCTTTCTGTATCTGGTAGATTTCCGGGAAAAATCAAAGTGTTCGGATTTGGATTCTGACGATCTTTACATACACTTATATACTACATAGAGTACTAATAATATCCCAGAAGATCAATAAAAGAACCCCTACATAGTGTGGCATGAAAAGTTTTCTCATTCAGCATAATCAGCAAAACACTATTCATAAGGGTTTCAAAAATTCCAAAATTTGTGGTTATTACATGAATTGTATCCCAGACATCCTTAGCAGTTTTACAGTTTATGATGTTGTCAAACATGTCACCATCAACACCATTAAACAAAATGTTCATGGCCTTTTTATCCTTATGAACTTGTTCAATATCAGGATCAGACCATTCTGCTCTAGGCTTTGGGACAAATGGTTCATTTCCTGTAGCAGCTCTCATAGGGACATGTGGACCTTTCTCAATACAGTCCACATATGCTTCATCTTGGCATAGGAGATGCATCTTCACCTTCCAATGGTGATATTTGTCTTTGTCCGAAAATGGAATCTTTCCAAGTTTCTTTTTTAGTTCCTCCTATCAGAGTTTGAGGAACTAGAGCCTTTCCTGGAAAAACTTTTTTCCTTCTTGAAGTCTTTGTAGACCATCCTCTTAAAGCTTTTAACCGGTAAAATAACTTGTTATTCCCAAACAATCTAAACAATAATTACATAAAGGGGGGTTGAATGTAATTCTGGCTTCTTTTTAATTTTAAGAACAGTTCTACAATAAATATATAACTGCGTTTGATTTAGCAATGACGCAGAATGAAAGTAGTAAAGAAATCAAATCACAAAGTAATCAAATACAAGTATTTAAAAACTTTCTGGTGGATGGAACTTTTCCATTAGAGATATTTATTAAGTTGAGAACTCTGTGTAACAAAATTGTTCACAACTGTTTACAAGTTGAAATACAAGAATAGAAAAATTCTTTACAGATTTTTCCTTATCTATTTCTCTGGTAAAAGTGCTTACTAACTTGTATATTATTCAACTTTCTACCCATGGTTTATATATTACCAAGTTACATGATAAAAAGACAAGATAATAAGACAAACTATATCTAGTCTAACTTCATGATGCTACACTTCTCTTTCCAGCATCTTTGAATACCATTTGTTTAGCATGGAAATGGAAATGCTTTTTTGTTCTCTAAATCCTTCAAACAGGCTGCCACATTCTATTTGCATACAACCAACGCATGTGACTATCAAGTCACTATCAACTGCTCTTTTGAATTTGAACATCAGTTGGAACTTAGATTGATCATCCGTTGGAACTTTGGTTGATCATCCGTTGAAACTTTGTTTAATCATCTGTTGGAACTCTCTTTGATCATCCATCGAGACTTATGTTGATCATCCGTTGAACCTTTGTAAATCATCCGTTGAGACTGTCATTTTGGCAGTTAACTCTATTTCATTTATACAAGATTAAAAGGCATAATATTTACAATTAACCATCCGATCTTGCATATCACTCTAGTAGTTAACATGACTTGAACAATCTACAACATCTAGTTCACTGAGCCATTCAAGTATGCAGAAATGTGCTACTAGTCTTATTGTACATAAGCTACTCTTTCAACGGATGTTGAAATGATCATTCGTTGAAAGCTACAAAAATCACTTGATTAAAATATACTAAGTGTTTTGTTTAAGTTATCATCAAGTACTCAACATATTCCTAACAATCTCCCCTAATTTATGTCTACTGGAATTGTAGCCATAAATTAAGAAACACTTGATGATAACAAAACACTCTATGAATACAGAATGAAATAAAGTAGATTAAAATTTACAAGTGCTACAATTTATTGAAAATTCTCACAAAGAAAGATTTGTAGAGGGTCTTACAGATCATTTTCAATGTGCTCCTCTAGACTAAGAAAATTAAGATCATTTCCTTGATTGCCTTGACTTTCTTCCTAGCTTCACATTATTTTCTTCAATCTGGTATTGGAGTTGTCTGATATCAAAGGCTGATATCAAATGCCGATCAATAAACTCTAATAGTTTACATACTGATATCATCAATTTCTTCTAACAGAGTAATGAGAGAACTAATTGTCTATGTTTTTTTATGATACATACAAGTAAACAACTACAAGCCCTATAAATTTCACATAATCTATAGAATAATTACTAATCTATGTGGAAGTAAAAATTGGTGTACAGTTTCGAGAAAAATAAACGAGGGTTTAAATTGAGTAAACTTTAAACGATAAGTAAGACAAATTTATATATTATTTTGAAAAATTGAAATATACATTTTAATCAAGATTAGATAAATTTTCTAATGACACGGGTTTTGAAATTTATTTTATCATATATTATGTGTAAAATGCGGTCAAAATATTACGAAGTTTACCATATATTAGTCAAAATAGAGCAAATAATATAAAATGGGGAAGTGTAAAATATAAGTTTAAAATGTAACATTTATCAGATATCTATCCAAAAATTCATGACCTATATTCGCAATTTTTTTACGTTTTTTCTAAAAAAGACGAACATATTTTAGTAATTACAAATTTAATCAAAACAATATTTTAAGATATAAAAAAATTCTACTTTTCAGCCTACGTATAATTTCGTAATCCAACCCAATAAAAGAAATTAAATTTCTAAAATCTTAGTATAATTTTATTCGTTTAGTTTAATACAAATCACTTTATGTAAATGCAATTAGAATTCAATTTAAAACAGAAAAAGGTATCATTTATGTTTAAATTTTAAATTCAAACACTCAAGAAATAAAGGGAAAATTTTCGTTGAGCATTTTTTTCACAAATTTTTAATGATCAATATTGGAAAATGTCGGTAGTAGTCCCACATTGTCAAGTAAATTTGAGCCATAATTTGAGTGGACGAATGTTGTGTGCACGTAACGAGTGACACTTGGAATGTGTTCTCCTCCGAGAGAGATTTTCGAGGCACTTTGAATCACTCAAAATGACAAAGAGATGGATGAGATATGATCATCCAATGTTAGTTTCTTAGTAGTGGAAATTTGTGGAAGAAATGAAAGTCCCACATTGATTTTGCAAAGGAGCATACATAGCTTTATATAGCAAAACGCTTATTTATTGTTTAAATGTGTTACTTATATATTGATCCAACACCTACGTGCGCGCAAGGGGTGCAAATATTGGGCTTTCGAGGGACAATGTGAGGCTTACGAAGCCTTCGAGCTTGCCCACGTGCGAACACAAATGTAGCAGAAAATTGGCCCGAATAGTTACAGACTAATTTTGCTAAATTTAATTTCCACTGGGCTTGGACTTTTAAAATCTTAATTCATTTTGACTACGGATTATTATATTTGATTTGATGTAATAATAATCTGATTTAATTACAAATCTGATTCATTAACCGACTGATTAATTAACACGTTTTAATTAATTACACGTGAAGTAGTGCACACAATTCCTCGAGCCTATATAATATCGTATCAGGCTTAGGGTTATTCATTCATTCGATATACAAAACACGGCCGCCTCCAACACACAAACCCTACCCTCTCTCTGTTCCGGTGTTAGTTTCTTGCTTCGTTCTAGTTCACCGAAGGTGCTGTTCACGTAACATCGCCATCTTGTCATTTTATCATGGGAGGCTAACAACTCGCATATACGGTGAGGGCCGTAGTAGCTTTTAGGAGAAAGTTATACGACTGTACCCGAAAACTTCTTCTTCATGTCTTTTTTGTTGGTTTCTGTTATTCACAGTTGATCACAAATCTGTTATTCGGAAGCACACACGTATATTATATGTATTAATCATATATTGTTGTAATAAACTTAAAGTTATTATTTTTTATTCTCTGTGACTAATACATCTATTTATGCATGTCTGTTGAGTAACAGATCTATGGAGAATAATACTGTGAACAATGCGATGAACACGATGACTGATCCCAACGCACAGATCGCTAGATCTGCTCGGGTTCACTAGAAGGCACCTAACCCTAACCCACAAATTGGAGTATTTGATGGGGGTCAGGCACCTATTGGACATACTGTCATTGAACAATTTAGTGTGCCTTTTGGACAGACGTGGTAGGATTCATTTCTCCGATTGTACTTGCGGTGCCTACTAGTGTACATACATATATAGTACAGACGCATGCACAGATTGTCACACCTACGGTGCTCGTTGCACCTGTTATGCCAACTGATCCTGCTGCACACGCCGCTAAAACCGAGAAGTTCAATGGAATGGAATTCAAACGTTGGTAGTAAAACATGCATTTTTATCTGACCATGTTGCATCTGGATCGCTTTCTGAAGGAAGAGGCACCATTGTTCACTGTTGAGAGCAACACGCAGACTCTGTATGTTGTGGATGCTTGGAAGCACTCTGACTACATATGTTGGAATTATGTGCTAAATTGTTTGGCTGACTCATTGTATAACGTGTATAGCTCGAAGCCAATGGCTAAGGCCTTATGGGAGTGACATGACCATAAGTATAAAACGAGGACGTTGGGCCAAAAAAGTAGATTATTGGCCGTTTTATTGACTATAAGATGGCGATTTTTAAGACTGTGGTCAATCAGATGCATGAATTTCAGGTGATTATTTATGAAATTCATGTTGAGGGAATGTGTTGTGCAAGACATGCATGTACAATAAGAAGACTAAGTCATATTGACAACCCTAAGATTAAGTTGTTTGATAATCAATCTTTGTATTCTGCAATTGAATTCTTTGAGTCTGTAAAAGTGTTTAGTAGATTAGACTGGGAGATTTTTGTATGAACAGTTTCAAGCTAAGGAATAAACTCTGGAAGAAGATCATGTCTTGATCATGCCTCAGAGAAAAGGGTAGTAACTTGGAGTTGAATAATGTTGTTCAGGGAAAAATGTTCTAAGTCAAGATATCGACAAGTCACAAATCAAGGTATATCGAGAAGTCATTCGAGAAGTCCAAAATTGTAATATCCAGGGCATGACGTGTAATTATTTTTATCAATAAATGATTTTTTATGTGATTATTATGTGATTTTTGGTGAATTATTTGATGATTGGTATGGTTATGTGGATGTTTATATATGGTAAAGTCTAGGTATGTTAATTTTATTATGTCAAGAATAAAATATAGATAATTAAGGTATTTTTCTGGTAATTTTTGGAGTATTATATGATTTTATATTGATTTATGAATTTATTAATTATTTTCTGAATAATTACAAAATTATTTTATAAAGCCGGGAATCGTCCAACCACAACCGTTTTTATGTTTTTACAACCCGAAAATTTTCCGAAAACTCCTTCCTAACCTAATCTAGTAATTCCGAACATTTTCCGTGTTTTGACTTTTTCGATCGAGATTACGGTTTGACCTGTGCGTGTCCCAACGCACAATTTTTGATACGATAATTATTTCGATATACCAACAAAACCCGTATTCTTGAAAGATGGGATAATATTACCTTATTTTCGTATAAAGTATTTTATAAAAAGCTCGGTTGGGATAATTATCCAATGCGGGTATTAAATCAGATCGTTTTTGCAGTTACTTAGCGGCTAAGTAACTAATTTATCGATCCAAAATGATCCAAAACGAACCAATATTCCATAAATATATATAGCCATTTTAATATTTCATTTTATTCGTAAAAATCATAATCAATGACTACACATATAAGAAATACAGAGAAAAACCCTAAAAACGTTACGTTCTTGAGAATCAATCGTATAAACGAAGGCGATATCGAACTCCGATTCGGGCGTGCAACATATCAAAACGAAGCTCTCGAAAAACTATTTCTGAATCAACCATCTATTTGTGTGCAGAAATCACGGTATTTTTCCTATTTAATTAATTTATTTCAAATTATTTATTAATTAAATTATGAAAAATTGTTCTTGATGTTGTTGATATGATTTGATGATTCCATCGTGTAGATAACCTTTTTTCTGGTCATTTTGGTATATTATATGTTAAAAACCGAGATCAATAACATATAGAAAAAAGGGTGTTTGATTCTGAACACTTGAAGTTAGGGTTTTAAAAATATGAATGTTCTTAATTAAGATTGGGAACTCTTAATTCGTGAATATTGGGTTCAATTGATTAGTATCAGTCAACAGATCGTATAAAAACAAGCTCAGTCATGTGTTTGGTTTCTATGTTGGAGGCCGAAAAAGTATCGCCGGAAAAGCTCGAAGCTTCGCCGGCGATAATGGCGGTTTCACCGGAGAAGGTGACCGAGAATGCCTTTGAGAGTAAGGCAAGCTAGGTTATGTTTATGGATCAGTAAGGGGATTAATTAGGGTAAAAAACAAGCAAGAATCATCCGTGTTTCGGCCGGATTTAGCCTCGCCGGAAACTGCAAACTCGCCGGTGTTCTTCAGCAGATGGGTTATCCGATCGGGTCAGTTTTGACCCGGGGTTTGACCCGGTTTTGATCCACAATTTCTCAAAATCAGTTACAAAAATTTATTTTTACAATTCAGCCACCAAAGTTTCAATAAAATTACAAATACTAGATTCTGTTATTAAAATTGATAAAAACAAGATTTCTATTTATAATTATTTTCAGAAATTGATTTTTATTATTTTTAAAATTCTAAAAATCAATATTTCTAATTTTAAAAATTATTTTTAAATTCAAGATTAAATCTTAATTATTTAATTAATTAATTTTAAGTGATAATTAATTATTTAATTAATCAATTAATTTAATTATTAATTTATTAATTGATTTAATTAGTTATTTATCTATTTTAATTGATTAATTAATTAGATTTAATTAATCATTTTGATTTAAAAATTCTGAAAAATAGTTTCGAGCTTTAAAATATTATTTAAAATTATTTTCAAGGCTCGATAATTATTATAAAATTATTTTAAAGTCAGATTCGGGTATTCGAACCCTGTTATTTAATTATAAAATGATTCGGAGACCCGTTTTAATTCCGAAAAATGTTCAAAAATTCATAATAAATATCTAGAAAATCATTTTAACCCCGAATCTTCTTTAAATAATTATTTTAATTGAATATCTTACGTGCTACGTGTTATATGTGATCTGATTGATGTGTAATATGATTATACGTGTATTGTTTGACTATTTTATTCATAACTTTCAATCCGTACGTCGGATTTGGGTAAAATGAAGGGTAGTTAGAAACTTGTAACGAATAGAATATGATGAAAAGTAGTATTAATAAGTACATGTGATGTTTAACAGAGGAAGCGAGACATAGAAAAGGAAAGCAGGTAGTGAGTGAGTGGGAACCACTTGACAAATGCTATTAAAGTGTAAATGAATTGATAAGGCAAGTGTTTCTATTCTTCTTAACTATATTGCAAGTATTTTGAACCCCCTTCATTATGTTGCAATTATTCCAAACAATTCTTATTATATGTTGCAAGTACTTTAAAGTACTTAATCCTAAACCCTGATTCTTATTGATCTTGAGCCATAAGCCTGATTCTTCATATACCATTGATTGTTGAATTCTGAAATACGAACCATACCTATACGATACTACTCCACAAATACATATATACCACACACTGATTCTTGATACTGAATTGCTTGATATACCAACCCTTTTGCTTTGTTTAACAGAAGACTAGTCTTTGTAACCCTTGAACCCTTGGTCTTTTACTTTCTGATTCTTTCTTTGATTGAAAGTCAATTCTTAAGATTCCATTATTATATCTTCTTGGAATCATGAATCACCCTATGCTTCGAGATAAATGTTGTTTATGATTCAGTTCATTGATTTACATTGTTAATCATATTGTTATTCTGGAATTGGATTGTTTTTAAACATGGACCAGATTCGTGGTCAGACCAAATTCGTGGTCATAATAGGCCAATGTGTGCCTTGGATCCAGTATATAGAGCAAAGCTGGGAGTCTTGCTCGGGGTTAGTGCGTGACTGATCAGCAGCCTAACCTTGGTTTTAAAATGAAAATGAATATCGAATTTTAATCATTGCTTATCAGTAAACTTGATTCCTTATATCATTTCAATTGATCATTGTTAATCTCAGTTACTGTCATTGTGACTTGCTGAGCTAGTTAGCTCACTCTTGTAAATCTGTTTATATTCCTTTCCAGTAAAAAATGAAATTGGTGGTAGCGAGGATCCCCAGACAAGTGTGCGAGCTAGGTATCCAGGTTGAAATGGAATAGACTAGCAGATGATGTTTGGATTGGTTGTGTTGATAGTTTGTAATAAAGTTTAAACTTCAGTTGTAAGATAAATAAACTGGGATTTGGTACGATTGTAATATAAACAAGGTTGCGACTTGTGGACATACTATAAACTGCGTCGATCCGTGGATTATGGTAAGTAGGGTCATTTCATATATATTATTATATTCATAAACAGGTTTAAATATGGTGTGTGTGTGTTGTGGACCCCAAAATTCTGACCTGGGTTTGGAGGGCGTTACAAAAATAGCCTGTCGAGAAGTCACATGAGATATCGAGAAGCCTTTTCTGCATGTAGAGATCTTATATATCGACAAGTCAAATATGGATATAGAGAACTGGAGATATTGACAAGTCAATACCTCATGTAGAGATCTCAGAGATATCGATAAGTCAAAAAGTGTATATAGAGATCTGGGAGATATCGACAAGTCATTTTTCCATGTAGAGATCTCCGAGATATTGACAAGTCAAATCTTCATATATAGAACTCAATATGTCCAAAATTCAAAAGCCTATATCGAGAACTAGAGATGTCGACAAGTTATTATATATGTCGAGAACTAAAAACCTCAAAAAGCCAAATACACATGTCGAGAACTCGAGATATCGATAAGTCATTATACATACCGATATATCATTTCTCTACATAACAAAAGGAGATCTCGACATACTATCTCAAAATTCAGAATACAGACAAGTTCAGGATTCAATATTATCAGCCAACAAACAATTCATTCACTGAATTGGAAAGTCTAAAAGGAGATTGAAGGATACAAGACCAAAGGCCAAGATTCACTGGAATAAGGGTGGTCATAGACCTGCAAGATTCTGCATAGATATGCTAACACTAGAAAAGGAAATGGACAAGGTTGCTTTAAAAATTAGTTTAGTACATTTTACTGCAAGTTTTGTAAACTCGTATTGCTAGTGTATAAAGTATGCACGGGTCCTTAGTTTAGATTTAACAAAAAGATCTGGAAAATCTTGTATTCTCTCAAGATATAAGTTGAGTTCTTATTTTCTTAAGAACACAGATTTGTAGCAAGACAAACTTGATTAATACAATTAAGTGAGTTTTGATATATTGTGTTTTGTGTGAATTATGTGAAACATAATATTTACATTTCTTAACTATGTTCAAACCAATCCAAATAATTTTAAAATCCAAGAAACACATTCACCCCCCCTGTGTAGCTTTTCTTTGCATTCAATATCTAACAAGTGATATCAAAGCAAAATCTAAAAGTAAACAGATAAATATCTTAGAAGAATGAATGCTCAAAAGATAAGTAGTATCAAGATACCAGTCTTTGACAAAATCCACTACACACTATGGAAGAAGAAGATGATGTTGTTCATAAGAATGACCAACCCTATGTACATTTAGATTCTCAAGAATGGACCTTTCATTCCTATGTAAAGAGTTCTTGAGTCTACTGATGGAGATATGGTCATACCAGCTCATTTTACCCCTAAAGACCCTGCAACATACACAAAGCCTGAAAAGGAAAAGGTTTTAATGTATAGTGGCTTGCAGTTAATTCTGATTGAGTCACTTGAAAATTTAATGTACAACAACATTGTCAACTGTGACACAGCCAAACAGATTTCGGAGAAAATTGAAATTCTATGTGAGGGTATAGAGGAAGTTTGATCAAATCAAAAGAGAATACTGGTGTCTTAGTATAAGGGTTTTATGGCTAGACCTAAAGAAGGAATTACTGAAGTTTTTGAAAGATTTAATAAATTGATTAATGACTTACAACTTCATAATAAATATTATGAAGCTGAGGATGTTAACCTAAAATTTTTGCTTACCATTACTGACCATCTTGAAAAGAAGATATATGCTATTAGAGAAGGAAGAGACTTAAGCAGAATGACATTGGGGGTCTTATATGGGATTTTGAAAACATATGAGCTTGAGATATTGCATAAAAAGTCATTGAAGGCATACCGAGGACATGAGGTTGATGGATCTAGTGCCTTGATGGTCAATGACAGTAAAATGCTTGAAGATGAACAAGAAGCTCAAACTTCAATCACTCATACAGGTGAGCAAAAGAACAAGAAACCTCAGAAATGAGTCATATGGGAGCTTGAAGATAATAAATATTACACCCTTGATGAATTAGATGAGATGGATCAATCAATGGCTTACCTTCTTAAAATTTTCAAATATTAGGGTAAAAAAGCCAAAGTACTTTAAGAGCAAGACAAACCTTAAACAACAACTTGAAAGGAAAAAATCAGTTTAACTTAGGGGCAAAGGTGGCTATAAAATTGGATCTGTTGACAGATCAAAAATTAGTTGTTACAACTGTGATGAGTTGAGCCACTTTGCAACTGAGTGTAGGAAGCCAAAGAAAGTGAAGAAGGATAAAGCCTGCTTAGAATTAGAAGCAAAGTATGAAGCTCTTTTGAGAAAACAACAAGGAAAGGCTTACATAGCTGAAGGCAAGAGTTGGGATGACACTGATAAAGATGATGATAATGAAGAATTTGAAAATTATGCACTCATGGCATTAGAGCAAGGAGAATCATCCACATTAAAATCAGAGGTACCAACTCTAACCACAATTGATTTGAATACAAGACAATATAAAGAAACTGTTGAAAAGATGAGTATAGAGATGTTTCACATCCATACAAGCATGGTGACAGCTACTGAGGAAGTTAGTAGACTATCAAAAATCAATGAGAAGCTTGAGATTAAAATGAAAGAGTTGGAGCTGCAGCTTGTCGAGCTTGAAATAGTCAAGCAAGATAATGAATATCTAAAAAACAAGCTCAAGTGTGCAAGTAAAATTTATGTAGTGCTAAGGGAAAAATTAAAAAAAAATGAGGTAAAATTGAAGTCCTTTAAAAATGCATCTCAGTTGGTTGGACAATACTAGAGGAAAACAAACCATGTGCTAATATAGCCATTGGTTTGGACTATGATGCCCTGAACAGAAATAAGAAAAATGAAGGTGACAAAGGAGAAGAAATTGCAGATCAAGATGTCCCAATTGTGCTGAGAAAAGTAAATGCACATTTGTTCAAGGCACGTGAGGTTAATTTCAGTGAGGTTGAGTTGGTCATCAAGCAAGAACTTCCAGATAAAGACAGTGAAAAGAAAGATGCAGAAACCACTCCCACAAATAAAACTGAAAAGAAACCAATAGTCCATCAACTTATCAAGACACCAACCAAGGAGGCCAAGACTGAGAATGCTGGGAAAAAGAATAAAAACAGGAATGGAAAAAAAGGTGTGAACAATAGAAATAACTATGCTTTCATTGCAGATGCTCCTAGGAGACAGTGTCAAAAATATGGTCAATAAATCACCTAACTCACCTTTGTAAAAAGGCTGTTAGTGAGCCAATGTTGGGAGCTTGCAAATACAATGAGGCATTGACTGAAGATCCCTATTCATTATGTGACAAATTTGATTGCATTCCTTGCAATATGAAAGTGATGACAAGTTGTCATTAATTGAGATTGGATCTCAATAAAGTTAATCTTGGATCTACATCTAAAAGGAAAATGCAAATCAATCAATAAACATTGTTCTATTTGAATCACCAAATTCTACTTCTGCAACTTCTGTGAAAAAAGAAGAAAGTACCCAACACTGCTTGGGTAGCTAAACACACTTAATCCTCATTGTATGCAGGGAAAGATGAAGAAAGTCATTTGGATCATTGACATTAGATGCTCCAGACATATGAAAGGTGATAAGGCCCTACTAGCAAAGGATCCACAATGGCATATGGCAAGCTAGTTTCAGGAAATGTTGTCATAGATGATGTAGCACTGGTTGCTGGACTTGAAGTTAATCTTCTAAGTGTCAGCCAATTTTCTGACAAGGGATTCAAGGTGAATTTTGAAAAAGAAGACTGCTTAATTATCAGCAAGAAGACTGGTGAAACTGCTCTGAAAGGAGTAAGAAAAGGAAGCTTGTTTGTTGCAGATCTGAGTTCACAAAACAAGGAAGTAATTTTTTAATTCTATACCGAGGCATTCACTGAGCAAAACAAGTTGTGGAACAAGAAACTCACTGACCTGAATTAAAAAGCAATTAATACCTTGGTGAAAAAGGAATTAGTGAGAGATATGCCAAATATGGAATTTGCTCAGGATGAAGTATGTGAGGCTTGTTAAAAGGGAAAGATGAAGAGGTCCAGTCATAAGAGCAAAACTGTAAATTCCATAAGTGCACCATTGTAACTTATTCACATGGACCTGTTTAGACCAATTAATGTCTTATCTATTTCTAGAAAGAAATATGCACATATGATGGTGGATGACTACTCAAGGTATACATGGGTAGAATTTATGCATTCAAAGGATGAAACTCCACACATCATTATTGAACATATAAAGAAGGTTGAAAAGCAGTTGAAAGACCAAAATTGTGTAAAAAGAATGAGAAGTGTTAATGCCACAGAATTCAGAAATGCAGCACTGAGTGAATACTACAAAGACAAAGGCATTGTTCAAGAATTTTCAGCTGCAAGAACACCTCAACAAAATGGTTTTGTTGAGAGGAAAATAGAAATTTAGTTGAAGCTATCAGAATAATGTTTCCAGATGCCAATATACCCATAAGTTTTTGGGAAGAAGCTATGAACACTGCATGCTACACTCAAAACAGATATTTGATTAACAAAAACCTTGGCAAATCACCTTACTCAATTCTATCAAAAATAAAGCCTATTGTGAAACATCTGCATGTGTTTGAAATCAAATGTTTTCTGCTCAAGGACAACTCTGAATATTTGGGAAAATTTGACTCTAAGGTTTTTGAAGCAATTTTTATGGGATATTCATTGGAGAGAACTACCACCAGAGTTTATGTGCGTGAACAGAAGAAAATTATGGAAAGCACAGATCTGAACTTTGATGATGACAAGTGTCCAGGCTTGGAATGTCATGATGAAAATGAAGCTTTAAAGTTTCAAAATCTCAATATTGACAGTGATTCTGAGGATGATGCTGAGGTCAACACAGAAAATAGAATGGATCAAGAAACAACTAATCAAGTGATCCATGAAAATGTAAATTCTAATCAAGAAAGAATTTCACCTGAATTTGATGGCATAAACTCAGGGGGAGAAGAAGCTGGTGGTTCGGCAAGTCATGCCAATGATGAGAATAATTATAGTCAACAAGATCACACCAGGAAATGTTGTAAAAGTCAAACCATAGATGCAATAATTGGTGATCCCAATAATGGAGTAAAAACTAAAAGTGCACTAATGAATTCTTGCATGCATGTTTTCTGTCTCAAATTGAGCCAAAGAAAACTGAAGAGTCCTTGCTTGATCCTGACTGGATAACTGCCTGTTAGGTCCTTAATACAACTGTAGAGGGGGTGAATATAGTTTATATAGACAAATTGAATTAAGTACTCAACTGGATAAACAATTTTTTATAGATTAAAAAAAAATGATAGCAAAGTAATCTCTCAAAGGATGAACAGGTATCCTTGAGAGCTGCTATGTTACACAAAAGATATATCAATACGTGACACATAAACTGTAAACTTAATATATGCTTATATACTGCACAACTACACAATCAATAAGGAATCATATTCTATTACAATAAGGAATCCTAAAATATATCCTTGTTTTGATTGCTACAAGAAGTAAAGTCCTTCACCGACTTGTATTCTGCAAATCCTTTCCTTCTTTGGTATCTCTTGACTTTTAGCTAAAGTGACTAAATACTGATGTCAATTACTGATCAATAAAATGCTAATAACAAATGTTGATGACATTACCTTCTACTAAACTCTGATATCAAATAATGATAATAAACTCTAATAGTTTATATGCTGATATCATCAATTTCTTCTAACAATCTCCCCCAACTTGTGCATTATGAAATATAAGTTCTAAATTGATGATGTCAAAACTATCTAAATGCAGAAATACAAATAAATAATAAATCTTACAACCAGTGTTTTCAGACTTTATTTTTAATCTTGAACTTTAGTACAATCGGTAGCTTCATCAAGGAATTTCCTGAGTAGTTGACCTTCAAGAACATTTTCATAAATTTCCATTCTCTGTCTGATATCCTTGAGCTCCTCTATAGATTCATCATTCTGATAAACAGTAGCTGTGAGGTCATGTAGGTTAGATTCTCCAAGTGCCAAATCATCCAGTTCCAGAAATCCAATTTTCTTTCCATCAGGACTGAAAGTAAGAACTTCTCTTTCTAAATATTTAATCACTTTGGCTCCTCCAATAGGCATATCAACAGAATGTCCATATTCATGAATATGCTTTGGAATGTATTTAAACTTGTATGTCATTCCTGTCTGATTCATGTGTACTAAGTTCTTCAAAAAATCAGACCATCTAGCAGTAGTACAATTGGTTACCTTGAGTAAAGTAGTGATAAATTCCAACTCCTGGCATGGTTTGTTCTTCAATTTCTCTTAAGTAAGCCTCAACCTTCTTCCAGACTCCATAAAGTAAATGAGTTTTTTTTCAACTGGATCATTCACAATCTGTATTGATAAAATTTTCTGCAAATCTTCAAGCTTTGTATTATCCCCAATTCCTGTAAGATTTCCAGGTTCCCTTAGAATCAACATCAGCAACACAAGTATCAGCATTTGGAAGTCCCAAGCCACTTCTTCTACCAGCTCTTCTAGACTGAGAATTCCCACTATAGATCTTGTTTATAGTCTTAGAAGAACCTCTTACTGGTGCAAGTGTCTTGCTTCCCCATAATAGCTTCTTCTTTTCTTCTAAAGTCAATTCTGGCATATCAGAATTTAAATTCTCGGCATCAGGATTTGTGAAATCAGCTTGTGTTTTACTTAAACTGTTAACAACTTGAGTCGTATAGAGGTTGTGACTAGTTGAGCTTTAGCAATTGTTTCTTCATCAACTTGAGCATTGTCATAGGTTGTTACTATATTTAATTTATCAACCCAATCAGTTCCATGAATCATCTTTCTTTTCTTTTCGAGCTGATTGGCTTCTTCTTCTTGAATCTTCTAATCATCAGCATCATCATGAGCTACAACAACTGAATAGATTGGATTTATCAGTATTTGAGATTTTGAAACTTTAGATGCTGATTTCTTCTTGGATTTTTCTTTAGGCTTTGGCTTTGACTTCTCATCAATCTTCTTTTCCCCCTTATAACTCTTGTCAGCATTTAAAATTGCTTGAGACCTTAATGTTCCTTCAACATCAGTTTGACTGACCTCCTTGATCACTACTCCTTTTGTAGACCTACTTCCAGGGATATCATCATAAGGTAAGATAGCATCAGTATCTGCTGATCTTAAAGATTTGAGTTCTTCCTCCAAAAGCCTAAGTTGTTCCATCTCAACTACAAGATTTTCTCTCTCAAAAATTCTTCGACTCACCTCAGAATTAAAAGCTTGAATCTTTGGATCCTTGTAAAATAGAATTGTTTTCTTCCCTTTCACATTCAGTGTTTGTAGATACTAACTTGCTTCAACACCAACTTCTATCTCTTTTGTGACTTTCAAAGTTTGCTGAGATTCAGTCACAATCAGTTCCCTATTTTGCACAGTCTTTGAGGCTTGCCTTCCATATCTCCTTCTCTCACCACCTAGTCTAGATTGACTAGTGGTTTTAGATGTACCACTAGTACCAATCAGATATCCACCTTGTCTCTTCAAAACTAACTCTTTCTTACTACCCTTACTGTCACCATCAGAACCATCCTTCTTTTTAGCATCTGCCCATTTGAGCTGCTTGCATTTAGATTTTAACATTTTCTCCCCCTATTTGGCATCATCACCAAGTATGAGTGACAATGATCTTCATTGACTGTTGTACCTCATCCATTTGACTAGACAAATTAGCTTGAGTAACTTCTAACTTAGCTTGGTTGGCTTCCAATTTGTCTTTTCTAACAAGGATATGCCTCGATTGTTTGGTCAGCTCATGGGAAGAAGTAAGTTTAGTTTCCAGAAAAGATTCTTTGAGCTTGTCAATTTGAGCATTAGCCTAAGAATGAGTATTTTGAACTATCTTGATCAACACTGTAGAAGTTTTGAGATGAGTCGCGATATCAGGATTTGTAATATTCTTCTCTGTTGTTTCCAAATGTATAAAAGCATTAGCAATAGAGACAGGATGTGAATCATCCTTCCATTTAGAAATCCATTTTGAATCAAAAAACTCTTTACCGTTCTTAACATCTAGATTATCTAATCTCAATTGCTTTTCCCTTTCTGACATGTCTTCAGGAAAGATAATTTCATCAAGATCTTCTCCAGGACCTAATACTACATTGATATATTCTCCATCATTAGACATAATTTCATGAAAAAATTCTTCATCAGCAACTGGTTCCTGAACAAACTGTGCTACTTCATCTCCAGCATCAGCATTTCATAAATCATTAGGAATTGGTGCAGTATGTGATCAAGCTACTTCAGAAACTGCCATACCATCAACATTTAACTCTATATCTTCCAGAATTATAGGCATAAAATTGGAGCTTCGACATTTATCTCCAAAACTTCAGTGCCTGTAGAGTGTTGTGGTGATTCAGGAATTATGGAGTGAATATGAGTGGTCTATTCTGCATTTTCATCAACAGCAACAACATGGAGGATAATAGAAGGTGGAATAATAGATTGAGTGGATTGTTCTTCAACAAGAATAGGGATTGTTATAGTGGATGACATAGAGATGTGAGTGGACTGCAGGAAAGTATCAATACTTGGACCTGCAGGGAGAATATCAGCACTTGGTACATCAGAGTTTATCCGAGGGTCCACATACAGTTGTTCAGCAGCTGTATCTTTAATACTCTGTGCATCTGCAAAATTTTCAACAAAAATACTTAAATCTCTATATTATTTTAAAGTAGTCTCCCTACTTCTCACACCACTCATTTCATGACTTTTATTAGTCAGAGTTGCCTCACAAGGATTAAATAAATCCTGACTCTCATCTACCTCTCCTTTTTCAAGGTAAGGATCTTGCCTCTCTTTAATTCTGTTTTTCTCTAAATCTTTTCTCTCACTCTCACAAGAAAGGCTCAAAGTTTGTTTTCCTACAGAAATAAGAGGTGTTTGAGAAAAGTTGTTTGTTATCATATGACTAAGGGTATTCCTTTTTAAAGGTCTAATCACATTCATTTTATCAGGATTTATAGAACTAAAAATAAATGCTGATAATACAGAATCAATATTTAAAGTAAATGATGATAAAGATAGATCAGTATTTATACCTTATGCTTCTGAAGGATCATCTTCTGTGTAGACATCCAAAGGTTGAACTGAGAGAAGTTCAGCTGATGTGGGTGTTGGATGTACCCTTCCTTCAGGATCAATGGCTAAGATAACTGGATTAGGAGTTAAGCCTTCAGTACCACTTTAAGGTAGTGGTTCTTGTGGGGTTGGAGATTCAGGAGTTGCTAGATGACTTTAAAATTCAGGTTCTTGTGGACTCCTATCCTCAGATTCAGTTTCTAACTCTTGTGTTGCTCCAAGTTTGAAATCAGCTCTATGCTTTAAAGTATGTCTCTGAATAGACTTGCAAATGTTTCTGATTTTGGCAGCTTCAGCTGTTATCTTAGATGTTGCTTCATCATGCCATTCTTGAATGGACTTTTCAGTAAAAGGCTCCATTTCCACAATGTCTTCAACACTACTTTGAAGTAGGGGTTTTTGTGGGACATGTTCAGGATTTATAGTAGTTGATGTACTCCTTTGAGATACAGGTTCTTGTGTGCTTGATCCAGGAAACAATACTTATTTTTGTAGCCTCTTGACAGATTGATCTACTTGCTCCTAAGTGATCTCCCTCACTCTTTTCCTCTTTGCTGGAGAACCGGTAATTGTTATAAGTACATTAGTAATTTGGCTAATCCACTGATTAGTACCAGTATTTGACTGATGACCAGTATTTACACCCCGTGTCTCCTCAACATTTTATTTCTTAATTTTCATCAGATTTTGAGCAATGTAGGTTTTGACCAATTTCTTCTTCTTGATTCTTGGTCTCAGACTTGAACCAGCTTGAACATCATTATCAGCAGTTGTGCCCTTATTAGTTGATAGTACAACTGGGCTCTTAGAAGAATCAGGATTTAGCTTCTTGAACTTAGATGATAAGGTAGCATTTTCCTCATCTTCTGATTCTGACTCACCCAATACAAGCTTTATCTTAACAAATTTTGAAGCTTTAGAAGAATAAGAAGCTTATACATGATCATTTTACTGTGTTACATCAGCATTTGTAGCATTTGCTCTTTGACCAGAAGGCCTAGCAGATTGAACTATAATGTCCTGTGGATTCTCAATTGAAACAATAACCCTAATAGCCAACTCTGTTGGTTTCTTCCTCTTTATAACATGTGTCTTTTGGGAGGCACCTAAGGTGGATTATGTTTGTGGAACTATTTGGGTTGCAGTGCTAGGGCGAGCTACAGGTAGGTTTCCAACTGTTATTTCCTACAACTTAGCACTTTGTTTGTTTTGTAGACCATAAGTCACAGGAAGCCTTGCAATTAGCAAGTTCCTGGAAATCACTGGAAATCTCAAATGAGCAAGAATAACTATCTATAAATCTTTATAAATAAGATCGAAAAAAGCACTCTTTGTGAGCTTAAAAACTGACACAATTTGATTAGCATAGATTGGGGTATCAGGGAAACATGCATTGAAAATTAACTGACAAAATCTAGCATAATATACTACATTCCTATCAGCTTTTAATCTATCCCCTATAAAGCATAAAATGACTCTACCAAAATCATAATTTGCACCATGAATTAGAGAGTACCCAATTTGTTGTGTCATGATCGGAAGTGCATCAAAGTTTGTGCATTTATTGTTGAAAGCCCTTGTGATGTAATCAAAGAAGAAATTCCATTCATTCCTTAGCCCATTTCACTTCAGTTGGCCAAGATTCTTCATATCCTTGTCATAGCCAATCTCAGTGAAGAATCTTCTCATTTCAGCATCTCCCACAAATGTTATATAAGAAGTAGGAGCAGGGAGATAAAGAGCATCACAAATAGTTTGAGGAGTAACCACCTTCCTCTGGTTATCAAATTCAAAAATGATGCTTTGAGTTCCTTCCTCTCCTCCATCATCATACAGACCAGTTCTCCATAAAGCTAGAACCTGATCTCTATAAATAGTAGTTGGAGCTGTGAGAGCATATCCAACTTCACCTGACCTTAAGAAATCTTGAAAAATGTGAAAATCAAGATTTATTCCATTGTTGTCCAGAATGGCAGTATAGTTGTTTTTAGCAAAATTAGCACCACCATAGTTGAAAGGTGTAGAAGAAGCAGGTGAAGGCATGATTTTCTGTAAGTAATTTGCTTAAAAACTGATTAGGGTTTCAGAGTTTAGGCTCGAGAGAAAAAGAGAGTTAGAGAGTAAGAAGATAATCATAAAATGATAAAGTTATAATTAGAAATTAAAAATTGATTTTGTTTAACACTCTACTCCACTACTTAGAAACATTTCACCTTTGTTGGACACGTGGCATGATATTATTGACTTAAAAGTAATCATGAAAACATGTGATTATGCCAGTAATACGTGCACAGTTACCAAAAGTAATGTTTGGTAGATTACTCAATCATTTTTCCCTATCCTCACACCATCAATTAACAACTGTAATCAATTTAAATTCTCCCACTAATACTAGTGCCTCACCACTCTAATTAAAATACTGACAGAAAGTATTTTGAATAAATTCAAAATATTATCAGAATATAATAGTCAATCAAAATTTGAAATATCAGTATTTAACTAGCTATTGTCAGGATTTATCAGTCAACTCAACTTTGACCAATATCTTTACTTACCTACAAAATCAGAGTTTATCATGCAACTACTGTCAGAGTTTAACTATCAGGATTTAAACTTGACTTAACAATTTGATAACAAATAGAATAAATATATGGCATCAGAGTTTAACACAATTATCTGATTTTAACAAATACTGATACATAAGATAAAGTTACCACACTCTAATTAACAACTACAAATCAAAAAATTTCATCCGAGTTTGAAAATTGCCTTGAGATCTTTCCCAATTCATTCCCCAATCTGGTAAAGGTGGCTTCACAAAGTGGTTTGGAGAAGATGTCTGCTAACTAATGATCCGTAGGAACAAAGTGCATTTCCACTGTTCTTTCCATTACATGTTCCCTTATGAAATGGTACCTTATGCTAATATGTTTAGTCATAGAATGATGTATTGAATTTCATGTCATTGCAATAGCACTTTGATTATCACAATATACAGGAATTTGAGAATATTCTAACCCCTAATCTAATAATGATACTTCATCCAAAGTATTTGAGCACAACAACTTCCTGTAGCAATGTACTCAGCTTCAACAGTTGATGTGGAAATTGACTTTTGTTTCTTGCTAAACCAAGAAACCAATCTGCCACCAAGAAATTGGCAGCTTCCTAAGGTGATTTTCCTATTTATTTTGCATCCTACAAAATCAGCATCTTAATATCCAATTAGCTTAAAATCTGAATCTCTGGGATACCAAAATCCAAGATTCATGGTTCCTTTGAGATATCTAAAAAAAAATTCACAGCAAACATATGTGGTTCCCTTGGATCAGCTTGGAACCTTGCATACAGACAGGTAGCATACATGGTATCGGGTCTACTTGTAGTCAAATATAGGAGTGAGCCAATCATACCTCTGTAGTTAGTTATATCTACTAATGAACCAGTATTTAAATCTAACTTGGTTGTAGTGGCCATTGGAGTTATTGTAGCTGAACTATCTTGCATTCCAAATCTTTTGAGCAAATTCCTGGTATATTTTTCCTGATTTATGAAGATCCTTTCATCTTTCTACTTAACTTGTAAACCCAGAAAATAACTCAATTCTCCCATCATACTCATTTCATATCTAGACTGCATTAGCTTTGTAAATCTCTCACAAAGTTTAACATTAGTAGAACCAAAAATGATATCATCAACATATATTTGTACTAACAACAAGTCCTTACCATGGTACTTACAAATTAGAGTTTTATCAATTGTACCTATTTTCAAACCACTTTCCAACAGAAATTGAGAAGTGTTTCATACCAAGCTCTTGAAGCTTTCTTTATTCCATAAAGTGCTTTATCCAGTAAGTAGACATGATCTGGATATTTTGGATCAATGAACCCTGGAGGTTGTTCAACATAAACTTCCTCTTAAAGTTCAGCATTTAGAAATGCACTATTTACATCCATTTGGAACACTTTGAACTTCATGTGAGCAGCATAGGCTAGAAAAATTTTGATTGCCTCAAGTCTTGCAACTAGAGCAAAAGTCTAATCACAATCAATGCCTTCTTGCTGTGAATAACCCTTTGCAACCAACCTTGCTTTATTCCTTGTAATAACGCCTTCACTATCAGTTTTATTTCTGAACACCCACTTTGTACCAATTTTTAATCTGTTTTTTGATCTTGGTACAAGAGTCCAGACTTTGTTCCTTTCAAAGTCATTCAACTCTTCTTGCATTGATGTGATCCAGTTAGCATCTTGAAGAGCTTTTTCAACTTTCTTGGGTTCTGTTTGAGATAGAAAAGAATGATGGAGACATTCATTCTCAGTGGCTCTTCTAGTCTTCACACCACGATAAGGATTTCCAATGATTAAGTCAGGTATATGTGACTTAGTCCATTTTCTTGCAGAAGGAAGTTGACTTCTTGAAGTAAAACCTCCCCCTGATCCATGAAGTCTCTTGTTTCATTTTGCCTTGTACCACTGTTATTTTCTGATGCTCCCCTTAAATCAGTAATTTCAGTACTATCATGCTTCATTAGTATTTGAGGAATCAGAGTCTGATGGAGTATCTACTAATATTTCTTGATTTGAATCACTTGACCCTTGATATGAATCATGTTGCTCCCCCTCAACATGTGCTTCAGTATTTGTAGAATTACCACCAACATATGGTTCATCAGAGTTTAAAGTGATATTAGGATTTTTAGTATCGGGACTTATCAGATCATCAAAATTTTAATTGTTCAGCATATGGTACTTCATTTTCAAATCTTAATTCATCATGTTCATCTGCATCCTCTAGTCCTGTAATATTCTTATCATCAAAAGATACATGAATAGATTTCATGACCACCATTATCCTCGGACTATAAACTCTGAAAGCTTTTGTTGACAGAGGATATCCAAAAATGACTTCAACAACTTTTAGATCAAATTTTGTAAACTGTTGAGGATGAGTTTTGAGAACAAAACATTTGCAGCCAAAAATGTGAAAGTACTTCAAATTTGGCTTCTTTCCTTTTACCATCTCAAATGGTATTTTTCCATGCTTGTTTATTAGTGTTGCATTCTGTGTCAAGCAAGCAGTTTGCACAGCCTTGGCCCCGAAGTAGGTAGGCAATTTTGCTTCCTCGATCATGGTTCTTGTAGCTTCTATGAGAGTTCTTGTAATAATCCCAATTTTTGGAATTTTTGAAACCCTTATGAATAGTGTTTTGCTGATTATGCTGAATAAGAAAACTTTTCATGTCACACTATGTAGGGGTTCTTTTATTGATCTTCTGGTATATTATTAGTACTCTATGTGGTATATAAGTGTATGTAAAGATCGTCAGAATCCAAATCCGAACACTTTGATTTTTCCCGAAAATCCACCAGATACCGAAAGAATTGAGTATAAGGTAACATGATTAAAAGGATTTAAATTCAAGGATTATAAGAGAGGATCATAAAATGAATATAATGTATTGAGAAAGGTTAAGGGAACCCAAGTAATAAGATCCCGGATATGATCCCTCAAACAATAAACGAGAACGAAAGTTAAGCGAACCGTATAACAGATCAGCGGTTATTAGCCAAGTAATTAGGAGTTAAATCAAAGGGTTAGTGGAGAGTGATGTCATCTCACCAACAAGAGGAAGACAAGTGTAACAAGATGACATAAGAAAGGTGACATAAGCATGACCAAAGAAAATTGTGTTGTTAGTTGATTAAGAACCACACAAAAGTTACCATGGTAAAAAGTAATAAATCAAAACAAAACAACATCAACCAAGCCAAAACAATTCATTTCACCAAAAATAGAAGTTGACTTCTCTTCTTCAAGAACAAAAGCTCTCGGCTTTTCTTCTTAAACCAAGGAAGAAAATTTCAAAACCCTAGCTACACACCTTCAAAAATCAAGAGGTTTGTTTCTTTAGCTTCCATAATTCATAACTTAGATGAGCCATAAGTTTAAGCTCAAGATTCCATGTTTAACATAGCTAATCAATTCGTCAAAGTTCTTGGTGAATAGTGTTTTCAAGAAACTAACTTTGTGTTTTCTTATGTTTTCTTCAAGATCCAAGCTTAGTAAAGATAACTAGTGGTTATTTAAGGCTTCCTAATTGATTCTCCACTCTCCAAGGAAGGTATAACCCCTCCAAACCCTAACTTTACTTTGAGTATTAGGTTTGGTTTTGTTGTTATGGTTCATGAGAAGCATGATTCTTGTAGACTTAGAGTGTGGTTGGTTTTGTAATGAGTTGGAGTTGTAAATCTTGGATTATTGATTAATGAACTTAAGTATAGTTTTAATTCATGTTTGAGAATAATATAAATTGGAGAACTTGAGGTGTTGGGGCTGTTGTAGTATGGTATGGATGGATTTTGGATGTATGGATGAATTGTGGTTGATTTGTGGTTGAATTGGAGTAGAATAAAAATTGGTAATCGCGTAAACATAGCCGTCGTAATGTCCGATTTACTTTAGACTGTTTTTGTTCTTAACATCAGGACCCCAGAACTCACTGTTAGGTTCTAACCATTTCCATGATTAGATAGTTCATGTTACGAGCTTCGTTTTGATATGTGGTTCGTTTGAATCCGATGTACGGTTTAGGAGAAACGACCGTTTTAAGTAACGACGTTTCGCGAACGAACCGTTACCCCTTGCCTTACGTTGAAACATAGGTTAAAGATCTTAAATGACTAATTGGAGTATGAAACATTTATGTAAAGTGTATTAGGCAGTTGGTAAGGCACTCGCGAAAGAATCGCCTTAAAACCCTTAATGGTTAATTTATTAAAAATGGTGGAGCCGAGGGTACTCGAGCGACTTAAGGGAATCGTTGAGCGCAAAGCGAGTGTTAGAGTCTAATTGGTTAAAGTATAGATTCATAAGCGACTTTGGTTTAATTCCAACTTATATGTTGTTTATAAGGTTACTAGACTCGTCCCAAGCCATTTGTCACCCCCAGTTGCTCAGGCAAGTTTTCTACCCGTTATACTGTTGTTGTGATGTATACATATGTATATGCATTATCTTGTGATAGATGCATGATGGTTAATTAGCAAATTCTTGCGATATATTGGAGCATGTGATATAGTATATATGAATGCCTGTTTCGTAATCTTGATACATATATCTGTTGATTCAGTTGCATAATATCTATGCTAGAGATAAGCAGTATTTGCGTATACCCTTAGTATAGGGGGCCCCAAGGTGAACATTTTCTAAAACCGGGAGTCGATGTTCCCGAGTATATTATATATATATATTTATATATATATATATTGTTATAGTTTTCAAAACTATTAATCGAATAAGGTTTATTCGATAACTTTATTTTATTTAATGAATATTAGTTGAATATTCATTCAAGGACTTATGACTCCGTTTATTTTATTTAATGAATATTATTTTGAATATTCATTCGAGGACTTAAGACTCCATTTATTTTAATTAATGAATATTAGTTGAATATTTATTCGAGGACTTATGACTCCGTTTATTTACTAATTAATATTCTTTATTTTATTAAAGAATAATGTTTCGATAATCAAACTTATTTTCGATTATTCAAATAAAGATCATACTTTCGTATAAGTATACCTTTGGTTATTTAATATCCATTTCAAGTATGAGTTTTAAAACTTTTATTTCAATTATTTTTATAAGGATTATCCTTATGGGAATATTATTTAAATAATAATATTCAGATATTTTCTAATATATCGGGACTGATTTATTTCATTAAATCAACATTACTCCAAACATTCTTAAAAATGTTTTTGAGTCTTCAAAATAATTTTTAAAAGTTAGAGCAGATCCCAAAACTCATTTTTATATTTAAGATCTTCCTTTCAAAGGGGATTTAAATACTCGCTCAAAACCTGAGGGATCCGTCTCTATGGTGTATTTTATATTCGCAACGTGGTTGCTGTTTTGAGACAACAATTTGATTACTTGCCCAATGTTCGGGAAGTAAGTCCATCTGATTGAGTTGGCATAAGCGACAGGCCGGGGTACGGTCTATGAAGGTGTAAGAGGCTGGGTGACAGTCCATCCACGCGTGAGTGGCCGGGTAACGGTCTGGCGCGAGGTCCGAATGCGGCCAGGGTGATGACCGGCGAGGAATTCATCCATCTACAGTAGAAAAGGTTACTTATTGGTATCTTTGCTTGATCAGCAAGATATCATGTTTATGCCAAGGTTTTCTCCTTCCAAATTCATTGGATATTGCAACTCTGTTTATAATTTTCATAACAGAGGTTTTCAAGGAGTGTATGAAATGTATATGTATAAGTGTATATATATATCGGGACTTAATGAAGTATATCGTAACTTCATTATTTATAATGATATTTCAAAGATTTAATCTATTCAAATCTTGTCTTGTAGTCTCATCTATGTGATGAACTTTTGAAACTAATTATAACTTGAACGGTGGTAGTTCAAGTAGTATTTGGAAAAGATATAAGTATATTGGAGTATCTTGTAACTTCATCTTTTCAACTTATATCTGGTTAATGATTATCTTATGCATGACAAAGATTTTCACAAAAACGTTGAGACAAAGTTAGATATATGAGATCACCTTGCAACGATATGTTTATACAGTTATAAACTGGAACTCTGTGTATATTATACATGTCAGAGGATTTCAAAGATGGTGAAAAGTATATATGTATATAAATACTGAATATTTTGCGACTTGGTCACGTTAAGATATCAAACTTGGTTCAATTCTTCTTGACCAAGACTTTCATGAGTACTATGAGAATGCTCATATATTGATAATTATTATACATATTAGTTCGGTGGGCTTGTTGCTCACCCTTGCTTTCTTCTTTCATCACACAACAACAAATAGAAAAGATGAACATGACCAAGCTTCCAATTCGCAAGCGGTTAGGAAACGTTCCGCAGTTTTCAGGAAGTGTTGATGCCGCCGTTGCTGAGGTAGGAGCTACCAATAGGCTAGGTTTTCAACTATTGAAGAACCAGACTTATGTATATTTATGAATTGTAATAATGGCAAAGAATATGTAAATTATTCAGAAACCCTTTTAAGGTGAAATGGTTTATAATTGTGGAATAAAATGACTTGTGTTATTTTTGGTATTCATCTCTGAGACTATAACTTGTGGTGTGTGTGTATATTGTGGGGTCACAGTACGCAGTAGTTGGTTGACTGTTAAGATTAAGTATTGATAAGGGAAATGGAACTCGTGACAACCCGAATCCCCGACCCCAAATTTGGGGTGTTACAGAAATGGTATCACAGCCAAGCGTTATAAACCTCAGAGATGATGTGACGTTAAGATAATAAGTTCACAAAGATAATAAGAACTCTTGCCAAGTTCATAGTCGGGCTACCTAACGTAGTACTGACAGTTAAAACCCTTACGGGAACCCTTATAATATTATGATAGTAACATAGTTCGTTCTCGTATAGGGCAGCGGGGCACCGAACCCTGAGGTTCAGGAGCATCAGCATGAGGATGTTTTATTACATGTTGGAGATCAAATTGTGAATCCGATAGAGTACCCTAACGAGGGAACGGATGAGATTCATATTGAGAATGTTGCGATTGAGGATGTTATCCTAGAAGGGATTATTGCTGAGGAGGATCTCGTGGAGGATCCTGACGGGAATGAAGAGAGGACCGCTGAGGAATTGATGACCGTAGTCAGGGCGACTATCAGAGCAAGAATGGCCGCGAGGGTGGCACTAGAGGATGAACAGTTACCAAGGGCACAAAGGTTAATGAGGGCAGAAGGAGTGGGGCCTTTCACGACACCAATTATACCAGTATCAGACCCTCTTCCAGAGGTTCCTGTAGACATCCATGAGGTTCCACCAATTCCTGTTCCCTCCCCTGTACAGAGCCCAGCACCTACTGAGGAAATGCCACCTTTATCTCCTGCACCATTATCACCTGATACCGTGCTTGGTTATCCATTTGGATCCCCTGGGCCTGCACCACCTGCACCCCATGGACTGCTAGATGCTACCACTCAGGCTTCTCTTATCGCCGATTATTATATGACTTTGGGTGGCCTGTCTGAGGCCCGTAATGTTAGGAGTGATCTGTTGGATCGACTTACTGCACCAAGGATTGAGGGCGGGGTACTTCCGGCAGGACTAGCTTATAGCATGGAAAGGATTGAGGCTACCACCCGAATTACAGCTAGAGGCCATCTTGAGGGTCAAGTTGATCCAGCTCTACTTGCAACTATCTTAGACCTCATCACCTCTGTGATGGAGCAGGTTAGGGATGTCGTGTGTGCCCGTATTTCTTGATCCATGATAGTATGCAGAGCCAGAGCGATCAGACAAGGGTTTCATGTAGCACCGCTTTTGGAGGATTAGCCTAAGTTATGAATGATTAGTTTTAATTATTAGATGATTATCTATGGTAGTACTTTTGAGATAGAAGCGATCAGATCAAATGATGTAATTCTCTTTAATGTGTTCTGTAACACCCCCAAATCCGGGGTCGGGGATCCGGGTTGTCACGAGTTCCATTTCCCTTAATAACACCCAATCTTAATAACCAATCAACTACTCTGTACTGTGACCCCACAATATACACACACACACCACAAGTTATAGTCTCAGAGATGAATACTCAAAAATAACACAAGTCGTTTTATTCCACAATTATATGCCAATACACCTTAAAAAGGTTCTGAATAAATTTACATATTCCTTGCCATTATTACAATTCATATTATACATAAGTCTGGTTCATCAATAGTTGAAAACCTAGCCTATTGGTAGCTCCTACCTCAGCTACGGCGGCATCAACGCTTCCAGAAGACTGCAGAACGTTTTCTAACCGCTTGCGAATCGAGAGCTTGGTCCTGTTCGTCTTTTCTATCTGTTGTTATGTGATGAAAGAAGAAAGCAAGGGTGAGCAGCAAGCCCACCAAAATAATATGTATAATGATTAACAATATATGAGCCTTCTCATAGTACTCAAGAAAGTCTTGGTCAAAAGAAATGAACCAAGTTGATATCTTAATGCGATGAAGTCACAAAATATTCAGTATATATATATATATACATATATACTTTTCAAAATATGGGAAGTCCTCTTCCATGCATAATACACACAGAGTTCCAGTGTATAACTGTATAAAAATATCGTTGCAAGGTGATCTCATATATCTAACCTTGTCTCAACGTTTTTCTGAAAATCTTTGTCATGCATAAGATAATCATTTACTAGATATAAGTTTAAAAGATGAAGTTACAAGATACTCCAATATACTTATATCTTTTCCGAATACTACTTGAACCACCACCGTTCAAGTTATAATTAGTTTCAAAAGTTCATCACACTGATGAGACTACAAGTTAAGACTTGAATAGATTCAATCTTTGAAATATTTTGAACGAAATGAAGTTATGATATACTTCATTAAGTCCCGATATATATATACACCTATATATATATATATACGTTTCCTGAAAACCTCTGTCATGTAAAGTATGAACAGAATTGCAATATCCAATAAATTTGGAAAGGAAAGAATTTTGGCATAAACCTGATATCTTGCTGATCAGGCAAAGATACCAATAAGTAACCTTTTCTACTAGTAGATGGACGAATTCCCCACTGGTCATCACCCTGGTCGCAATAGGACCTTATGCTGGACTGCCACTCAGCCACTTATGCATTTGATGGACTCCCACTGAGCCACTTACACTATCATGGACGCCCACTGAGCCCATGTTGCTTATGCCGACTCGATAGATGGACTTACTTCCCGAACGTTGGGTAAGTAATCAATTCATTTACCGAAACTGCAACCTTGTTGCGAATATAAAATACACCATAGAGCCGGATCCCTCAGGTTTTGAGCGAGTATTTAAATCCCCTTTTTAAAAGGAAGATCTTAAATATAAAAATGAGTTTTGGGATCCGCTCTAACTTTTAAAAATCATTTTGAAGACTCGAAAACACTTTAAAGAGTGTTTGAAGTAATGCTGATTTAATGAAGTAAATTAGTCCCAATATATTTAGAAAATGTCTGAATATTATTATTTAAATAATATTCCCATAAAGAATAATCTTTATACAAATAATTGAAGTAGAAGTTGTAAGACTTATAATTGAAATGAGTATTAAATAACCAAAGATATACTTATACGAAAGTACTATCTTTATTTGAATAATCGAAAATAAGTTTGATTATCGAAACATTATTCTTTAATAAAATAAAGAATATTATTAAATAATAAGAGGAGTCATAATACCTCGAATGAATATTATAAATAATATTCATTAAATAAAATAACGGAGTCATACATCCTCAAATGAATATTCAATTAATAATCATTAATAATATAACTGAGTCATAAGCCCTCGAATGAATATTCGAAATAATATTCAATAATAAAATAAAGGAGTCATAAGTCCTCGGATGAATATTCGAAATAATATTCAATAATAAAATAAAGGAGTCATAAGTCCTCGGATGAATATTCGAAATAATATTCAATAATAAAATAAAGTTAAAGTTATCGAATAAATCTTATTCGATTAATAGTTTTGAAAACTATAACCATATATATATATATAAATATATATATATATATATAAAATCTACTCGGGATCCTCGACTCCCGGTTTTAGAAAATGTTTTCACCTTTGGGTCCCTATACTAAGGGTATATGCAAATTACTGCTATTCTCTAGCATAGGTATTATCAACTGAACCAACAGATATATATGGCAAGAATACGAAACATGCATGCATATATATACCATATAAGCATGCTTCAATATATCGCAACATTTGCTAATTAACCAACATGCATCTATCACAAGATAATGCATATACATATATACATCACAACAACAGTATACTGGTAGAAAACTTGCCTGAGTGCTCCCGGATAGACTTAAGCTTAGAGTGGGTCCGATAACCTATAAACAACAACATAAGTCGGAATTAAACCCCGGTCGCTTAAGAAACTAGACTTTAACTATTTAGAGTCCTAACGTTCGCTTTCGCGCTTAACGATTTACTTAAGTCACTCGAGTACCCTCGGATCCACCATTTTTAATAAATTAACCATTAAGGGTTTTAAGGCGATTCTTTCGCGAGTACCTTACCAACTGCCTAATCCACTTTACATAATTGTTTCTTACCTCAATTATTCATTTAAGGTCCTTAACCAAGGTTTCAAAGTAAGGCGAGGGGTAATGGTTTGGTCGCGAAACGCCGTTACTTAAAACGGTCGTTTCTCTTAAACCGTTCATCGGAATCAAACGAACCACATATCAAAACGAAGCTCGTAACATGAACTATCTAAACATGGCAATGGTCAAAACCTAGCAGTGAGTTCAAGGTTCTGATGTTAAGAACAAAAACAGTCTGCGGTAAATCGGGCATTACGATGGCTATGTTTACGCGATTTCCCAAATTTAAACCAACCAATTCAACACCAAACCATCACCAATCAATCCCAATACAACCATATGACCATATCACTCATCAACCACTTTAAACTATTTAAACCAATCTCAAATCATACCATGAATCATCAAGAACAACTAGTGCTACTTTTTAACTCCAAAATCAACAAAAGCACTTAACCACTAAGATCTCAACATGACAAAACAACTACTACACTTAATCTATCATTCCATCATCATAATCATTTATATCAAACAATCTTAATACTAAGATCATGAAGAGTTATACCTTCCTTGAAGCTTTTAATCAAAGAAAGATCCTTGGAATGTCCATGGAAGCCTTAATATATGCTTAAGCTACCTTGACCTTGCAAATAAAATCAAGAATCAAAAATTTGTTCTTGAAAGTTACTATTCACCCTAAACTAAAATGATTTGTTTGAGATAGAAAACCTTTGATTCAAGCACTCAAACTACTTGCTCTTCTTAGTTATGAAATATAGGATCCAAAGAAATAAACCTTATAATTTTCCATGGAGTATAGCTTGTGTTTTGAATTTCTAATTCACCATTTTGGTGAAAAATTCGAAATGAAGAAGATGAAAGGGGAGGGGAGAGAAGCTTGCTTTATTTTATTGATCTTTGTGCATAAAAGGCTTGGTTGATATCCTTTTGTTTTGTTAATTACCTTTTAACCATGGTAAAATTTGTGTGGCTTGAAATCAACCAACAATACCTTCCCTTTGGTCATGCTTATGTCATCCTCCTATGTCATCTTACCACACTTGTCATCCTCTTGTTGGTGTGGTGACATCATCATCACTAACCTCTTTGATTAGCTCTTAATTACTTGGCTAATGACCGATGATCTGTTATACGGTTCGCTTAACTTTCGTTCTTGTTTATCGTTTGAGGGATCATACCCGGGATCTTATTACTTGGGTTCCCTTAACCTTTCTCAATACATTATATTCCTTTTATGATCCTCTCTTATAATCCTTGAATTTAAATCCTTTTAATCATGTTACCTTATACTCAATTCTTTCGATATCTGGTGGATTTTCGGGAAAAATCAAAGTGTTCGAATTTGGATTCTGACGATCTTTACATACACTTATATCTCATATAAAGTACTAATAAGATCTCAGAATAACAATATAAGAACCCCTACATAGTGTGGCATGAAAAGTTTTCTTATTCAGCATAATCAGCAAAATCACTATTCATAAGGGTTTCAAAAAAAATTCAAAAAATTGGGGTTATTACAGTCTCCCCTCCTTAAAAGGATTCCGTCCCGGAATCAGATATAAAATGAATAGGGATACTCTCTTAGCATTGCACTTTCTAACTCTCAAGTAATTTTCCCACATTGTGGTTCTACCATCAAACTCTGACTAGTTTGATAACCCTTCTCCTAAGCACTTGTCCCTTTTCAATCTATAAACCTTCTTGGTTGCTCCATATAGGTTACGTCGGGTTGCATGTCTATGCGCTCATATGCCCTTATTTATCTGGCATCCGAATTACACTTCCTTAACATTGATACGTGGAACACGTTATGAACTTGTTACAGGTTCGGGGGTAGGGCTAGCTCGTATGCTAACTTCCCAATATGTTTTAGTATATCCAAGGGTCCAACAATTCGTGGACTTAAACTTTCTTTTCTTTCCAACCCTCATCAATCCTTTCCAAGGGATACCTATAACATCACTAGGTCCCCTATTTCATACTATTTGTCCTTTCGAGTCAAATCAGCATACCTTTTATGTCCATCTTGGGTTACTACCAGCCGTCCTCTGATTAGATCTATTATATCCCTGGTCCTTTGGACTACTGCGGGTTCGAGCATCTTGCGCTCTACAACTTCATCCTAACATAAGGGAGATCGACATTGTCTTCCCTCAAGGATCTCATAAGGTGATATCTCAATACTGACATATGATCTATTGTCGTAAGAAAACTCAATCTGTGTTAAGTGATCATTCCAAATTCTTCCAATTCTATTGCATAGACTCTTATTATAGCTTTTTGCGCTATAGGTTTTGCTTCTCAATACCCACTCTTTTCCAGTTCGTAATCGCTACTACCTTCCATTCCTAATATTATACTGGTTATACTTTTGCTCATTAGCATTCTATAACCTTTTAATAACCACGTCAACCTTAGTATCACTAACGCGTTAGAATCGGAATACCACCATACTTGGTACCACTTCCTTTCTAGCTGCCTCCATCTTCGAAAGCTTGATCCATCATATAGAAGTAAAAGAATTCATTGAGAGATCACTATGATCATGAACACTTGTTACATTGCATAGTTAGTACAGAAGGTGGCCAGCCTTTAGTACTTGACAACCAATTAAACAATAGTTGGTATCCTACTCGGCTTCTATCACACAGATAGATAGTCATTCGGCAATACCTCCCCTTCTAGAAGGGTTGTTCTTCTTAGTTTATATGAAATGAAAAGAAGAGAAAAGAACGAATTGAAGAGAATTGTATATATGAAAAAAAATATACTGCCACAAAATATCTGGCTTGGAACCTACCTCTGAACTATAGAGGTTTGTCATAGGAGAATAAAACATATGTGTATATATATCAAGTATTATCGCATCGCATTTCACATGTCTAAATATTTTTGCTATTCCGTCCATCGTTCTATGGACCCATGCTCTTCCTCGAGCTTATACACAATCACCTTTGAAACTCCCTCGATATCGAAAATCGAATCTGGGATCTCATTCTAGACATCATTGTTACTAGAATTCTATACTTGCACCGCAACCTTCCTCATATAGTAATACGACTCTCTTTTCATAAGAGGGAATAAATATTCAATAGGTAGATACTCTACTTAATTAGTCTATCAATGATAACTTATACACTACCACGACCAGATTAGTGGTATTCAATCTCAATATCCATTCCAATACAACTCTCACGGTTGTAATCAACTCATTACTCGCAGAATCATTGTTGCATTACTATGGTCCACCACTGACCTACTGTCGTCATTCACTTTCCATGAAATCTTAATATCTAACCATACGGAGTCCATACATGTCGTATAGAATCCTTCTAAGGAGTTAACATAATCACCAATCATAATTCATGAAGAACACTCCAAACTCTGATGTACTTTCATGACATGAAGTAGATAAAATTGCAGAAGAGTTTCAGTCAAAGCAACGATAGCAGGTTAATACCATTCTTAATCGTATGCCTTAAATAGAAGACTTAACTCAAGGGTTCGTCTAGTCCTTTTTGAAACATGGTCCTGGCTTATCTCAAGATAGTATCTTCTGAGATAGATAGCCCGCTCATGGCGATTACACGAATTAAACCTTTACCAACTACTATTACGGTTGGGTATTGCACAGTCATCAGAAGGAATGTCAATCTTCCAAACCATAATACAACCTTCTTAGCTTTAACCATCATCACTGTATTCCTTTGGCACAAGCGCCTATAATTATCCTCTTACCTTTAAAGTGTCGGCCACCTCTTTGGCCTTTCCTGATAGTAAAATTTCCTTACAGTCAATGTCATTTTAACCACCTCCAAATAAATTTTCTACCTCATTTCAATCACAACTTATGTGAAGATGTTTTCCTTAAAATCTGATGAGTAAAAAAAAATATCACCATTTTTCCATAAGTTATTGCCTCAGTCTTTAGAGGTTAATCACTGTCACGACTGACTCTCAATCATACTTAGAACATCTTTTATCTTAAGTCCTAATTGCCCTGAACAATTTCGACCATTACTGGTTCGATCCATACTTTCTCGTGGTTTAACACGTGCCCCACTTGGCATCATGATAATTACGTCATACTTCCTTTATCAATATTTCTATTCTTGAGAATTTCGAATTTTACCTTTCTCCTTGTAAAACCTCTAAGGTTATCCTTGAATCGTTCCTCCTGTATTTCCTAGATACAGGGCATATCAAAATACCATTTACTAATACTAAAACCATTGTCTATATACTTCTGAAAAATTTCTCCACTGATTCTTAAAGGTTGTTGTTACCTTAACCCTTTCCAAATCATACTGTCAAAACTCATATTGTCCCCATTAAGGGTGAAATGCCAATCTTTATGCATTCCCCTAGGATTCATTTTAAGTTACCGATGTTCTATCCGTAATTCCACCTTTAAAAGGTACCTGCATCCTTCCATGGATAAATCAAGTCATATATCCCTGATAAGGGTGTCTTATTCAATCATTCCCACATCGATAGTATATGCCTAATTTCACAATAACATCTGTATACAAAATGAGGTTAATCAAAATGGCCTCCAAAAGATAACAACGGTTATTTGCTTTTATTGCCTAATCTGGTAACGATAACAAGGATGTTCTGGAAGATATTGGTCGTGTTCAACGTGAACCTCTTCTTAATAATTCCTTATTTACTTTTGTTGTTTATCTCAACAGTCACCTCAATGTTGGGATATCTTTCATACATGGCGTCTCCCTTTCTGGGTATCAAGCCACCGGTCTTACACTTCACATTCTTGAAGGTCACTTCCTTCATCCAATTTTTCCTAATTTCTTACTTTCTTGTCTCCTTAGTCTATCTGCGTCTAATTATTTATCCTTCGAACTATCTCAAGGTTTCCTCGAATCCTCCCAACTTACAGGGGATAAAATATATGTATCTCTTATGCCCTCAACCATCAACTTTAACTCATGGTGAATCACCCTCATCCTGACGATTACATACTTTTCTATTTCTATTGCTACGAGTCTTTAGGGTTTCCTCATACCCAACTCCCTTATCATTCCTCAAACTCTATTGCCTTTATATCCCTTTATACTCCTACCCTTTTCAGTCTTTTATTTTCGTTTCCATTACAACCACAACATAAGCATTGATTTCAAACATCCCGTCATTCTAGATTCGTGTCCTCAGAACGAATCTTGACAACTTTTACAACTTAAATTCATAATTCATCATACTTGTCCGCTTTTGTTCTGGCTCTAAAGTTTTTATACTACCTTCATAACCTTGGGAGTTACTTTCCCGAAAACAATTGACTGAACTTTAATCAGTTTATTCTAACCTCTAGCTCCGTGCCTTCCTTGGCCTTTCACCAGCGGGTGGCCTCTCTCTTAGGAGGGTAAGTGACAAAACAGTCTTTTATGATTCGTCAATCATTTAGAATCTCAAATGATTCCTATATTTCCTTTAGCCAGGCTCTTGCCTCGACTGGGTCAACCTGTTCCTTGGAACTCTGAGAGCTTAGCGATTTAAAGGTCATGAAAGAATTTCCTACCGCATTGTTTCCTCAAGGTGGTGGTTGGGGATAATAGTCTAAGTCCTTTTTAGACAGGTCCATGAATTGCCGTATAGGAGTACCATCTCAGGTCTCCTTTCCTTACTCGACTTTCTGTTTCCTTAGTATGAAATGTTTCATCCTTCTCCCATACTTGGGGTTATCTTATACGTTAAAATCCTCATTTTCCACTTCATTATGTTATGGGTTCCTTCTATCTTGATGGCGACCTCCCTGACTATCACGTTCAGGGTTTGCTCTAAATCTTATTCCTCAAACTAGCTTTCGTCTAAGATTTCATCTTTAGGCTCTTGAACATTTGGAACCCAAATTCTGTAGGAATACTTCATTATTCCCTTATCATCTTTCTCGGTATTAATCTCTTATCTATTTGTTGGCTCTCTGCCTTCATTCATTACTTTTTCTGGCACAATATGTTCTTTTCCAATAATTCGGTCTGTATTGCAATCTCAAACAGCTTTTCGGTACCGGCACCGGTTACCTTCACTTCTATTTCCATTTTCTCAAAATCTCTTATAAACTCTCCCAAAGACATTATTATCTTGAGTCTCTCCTTTTTACTAAGGGCATCAGCCACCACATTGGCTTTCCCTGAATGATAAAGAATCTCCCAATCATAATTCTTGATTAGCTCTAACCACCTCATTTGGCGTATGTTGAGCTCTTTCTGCGTGAAAATGTACTAGAGCACTTATGGCTTAGGTAAATCTCGCACTTCTCTCCATACAAGTAGTGCCTCCAATCTTTAGGGCAAAACTATTACCACGAGCCCAAGCTCATGGGTGGGGATATCGAATTTTATATTCCCTTAATTGTTTTGACGCGTACGCGATTACCTTGCTGTGCTGTATAAGAAGCACCTTAATTCCTTATGTGAAGCGTCACTACACTTCACAAAATCTCATTTTCCATTCGGCAACGCCAACATAGGGAACGTCACCAACCTTTGCTTCGGTTCTTAAAAGTTGTTCTCACATTTCTCTGTCCATTCGAACTTCTCAGTCTTACGAGTAAGCCGCGTTAAAGGGGCTACTATCTTTACAAACTTGAACGAACCTCTGGTAGTGACCGGCCAATCCTACCTCTGGGAGTTGCCCTAACCATGGTCATCGATTCCTCAGTGGTCCTTTATTCATTCTTGTCAGGATCCTCCACGGGATTCTTCTCAGCAACAATCCCTTCTAGGACAATATCCTCAACCGCTACATCCTCAATATGAACATCATCCGGTCCCGCGTTAGGACGCTCTATCGGATCCATAATCTGATCTCCAATAAGTAATAAAACATCATCGCGTTGTTGCTCCTCAACCTCAGGGTTCGGAGTCCCGCTACCATATACGATAACGAACTACGCTTCTATCACGATATTTATAAGGGTTCCCATAAGGGTTTTAACTGTCAGTACTACGTTAGGTAGTCCGACTATGAACTTGGCAAGAGTTCTTATTATCTTAGTTATTATCTTAACGTCACATCATCTCTGAGGTTTATAACGCTTAGCTCTTATACCACTTCTGTAACACCCCCAAATCCGGGGTCGGGGATCCGGGTTGTCACGAGTTCCATTTCCCTTAATAACACCCAATCTTAATAACCAATCAACTACCCTGTACTGTGACCCCACAATATACACACACACACCACAAGTTATAGTCTCAGAGATGAATACTCAAAAATAACACAAGTCATTTTATTCCACAATTATATGCCAATACACCTTAAAAAGGTTCTGAATAAATTTACATATTCCTTGCCATTATTACAATTCATATTATACATAAGTCTGGTTCATCAATAGTTGAAAACCTAGCCTATTGGTAGCTCCTACCTCAGCTACGGCGGCATCAACGCTTCCAGAAGACTGCGGAACATTTTCTAACCGCTTGCGAATCGGGAGCTTGGTCCTGTTCGTCTTTTCTATCTGTTGTTGTGTGATGAAAGAAGAAAGCAAGGGTGAGCAGCAAGCCCACCAAAATAATATGTATAATGATTAACAATATATGAGCCTTCTCATAGTACTCAAGAAAGTCTTGGTAAAAAAAAATGAACCAAGTTGATATCTTAATGCGATGAAGTCGCAAAATATTCAGTATATATATATACATATATACTTTTAAAAATATGGGAAGTCCTCTTCCATGCATAATACACACAGAGTTCCAGTGTATAACTGTATAAAAATATCGTTGCAAGGTGATCTCATATATCTAACCTTGTCTCAACATTTTTCTGAAAATCTTTGTCATGCATAAGATAATCATTTACTAGATATAAGTTTAAAAGATGAAGTTACAAGATACTCCAATATACTTATATCTTTTCCGAATACTACTTGAACCACCACCGTTCAAGTTATAATTAGTTTCAAAAGTTCATCACACTGATGAGACTACAAGATAAGACTTGAATAGATTCAATCTTTGAAATATTTTGAAGGAAATGAAGTTATGATATACTTCATTAAGTCCCGATATATATATACACCTATATATATACATACGTTTCCTGAAAACCTCTGTCATGTAAAGTATGAACAGAATTGCAATATCCAATAAATTTGGAAAGGAAAGAATTTTGGCATAAACCTGATATCTTGCTGATCAGGCAAAGATACCAATAAGTAACCTTTTCTACTAGTAGATGGACGAATTCCCCACTGGTCATCACCCTGGTCGCAATAGGACCTTATGCTGGACTGCCACTCAGCCACTTATGCATTTGATGGACTCCCACTGAGCCACTTACACTATCATGGACGCCCACTGAGCCCATGTTGCTTATGCCGACTCGATAGATGGACTTACTTCCCGAACGTTGGGTAAGTAATCAATTCATTTACCAAAACTGCAATCTTGTTGCGAATATAAAATACACCATAGAGCCGGATCCCTAGGTTTTGAGCGAGTATTTAAATCCCCTTTTTAAAAGGAAGATCTTAAATATAAAAATGAGTTTTGGGATCCGCTCTAACTTTTAAAAATCATTTTGAAGACTCGAAAACACTTTAAAGAGTGTTTGGAGTAATGCTGATTTAATGAAGTAAATCAGTCCCAATATATTTAGAAAATGTCTGAATATTATTATTTAAATAATATTCCCATAAAGAATAATCTTTATACAAATAATTGAAGTAGAAGTTGTAAGACTTATACTTGAAATGAGTATTAAATAACCAAAGATATATTTATACGAAAGTACTATCTTTATTTGAATAATCGAAAATAAGTTTGATTATCGAAACATTATTCTTTAATAAAATAAAGAATATTATTAAATAATAACCGGAGTCATAATACCTCGAATGAATATTATAAATAATATTCATTAAATAAAATAACGGAGTCATACATCCTCAAATGAATATTCAATTAATAATCATTAATAATATAACTGAGTCATAAGCCCTCGAATGAATATTCGAAATAATATTCAATAATAAAATAAAGGAGTCATAAGTCCTCGGATGAATATTCGAAATAATATTCAATAATAAAATAAAGGAGTCATAATTCCTCGGATGAATATTCGAAATAATATTCAATAATAAAATAAAGTTAAAGTTATCGAATAAACCTTATTCGATTAATAGTTTTAAAAACTATAACCATATATATATATAAAAATATATATATATATATATATATAAAATCTACTCGGGATCCTCGACTCCCGGTTTTAGAAAATGTTTTCACCTTTGGGTCCCTATACTAAGGGTATATGCAAATTATTGCTATTCTCTAGCATAGGTATTATCAACTGAACCAATAGATATATATGGCAAGAATACGAAACAGGCATGCATATATATACCATATCAGCATGCTTCAATATATCGCAACATTTGCTAATTAACCAACATGCATCTATCACAAGATAATGCATATACATATATACATCACAACAACAGTATAACGGGTAGAAAACTTGCCTGAGTGCTCCCGGATAGACTTAAGCTTAGAGTGGGTCCAATAACCTTTGAACAACAACATAAGTCTGAATTAAACCCCGGTCGCTTAAGAAACTAGACTTTAACCATTTAGAGTCCTAACGTTCGCTTTCGCGCTTAACGATTTACTTAAGTCGCTCGAGTACCCTCGGCTCCACCATTTTTAATAAATTAACTATTAAGGGTTTTAAGGCGATTCTTTCGCGAGTACCTTACCAACTGCCTAATCCACTTTACATAATTGTTTCTTACCTCAATTAGTCATTTAAGGTCCTTAACCAAGGTTTCAAAGTAAGGCGAGGGGTAATGGTTCGGTCGCGAAACGCCGTTACTTAAAACGGTCATTTCTCTTAAACCGTTCATCGGAATCAAACGAACCACATATCAAAACGAAGCTCGTAACATGAACTATCTAAACATGGCAATGGTCAAAACCTAGCAGTGAGTTCAAGGGTTCTGATGTTAAGAACAAAAACATTCTACGGTAAATCGGGCATTACGACGGCTATATTTACGCGATTTCCCAAATTTAAACCAACCAATTCAACACCAAACCATCACCAATCAATCCCAATACAACCATATGACCATATCACTCATCAACCACTTTAAACTATTTAAACCAATCTCAAATCATACCATGAATCATCAAGAACAACTAGTGCTACTTTTTAACTCCAAAATCAACAAAAGCACTTAACCACTAAGATCTCAACATGACAAAACAACTACTACACTTAATCTAATCATTCCATCATCATAATCATTTATATCAAACAATCTTAATACTAAGATCATGAAGAGTTATACCTTCCTTGAAGCTTTTAATCAAAGAAAGATCCTTGGAATGTCCATGGAAGCCTTAATATATGCTTAAGCTACCTTGACCTTGCAAATAAAATCAAGAATCAAAAAGTTATTCTTGAAAGTTACTATTCACCCTAAACTAAAATGATTTGTTTGAGATAGAAAACCTTTGATTCAAGCACTCAAACTACTTGCTCTTCTTAGTTATGAAATATAGGATCCAAAGAAACAAACCTTATAATTTTCCATGGAGTATAGCTTGTGTTTTGAATTTCTAATTCACCATTTTGGTGAAAAATTCGAAATGAAGAAGATGAAAGAGGGGGGAGAGAAGCTTGCTTTATTTTATTGATCTTTGTGCATAAAAGGCTTGGTTGATATCCTTTTGTTTTGTTAATTACCTTTTAACCATGGTAAAATTTGTGTGGCTTGAAATCAACCAACAATACCTTCCCTTTGGTCATGCTTATGTCATCCTCCTATGTCATCTTCCCACACTTGTCATCTTCTTGTTGGTGTGGTGACATCATCATCACTAACCTCTTTGATTAGCTCTTAATTACTTGGCTAATGACCGCTGATCTGTTATACGGTTCGCTTAACTTTCGTTCTCGTTTATCATTTGAGGGATCATACCCGGGATCTTATTACTTGGGTTCCCTTAACCTTTCTCAATACATTATATTCCTTTTATGATCCTCTCTTATAATCTTTGAATTTAAATCCTTTTAATCATGTTACCTTATACTCAATTCTTTCGGTATCTGGTGGATTTTCGGGAAAAATCAAAGTGTTCGAATTTGGATTCTGACGATCTTTACATACACTTATATCTCATATAAAGTACTAATAAGATCTCAGAATAACAATAGAAGAACCCCTACATAGTGTGGCATGAAAAGTTTTTTTATTCAGCATAATCAGCAAAATCACTATTCATAAGGGTTTCAAAAAAATTTCAAAAAATTGGGGTTATTACATGTTCAGTTGTTGTACCCTTGAACAAATGGTTATGTATATATTCATTAATTTCAGTTCAGATCAGTTTGTTTGTGATAAGTTCATATTGTTAATTTCACTATTAACATTTAAGAGAGTGTCATGAAGTTTATAGAACTTGAGAATTCATAATTTGCAATCATGCAAGGACTGAACGAGGGAAAGACTTAAGCAAAGTAAGTAAGACAAATATCTAGATATTCTCAAAAATTTTCCAAGTATTATGCCCCCACGAGGAATAAGATTAGGGGCAAACCTTGAATGTGATAATCAGGGAGGTCACAATTAAGATATAAGGAACCCAGAACATAATGAAGTGGAAAACAAGGATTTTAACGTATAAGATAACTCCAAGTATGGGAGAAGGATGAAACATTTCATACTAAGGAAACAGAAGGTCGAGTAAGGAAAGGAGACCCGAGACGGTACTCCTATGTGGCAATTCATGGACCTGTCAAAAAAGAACTTAGACTATTATCTCCAACCACCACCTGGAGGAAACAATGTGGTGTGAAATTCTTTCTGGACCTTTAAGTCGCTAAGCTCTCAGAGTTCCAAGGAAATAGCTGACCCAGTTGAGGAAAGGGCCTGGCTAAAGGAAATACAGGAATCATTTGAGATTCTAAATGATTGACGAATCACAAAATACTATTTTTGTCACTTACCCTCCTAAGAGAGAGACCACCCACTGGTGAAAGACCAAGAAAGGCACGGAGCGAGAGGTTATGATAAACTGATTAAAGTTCAGTCAAAATTTTTTTCGAGAAAGTAAATCCCAAGGTTATGGAGATAGTGTAAAACCTTTAAGAGCCAGAACAAAGGCGGACGGATATGATGAATTATGAATCTAAGATTATAAAAGTTGTCAAGATTCGTCTGGAGGACAAGAATCCCAGAACGACGTAATGTTTGAAGTCAATGATTAGTGGGTACGTGAAATGATTGTAATAGTAAGGAAAATAAAAAGAAACTGAAGTGGAAAGGAGCATAAAGGCAATAGAGTTTGAGGAATGATAAGGGAGTCGGGTATGAGGAATCCCTAAAGACTCGTAGTAATAGAAAGAGAAAAGTGTATGATCGTCAGGATGATGATGATTCACCATGAGTTAAAGTTGATGGTTGAAGGCATAAGAGATATATATGTTGTACCCCCTTCAAGTTGGAAGGATTCGGGGAAACCTTGAGATAGTTCGAAGGATAAATAATGAGACGCGGATAGACTGAGGAGACAAGAAAGTAAGAAATCAGGAAAATTGGATGAAGGAAGTGACCTTCAAGAATGTGAAGTGTAAGACCGGTGGCATGATACCCAGAAAGGGAGACGCCAGGTATGAATGACATCCCAACATTGAGATGACTGTTGAGATAAACAACAAAAGTAAATGAGGAATTATTAAGAAGAAGTTCACGTTGAACACGACCAATATCTTCCAGAACATCCTTGTTATCGTTACCAAATTAGGCAAGAAAAGCGGATAACAATTGTTATCTTTTTGAGGCCATATTAATTTACCTCATTTTGAATACAGAGGTTATTGTGAAAATTGGTATAGATTATCGAGGTGGGAATGATTGAATAAGATAATCTATGAAGGATAAATGACTTGATTTATCCATGGAAGGATGCAAGTACCTTTTTAAAGGTGGGATTAAGGACATAACCTCAATAGCTTGAGATGAACCATGGGGGATGCATAAAGGATGGCATTTCACCCTTAATAGGGACATTTTGAGTTTGGGGTAGTATGGAACGAAGGACTAAGGTAACAACAACCTTTAAAGATCAGTAGAGAAATTTTTCAGATGTACATAGACAATGGTTCTAGTATTAGTAAATGGTATTTTGATATGCCCTGTATCTAGGGAATACAGGAGGAACGATTTGAGGAAAACCTTAGAGGTTTTACAAGGAAAAAAAAGTAATATTCAAAGTTCTCAAGAATAGAAATTTTGATAAAGGAAATATGACGTAATTATAATAATGCCAGGTGGGCACGTGTTGAACCATAAGAAAGTATAGATCGACCCAATGAAGGTCGAGATTGGTGAAAACAAGTAGGACCCAAGATAAGAGTCGTCCGAAGTATGATCGAGAGTCAGTCATGACAATTTAACCTCTAAAAGACCGAGGCAATAACTTATGGAAAATTGGTGATATATTTTTTTCCAAAGCGTAAGGAAGAGTATTTTCACGCAAGCAGTATTTTGAAATGAGGTAGAAAATGTAGTTGAAGGTGGTTAAAAGACATTGATTATAAGGAACTAATACTATTAGGAAAGGCTAATGAGGTGGCCGACACTTTGAGTGTAAGAAGACAATTATCGGCGCTCGTGCCAGAGGAATACAGTGATGATGGTTAAAGCTGTGAAGGTTGTATTATGGTTTGGAATATTGACATTCCTTCTGATGACTGTGCAATACCCAACCGTAATAGTAGTTGGTAAAGGTTTAATTCATGTAATCGCCATGAGCGAGCTATCTATCTCAGAAGGTATTATCTTGAGATAAGCCAGGACCATGTTTCCAAAAAGTACTAGATGAACCTTTGAGTTAAGTCTTCTATTTAAGGCATATGATTAAGAATGGTATTAACCTGCTATCGTTGCTTTGATTGAAACTCTTCTGCAATTTTATCTGCTTCATGTCATGAAAGTACGTCAGAATTTGGAGTGTTCTTCATGAATTATGAATGGTGATTATGTTAACTCCTTAGAAGAATTCTATACGACATGTATGGACTCCGTATGGTTAGCTATTAAGATTCCAAGTAAAACGAATGACTACCGTAGGTCCGTGGTGGACTATAGTAATGCATCAACGATTCTTTGAATAATGAGCCGATTACAACCGCGAGAGTTGTATCGTAATGAATGTTGAGATTGAGTACCACTAATCGGGTTGTGGTGATGTATAAGTTATCATTGATAAGCTAATTAAGTCGATTATCTACCTATTGAATCCTTATTCCTTCTTATCAATAGAGAGTAGTATTACTATACGAGGAAGGTTGCGGTGCAAGCATAGAATTCTAATAATGATGATATCTAGAATGAAATCCCTTATTCGAGTTTCGATGTCGAGGGAGTTTCAAAAGTGAGTGTTTATGAGCTCGAGCAAGAGCATGGATCCATGGAATGATGGACGGAATAGTAAATATTCTGGCTTATGAAATACGATGCTATAATACCTGATGTTAACATATATACGTATATGTTTTGTTCTCATATGATAAACCTCTATAGTTCAGAGGTAGATTCCAAGCCAGATATTTTGTGGCAGTATATTTTATATATATACAATTCTCTTCAATTCATTCTTTTCTCTCCTTTTCATTTCATATAAGCTGAGAAGAACAATCCTTCCGGAAGGGGAGGTATTGCCGAATGACTATCTATCTGTATGATAGAAGCCTAGTAGGATACCACATGTTATTTAATTGCTTATCAAGTACTAAAGGCTGGCCACCTTCTGTACTAACTATACAATAGAACAAGTGTTCATGATCATAGTGATCCCTCAACAAATTCCTTTACTTCTATATGATGGATCAAGCTTTCGAAGGTAGAAGCAGCTAGAAATGAGTAGTATCAGTGCGGTGGTATTCTGATTCTAACACGTTCGTGATACTAAGGTTGACGCATTTATTAAAAGGTTATAAAACTCTAGCGAGTAAAGGTATATCTAGAATAGTATTTTGTACGGAAGGTAGTAGCGATTACGAACCGGAAAAGAATGGGTATTGAGAAGCAAAAGCTCTAATGCTAGAAGCTATGATGAGAGTCGGGACTTGAAAGAATTTGGAATGATCACTTAACGCGGATTAAGTTTTCTCACAATAATCGATCTTATGTCAGTATCGAGGTATCGCCTTATGAGGTCCTTGAGGGAAGACAATGTCGATCTCCCTTATGTTAGGATGAAGTTGTAGAGCGCAAGATGCTCGGACCCGCAGTAGTCCAAGGGACCAGGGATATAATAGATCTAATCAAAGGACGGCTGGTATTAGCCTAAGAGGGACACACGAAGTATGTTGATTTGACACGTAATGATAAAGAGTAGAAAGTAGGGGACCTAGTGTTGTTATAGGTATTCCTTTGGAAAGGATGGATGTGGTCAGAAAGAAAGGAAAGCTAAGCCCACGAATTGTTGGACCCTTGGAGGTATTAAGACGTATTGGGAAGTTAGCATATGAGCTATCCCTACCCCCGAACATGTAGCAAGTTCATAACGTGTTCCACGTATCAATGTTAAGGAAGTGTAATTCGGATGCCAGACAAATAGGGGCATATGAGCGCATAGACATGCAACCCGACGTAACCTATATGGAGCAACCAGGAAGGGTTATAGGTTGAAAATGGACAAATTCTTAGGAGAAGAGTTATCAAACTAGTCATAGTTTTGATGGTAGAACGACAATGTGGGAAAATTACGTAAGAGTTAGAAAGTGCAATGCTAAGAAAGTATCCCTACTCATTTTCTATCTGATTCCGAGACGAAATCCTTTTAAGGAGGGGAGACTGTAATAACCCCAATTTTTGGAATTTTTGAAACCCTTATGAATAGTGTTTTGCTGATTATGCTGAATAAGAAAACTTTTCATGCCACACTATGTAGGGGTTCTTTTATTGATCTTCTGGGATATTATTAGTACTCTATGTGGTATATAAGTGTATGTAAAGATCGTCAGAATCCAAATCCGAACACTTTGATTTTTCCCGAAAATCCACCAGATACCGAAAGAATTGAGTATAAGGTAACATGATTAAAAGGATTTAAATTCAAGGATTATAAGAGAGGATCATAAAATGAATATAATGTATTGAGAAAGGTTAAGGGAACCCAAGTAATAAGATCCCGGGTATGATCCCTCAAACAATAAACGAGAACGAAAGTTAAGCGAACCGTATAACAGATCAGCGGTCATTAGCCAAGTAATTAGGAGTTAAATCAAAGGGTTAGTGGAGAGTGATGTCATCTCACCAGCAAGAGGAAGACAAGTGTAACAAGATGACATAAGAAAGGTGACATAAGCATGACCAAAGAAAAGTGTGTTGTTGGTTGATTTAGAACCACACAAAAGTTACCATGGTAAAAAGTAATAAATCAAAACAAAACAACATCAACCAAGCCAAAACAATTCATTTCACCAAAAATAGAAGTTGACTTCTCTTCTTCAAGAACAAAAGCTCTCGGCTTTTCTTCTTAAACCAAGGAAGAAAATTTCAAAACCCTAGCTACATACCTTCAAAAATCAAGAGGTTTGTTTCTTTAGCTTCCATAATTCATAACTTAGATGAGCCATAAGTTTAAGCTCAAGATTCCATGTTTAACATAGCTAATCAATTCATCAAAGTTCTTGGTGAATAGTGTTTTCAAGAAACTAACTTTGTGTTTTCTTATGTTTTCTTCAAGATCCAAGCTTAGTAAAGATAACTAGTGGTTATTTAAGGCTTCCTAATTGATTCTCCACTCTCCAAGGAAGGTATAAACCCTCCAAACCCTAACTTTACTTTGAGTATTAGGTTTGGTTTTGTTGTTATGGTTCATTAGAAGCATGATTCTTGTAGACTTAGAGTGTGGTTGGTTTTGTAATGAGTTGGAGTTGTAAATCTTGGATTATTGATTAATGAACTTAAGTATAGTTTTAATTCATGTTTGAGAATAATATAAATTGGAGAACCTGAGGTTTTGGGTCTGTTGTAGTATGGTATGGATGGATTTTGGTTGTATGGATGAATTGTGGTTGATTTGTGGTTGAATTGGAGTAGAATAAAAATTGGTAATCGCGTAAACATAGCCGTCGTAATATCCGATTTACTTTAGACTATTTTTGTTCTTAACATCAGGACCCATTTCCATTATTAGATAGTTCATGTTACGAGCTTCGTTTTGATATGTGGTTCGTTTGAATCCGATGTACGGTTTAGGAGAAACGACCATTTTAAGTAACGGCGTTTCGCGAACGAACCGTTACCCCTTTCCTTACTTTGAAACATAGGTTAAAGACCTTAAGTGACTAATTGGAGTATGAAACATTTATGTGAAGTGTATTAGGCAGTTGGTAAGGCACTCGCGAAAGAATCGCCTTAAAACCCTTAATGGTTAATTTATTAAAAATGGTGGAGCCGAGAGTACTCGAGCGACTTAAGGGAATCGTTGAGCGCAAAGCGAGTGTTAGAGTCTAATTGGTTAAAGTATAGATTCATAAGCGACTTTGGTTTAATTCCAACTTATATGTTGTTTATAGGTTACCAGACTCCTCCCAAGCCATTTGTCACCCCCAGTTGCTCAGGAAAATTTTCTACCCGTTATACTGTTGTTGTGATTATTACATATGTATATGCATAATCTTGTGATAGATGAATGATGGTTAATTAGCAAATTCTTGCGGTATATTGGAGCATATGATATGGTATATATGCATGCTTATTTCGTAATCTTGATACATATATCTGTTGATTCAGTTGCATAATACCTATGCTAGAGATAAACAGTATTTGCGTATACCCTTAGTATAGGGGACCCCAAGGTGAACATTTTCTAAAACCGGGAGTCGATGTTCCCGAGTATATTATATATATATATTTATATATATATATATTGTTATAGTTTTCAAAACTATTAATCGAATAAGGTTTATTCGATAACTTTATTTTATTTAATGAATATTAGTTGAATATTCATTCGACGACTTATGACTCCGTTTATTTTATTTAATGAATATTATTTTGAATATTCATTCGAGGACTTAAGACTTCGTTTATTTTAATTAATGAATATTAGTTGAATATTTATTCGAGGACTTATGACTCCTTTTATTTACTAATTAATATTCTTTATTTTATTAAAGAATAATGTTTCGATAATCAAACTTATTTTCGATTATTCAAATAAAGATCATACTTTCATATAAGTATACCTTTGGTTATTTAATATCCATTTCAAGTATGAGTTTTAAAACTTTTACTTCAACTATTTTTATAAGGATTATCCTTATGGGAATATTATTTAAATAATAATATTTAGATATTTTCTAATATATCGGGACTGATTTATTTCATTAAATCAGCATTACTCCAAACATTCTTAAAAATGTTTTCGAGTCTTCAAAATGATTTTTAAAAGTTAGAGCGGATCCCAAAACTTATTTTTATATTTAAGATCTTCCTTTCAAAGGGGATTTAAATACTCGCTCAAAACCTGAGGGATCCGGCTCTATGGTGTATTTTATATTCGCAACGTGGTTGCTGTTTTGAGACAACAATTTGATTACTTGCCCAATGTTCGGGAAGTAAGTCCATCTGATTGAGTCGGCATAAGCGACAGGCCGGGGTACGGTCTATGAAGGTGTAAGAGGCTGGGTGACAGTCCATCCACGCGTGAGTGGCCGGGTAACGGTCTAGCGCGAGGTCCGAATGCGGCCAGGGTGATGACCGGCGATGAATTCATCCATCTATAGTAGAAAAGGTTACTTATTGGTATCTTTGCCTGATCAGCAAGATATCAGGTTTATGCCAAGGTTTTCTCCTTCCAAATTCATTGGATATTGCAACTCTGTTTATAATTTTCATAACAGAGGTTTTCAAGGAGTGTATGAAATGTATATATATAGGTGTATATATATATCGGGACTTAATGAAGTATATCTTAACTTCATTATTTATAATGATATTTCAAAGATTTAATCTATTCAAATCTTGTCTTGTAGTCTCATCTATGTGATGAACTTTTGAAACTAATTATAACTTGAACGGTGGTAGTTCAAGTAGTATTCGGAAAAGATATAAGTATATTGGAGTATCTTGTAACTTCATATTTTCAACTTATATCTGGTTATTGATTATCTTATGGATGACAAAGATTTTCACAAAAATGTTGAGACAAGGTTAGATATATGAGATCACCTTGCAACGATATTTTTATACAGTTATAAACTGGAACTCTGTGTATATTATACATATCAGAGGATTTCAAAGATGGTGAAAAGTATATATGTATATATATACTGAATATTTTGTGACTTGGTCGCGTTAAGTTATCAAACTTGGTTCAATTCTTCTTGACCAAGACTTTCATGAGTACTATGAGAATACTCATATATTGATAATTATTATACATATTATTTCGGTGGGCTTGTTGCTCACCCTTGCTTTCTTCTTTCATCACACAACAACAGATAGAAAAGATGAACAGGACCAAGCTTCCAATTTGTAAGCGGTTAGGAAATGTTCCACAATTTTCTGGAAGTGTTGAAGCCACTGTAGCTGAGGTAGGAGCTACCAATAGGCTAGGTTTTCAACTATTGATGAACCAGACTTATGTATATTTATGAATTGAAATAATGGCAAAGAATATGTAAATTATTCAGAAACCCTTTTAAGGTGAAATGGTTTATAATTATGGAATAAAATGACTTGTGTTATTTTTGGTATTCATCTCTGAGACTATAACTTGTGGTGTGTGTGAATATTGTGGGGTCACCAGTACGCAGTAGTTGGTTGGCTGTTAAGATTAAGTATTGATAAGGGAAATGGAACTCGTGACAACCCGAATCCCCGACCCCGGATTTGGGGGTGTTACAGTTCTATTCTTCCTTTCAACAACTCCATTTTGTTGTGGAGTTCCAGGGGCAGAAAATCCCTATTTTATTCCCTTGTACTTGCAGAATTCTTCCATAATGTTTCTCTTGAATTTAGTTCCATTATCACTTCTAATGATCTTGACTTTGTGAGTTGATCTTTTCTCCAGTTCTCTTATATGATTAAGAAAAATAGATGGTGTTTCATCCTTGGTGTGCAAAAAATTCACCCATGTGTATCTTGTATACTCATCAACAATAACAAGTGCATACCTCTTCTTTGCAATAGACATTACATTGAATGGTCCAATGAGATCAATATGTAGCAAGTGATATAGCTCAAGAATCGAGGATTCAGTTTTACTCTTGAAAGATGTTTTCGTTTGTTTGGCTTTTTGGCATGAATCACATAAGCCATCGGGAGTAAATACTGCATTTGGAAATCCTCTCATAAGATCTTTCCTCACAAGTTCATTGGTATTATTATAATTGGGATGAGAAAGTCTTTTATGCCAGTTGGAGTTATCTTCCACCTGTGCTCTACTAAGTAGACAAATTACAGAATTATCAGAATTTGTGGAGACCATGGCTTCATATAAGTTACCATGTCTGACACCAGTCATTACAATCTTGCCATATGATTTACTGCAAATTTCATAATATTCCTCATAAAAATTCACATGGTAACCTCTGTCATAGATTTGACTCACACTGATCAAATTAACCAGAGCTACATTTTCAATGATGACATTTCCAAGCTTAATCTTTCCATATCCTAAAGTCATTCCTAAGTTGCCTTCTCCATAAGAAACATTTGGGCCAGCCTATTCCTTAAACTCTGATAGCAGGGATTTATTTCCAGTCAAATGTCCTGAGCATCCATTGTCCAAGACTAGAGAATTCTTCGTGTTACCCTGCAATCAGATTTAATAGTTAATTAGTGTTTTTAAGGACCCAGACTTGCTTGGATCCTTTGGCCTTTTAAGTTTGTTAACATTTGTAGCAGAAGAATTTGAATTAGAGTTTATGCTAAAATTCTTAATATCAGAGTTTATACATAGAAAATCTACTTCTGATTTATTCAAATAGGGGTTCAGTTTATAATAGTCATAATATAAATTGTGATACTCTTTACATGTATAAATCGAATGCTAAATAATACCACAATAAAAACATGGATACTGTGGTTTATATCTAACTGTGTTATTCCTAAACTCTGACTTAGGAGGAACGATATTTATCCCTTTATTCTTTATGCAAGCAACATCAAGATGATTAACACTACCATAGTTAAAGCAGACTTTTCTAAGTGCATTAAAGATGGATTTATATTTTTTCTCCTCATTAACACCTTCTTTTCCATTCCTATTCTTTCTAGGCTGTTTTTCCTTGTTTTTCATTTTAACATCCTTTAGCTTTTGCTTAAGCTGCTTCTGAGTCATTAAACCAACATTTACTAATTTTGTATGAACCGGTTCAAAGTTATCAGTTTTTAAAGTTGACATAGATGCTGATGTTGACCCTTTTTCATTAACCGACTTAACAACATCAGCACTTAAGTTAAACTTAATAGGTCTTAAGTGAGTCTGATTCAGTTTTGTCTTAACATCAGTTGCTACTAGTTTAACTTTCTCAGTTTCCTTTTTGTTACTTGTCACACCCCCAACTTAAGAAACACAATATATAACTATTACAATATTTAAAAGAAAGTAAATATAACTGAATCCAAGATCTTACAGTTTAGGGTTTAGAACAGCCCAACACTACCATCTATTACAACTGATTTTAATATCGAGTCCTCACACAAAACTATCTCTTATTCTACCTGAGCTCGAACATACGCATCGGCATCACAAGTCTTACGTGTTGTCTGCTTGAATCTAACCATAGCTGCTAGCTGTAATATCAGGGTTAAAGTAAGGAGTGAGCCAAATGCTCAACAAGTGCTAAATAATATGGTACAAAACATAAATCGAGTTATATATATTAAAGAATGACAGTACGAAGACATAACCAATAATAACAACAGATAAAACTTTGGGTGATGGCATTATTTGCTTGAATCAAAACATTTTTCAAAAATCATATCTTAATCAAAATCATTTTATGACGCTATGGATTACAGCCGGTGATCAGCCGCGAAGTAATCCCGAACCTCGCTGGGTTCTAAAACATTAATGGGATCCCTAGGCAACTTTTAAGCCTACAATATAAGTGTGGAAGGGACTCGCGTCTCAGTCCAGATCCACTATTCAAGAAAACATTTATCCCCCTTTGGGACTGAAAATCCACATTTTAATCATTTCAAAAACTGATGCCGATTTATAATAAAATCTCTTAAATAGTAAACATTTTTATCAAGGGATTATAGATCAACTTTGAAATACTGGAAATATGTCACCAAATCTCAGGGCCATGATCCACTAGACTTTACTATATTAGGGTAATTGAAAGGTTTCCATTTACAAGAACTTTGACAAGGAGATTAGCAAGGCTATTGGATAATATGAAAGAGTAATGCCAAATTAGGCTTAAAGCAATGGTTTTAGACAAGGTATAGGTATTATAACATCAAGAAGATAAGCATCACTGACTACAAGTATACTAGAGGTGTTGAGGTATAAAGAAAGTGATCATTAGCTTAAGGTATATCAGGATGTCAAACTTTAGGGTAAGGATAGGGTTATCAAACAATCATGAACAACTTTAAAGAATATCTGGCTTTTACGTATCAAGGTAAAATTTCTATTGGGGTTCAAGCATCAGGGTGAGATGTTCAAGACTTCTCAGGGATCAATAGCATGTTAACAAAAGGGTCAATCAAGTATTATAACGAATCTTTATTTTATCAAGGCATTCCAATGATTCTGATATACTAGCATGATACGACATTTGATCTACTTGCAATAAATAGTTGAGGGTTCATGGAATTTCTATATATTACTAAGATAGATTTGAGAATCACTTGGTTCACGTATAACAAGATAACTCAGGATACTCGCATCATATATATATATAAGCTAGTTATCATACATTCGCAGTGTAAACGAAAAAGCAGGTTGAATCACTTGCCTTGAGAAAGGCTGGACTGGTCTTGCAGGTAGGAGCAACTGGAAGCCTTACTCGACCTTTATGGCAAGTTTACCCTCGTCTCGAGATCCTACATAATTAATAATAACCTCATTATAATATATTCTCACCAACTCAACCTATTTTTAACCCGAAATTAAACACAAGTGGCACTTAGGCCTATATGCACACAATTTATAATCACCTTATAAATATAATAGCACACATAGCCACATATACTCACATATCATATTTTAATACCAAATAATATCACACACACAATAATGCAACACTAGGCTTGGATGATCTCGATCCCCAACTAAGTCACTTGATCGCTAAACTAGACAAAGTCTTCAACTTTGGTCTCCTAACTCGATGTGCCTTTAATAAACTATCCAAAACATATTGACCCTCACTTGGGCCTTTCACTCTACTGGATTTATGCTATCGTGCAACTATAATGGTCAACCTAGGTCTCACTTATAAGTGCTCTAAAACTATGTGATAAGTGAAAGTGCTTACTAAGGAAAATTTCAGAATGACATCTATGGTTTCTTGAGTGCATTAGACACTCTTGCACTACAAGTTTACCTCCAAAACTTTTACACTAGACTCGTCTGACCATAAGGCATCTCCCAAACTCGATGTGGTTCAAGGGCCTAGCTTGGGACTCCTTGGGCCTAAGCTTAAAGTCCATGGTTCCCCTGTTTTTCTGGGCAGAAAATGCCCTGACTTGAACTAACTTGTGACACATGGTTCTAACTCAAATCCTATGAACTATGGCTGGAAAAATTCCTCTGACACTCCTTCTAACTAAGGCTCAACAGGGCCTAATGAGGGCCTACCCATGACATGGTTAAAACTTCCTATTTCTAAGTTGCAACAAAACTGTCCCCTGCTGGACAGATTTTGTGATTCCACTCATGCACCTACCCAAATGACTTATAAACCTCCAACAAACACCTAAAACCTTTTATATACTCCTAGTTCTAGCTTCTGGTGGCTTGGGCTTTAAAGTGCACAACAAATGCTCATTCAAAACTTCCCCATAAACTAGTACATCAAATCTGGAAAAATGCAACCACTAACTATTCTCCTTCCACCTTGACTCTCGCTTAACAACCAAGCATCTAACCCTTACCAAAGCAAACCTAGTGCATTAATATCCTAAAATAGTGTCTCAACAGGAGTGGAGCTCATCCATGGCCAAGAACAACAACATGCAACTAAAAATATAACATGCAACTCATGGAAAAACACTTAACAAGATTTCAACCAGGCATAAAGTTTAAATTCTTGCAAATTCGACTTATACCTATTGCTCATCCTTAATAATCATGAAATATATCTTCTCTTATCTATTAATAAGAAATTCATCATGGAAACAATCTATCTCAAGTACAAATATTTCAAATTTATAGATTTTTAAACATATAAACATGATTTCGAAAAGAGTAGCATGCACAACATAGTTGATTATCATTTTAACATCTTAAAACTAGCATGCATGGCTAAATATGATTATATAATGAAATTTCAGTAGCATGCAAAGGATTTTAAAGCATGGTTTCTTCATAAAATACTTAGTTAACACATATATAAAATGTATCTCATAGAGAGCTCTTGAATTCACAAGAATCAAGAGTTTCTCTTTGGAGATCACACAAGAACTACACATGCAACCATGAAACTTCAACTCCCAAGTCACAAAACTCTTGGGAAGTATATAAAATGAATGTAGGTAGAAGATTTACACTAGGGAAGATGAGAAATGGAATGAAAAATGGAAGGGAGTGGGGGATGGGGGGCTTCGGCCGAGAGCAACAAGGGAGGGAGGGGAGTAGAGAAAAATGAGGTGTGTTGGAGTGTGGAGTGAGTGAAAATGACTTCTCCCACTTTGTTTTTGGTTTTATTGACAAAAAGAATGAGTGGAAATGAGAATGTACAAAAATGTCCTCCAGGTAAAGTTAGGCCATTTTGCATGCAAGGTTAGTGTGGTAATTTGGTTATTAACAAATGAGTTAGTGGGGTTGGAAAGGTCTCCTTTGCCCTTTGAGAGAATAGAATGGTGATTTACATGCAAGGGCTTCTATGTAATTTGCTAATTATAACAAATAAAATTTGTAAAGATTTATTTTTATAAAATAAAATACAAGTTCAAAAATTATAAAATTTATACCATAAAATAACTTGGATTTTTAGAAATTTTATAAAATCACTTTTGAAATTTGTGAACAAAATAACTTTTAAAAGAAAATTTCTCCAAGGTTTAGAATATTCCTTATAAATCAAAAATAAAGGAAATAAATAAATTTTTGCTTTGAAAAATCATATACTACATAAAGCAAATTTATAATGCAGAAATTTTAATTCGCACAAACGTACAACCATTAAGTATAATTACATTCGGCTCTAATATTATACCAAGTCCATAAATAATATTACACAAAATGCTGGTCGTAACATCCTCTCCCCCTTAAGGGATGCTGTCCCCAGAATCTAAGAGAACAGATGAGGATACCGGGAACGCATATCAGACTCTAACTCCCAAGTTCATTCTTCGACCTTGGGGTTCCTCCAAAGTACTTTCACTAACCTTACCGACTTCTTCCTAAGACTCTTCACTTGCCGGTCGAGTAATTTGACAGGTTGCTCCATAAATGACAGGTCTGCCTGAATTTCTGCAGGTTCATATTCTATCACATGGCTGGCGTCAGGATTGTACTTCTTAAGCAACGACACATGGAACACATTATGCACATGCTGATACTGAGTTGATAAGGCTAACTCGTAGGCCACCCTCCCCACTTGACTCAAAATTTCAAAAGGACCTATATATCTAGGAGCTAACTTCCCTTTCTTGCCAAATCTAGACAATCCTTTTCTTGGTGACACCTTCAACAAAACGGCTTCGCCTACTTGGAATCTAACATCCTTACGCGCTGGATCCGCATACTTTCTCTTTCTATGATGTGGATCACGCCACAAAGAAACAAAATCGCACCACAAAGAAACAAAAATAAGAAAGAAAAGGGATAAGAGAAGAAGAGGATATTTCAAAAGAACACGATCAATCCAGAAACGTGAACTTTGAATCTCAAATTGCTTAGATCAATCCAGAAACTAAGTAATTCGAATCTAACCTTCAAAACAATCCAGTAATTGAAGTTTAGAGGGAAGAAAAACTACTCATAGTTTATCTCAAAACAAAAGTTTTATATCATCCATTGTCTCTCTTAAAAGATTACATTAGAAGGGTATTTATAGGCTTAGACAATAACCCAAACCCAATAGGATTCCAAGAGAAATTCAATATCAGCTTGAATTAGCCAATATCTGAATCCTTCCAGTAAACAAATTTAAAAACCAAATCCGAATAGAAAAAAGACAAAAACCAAATCCAAATAGGAAAATAAAATCCTAAGTGCATAAAACAAGAAAAACCCTTTCAAGTGAAAGGTAAAAACTTGCAAGCAAAATTTAAATTAATAATTATATAATAATCAGCTACTTGTCCAACTTCATGCATCACTCCTTTATTCCTTGTTGTCCAAGTAAGCTTCATAACCCATGTTTGCATCCTCTCCAATTTAGCATCACCACAAGTACACATAACCAAATCCAAAATATTCATTCCTTGATCCTCATCATTCTCCTCTCCTTTGAAGAAAACTCGTCCTCGAGTTCTAAAATATTTAAGAATAAGCACACAACGAGGTGATTTCTCGTAGAACTTGAAAGCCTTAAATTTCAATTCCATCAGCAATATATTTGGAAGTAAACTCGAAAGAATAAGATAGTTTGATTAGATAGGTGCATTCAACAAGTTCTCTACCCCAAAAAAATTAATGTGTTCCACTTGGATGATGTTATTTTCCTTATCCACAACCTCTTTAGTTTCAAACTTCTCCTTTAGTATCTCTTGTCCATCAACAATGTCATCACGCATAAATTTAGGAGATGCATCTATCTGATCTTTTTCAACAACCAAGACTTTCTCAAAAAGTGATTGTCTTTCTTCATGCTTCTCTATCATAGCTTCTTTTGTAACTGGTTCATCCTTTTCATCCAAACTTGATGTAGTCACCACATGTAACACATGGTAATCAGCAACAAGATCCGCGACATTCTCCACACTGACAAAGTCTTCTTCTTTAGTTTCTTCTGAAAGAGTAAACTCGTGAAGGGAAGACTTCAATTTCTCGTCTTGTTGAAAAGATTCAAATTCCAAAGCAAGATTGTATACATCATTAAACGAGATATATGGACTTGATTTAACCTTTTGATTAATAGGCAAATTCAATCCACGAATAAATCTTCCAATTTTAATTGTTTTCGTCTCCTCCACATCACAAATAAGGCGCAATCTATAAAATTCAGAAGTATACTCAGAAACACTCATAGTACCTTGAGAGAGGGATATCATCTTCATTATACATTCGAATTTATAATGCAAAGGAATAAATTTTATACGAAGTTTCTTCTTAAGAGATGTCCAAGTCATAATCTTTTCTTTTCCAGATCTAACTATTTTTGTGTTTAGATTATCAAACCACAAGCCTGCTTTCTTTGTAAGTTTAAGCGTTGCAATCTTGAATATTCTCATCTCAGTCCAACCTGTATAAGCAGAAATCTTGTCAACTTGTGTAACCCATTCAACAAAATCATCTATGCTACCCAAACCTGTAAAATAAGCAAGCTCTATACCAGGATCATAGACTTCATCACTATCTTTCACCTTAATTAAAATTTTATCCCATGCATCAAACCTCGATTCCGTTGAATTAACAAGCTTTTGAGTACGTTTATCAATCTCATCCAATTTTCCAAGTAATTTTCTGAGCAATTCATCCGTAGCCATATGAAAAATCTGAAAAAAAAAATTGGTGAACAGTGCCCGCGAACAGTGCCGATGAATAGTGCCTGTGAACAGTAACCCGTGAACAGTACCAATGAACAGTAATTTTGTGAACAGTAACCCCGTGAACAGTACTCGTGAACGGTACTCGCGAATAGTAATTTTTTCTTTTTTTTTGAAACCTAGATCTCCCAATAATTAAGAAATTGGAGAAAAAACCTTGGCTCTTGATACCAAATTGATGTGGATCGCACCACAAAGAAACAAAAATAAGAAAGAAAAGGGATAAGAGAAGAAGAGGATATTTCAAAAGAACACGATCAATCCAGAAACGTGAACTTTGAATCTCAAATTGCTTAGATCAATCCAGAAACTAAGTAATTCGAATCTAACCTTCAAAACAATCCAGTAATTGAAGTTTAGAGGGAAGAAAAACTACTCATAAATTATCTCAAAACAAAAGTTTTGTATCATCCATTGTCTCTCTTAAAAGATTACATTATAAGGGTATTTATAGGCTTAGACAATAACCCAAACCCAATAGGATTCCAAGAGAAATTCAATATCAGCTTGAATTAGCCAATATCTGAATCCTTCCAGGAAACAAATTTAAAAACCAAATCCGAATAGAAAAAAGACAAAAACCAAATCCAAATAGGAAAATAAAATCCTAAGTGCTTAAAACAAGAAAAACCCTTTCAAGTTAAAGGTAAAAACTTGCAAGCAAAATTTAAATTAATAATTATATAATAATCAGCTACTTGTCCAACTTCATGCATCGCTCCTTTATTCCTTGTTGTCCAAGTAAGCTTCATAACCCATGTTTGCATCCTCTCCAATTTAGCATCACCACAAGTACACATAACCAAATCCAAATTAACATATTCATTCCTTGATCCTCATCATTCTCCTCTCCTTTGAAGAAAACTCATCCTCGAGTTCTAAAATATTTAAGAATAAGCACACAACGAGGTGATTTCTCGTAGAACTTGAAAGCCTTAAATTTCAATTCCATCAGCAATATATTTGGAAGTAAACTCGAAAGAATAAGATAGTTTGATGAGATAGGTGCATTCAACAAGTTCTCTACCCCAAAAAAATCAATGTGTTCCACTTGGATGATGTTGTTTTCCTTATCCACAACCTCTTTTGTTTCAAACTTCTCCTTTAGTATCTCTTGTCCATCAATAATGTCATCACGCATAAATTTAGGAGATGCATCTATCTGATCTTTTTCAACAACCAAGACTTTCTCAACAAGTGACTATCTTTCTTCATGCTTCTCTATCATAGCTTCTTTTGTAACTGGTTCATCCTTTTCATCCAAACTTGATGTAGTCGCCACATGTAACACATGGTAATCAGCAACAATATCCGTGACATTCTCCACACTGACAAAGTCTTCTTCTTTAGTTTCTTCTGAAAGAGTAAACTCGTGAAGGGAAGACTTCAATTTCTCGTCTTGTTGAAAAGATTCAAATTCCAAAGCAAGATTGTATACATCATTAAACGAGATATATGGACTTGATTTAACCTTTCGATAAATAGGCAAATTCAATCCATGAATAAATCTTCCAATTTTAATTGTTTCCGTCTCCTCCACGTCACAAATAAGGCGCAATCTATAAAATTCAGAAGTATACTCAGAAACACTCATAGTACCTTGAGAGAGGGATGTCATCTTCATTATACATTCGAATTTATAATGCAAAGGAATAAATTTTGCACGAAGTTTCTTCTTCAGAGATGTCCAAGTCATAATCTTTTCTTTTCCAGATCTAACTCTTTTTGTGTTTAGATTATAAAACCACAAGCCTACTTTCTTTGTAAGTTTAAGCGCTGCAATCTTGAATATTCTCATCTCAGTCCAACCTGTATAAGCAGAAATCTTGTCGACTTGAGTGACCCATTCAACAAAATCATCTATGCTACCTAAACCTGTAAAATAAGCAAGCTCTATATCAGGATCATAGACTTCATCACTATCTTTCACCTTAATTAAAATTTTATCCCATGCATCAAACCACGATTCCGTTGAATTAACAAGCTTTTGAGTATGTTTATCAATCTCATCCAATTTTCCAAGTAATTTTCTGAGCAATTCATCTGTAGCCATAAGAAAAATCTGAAAAAAAATTTGGGGAACAGTGCCCGTGAACAGTGCCGATGAATAGTGCCCGTGAACAGTGCCAATGAACAGTAATCTTGTGAACAGTAATCCCGTGCACAGTACTCGTGAACAGTACTCGCGAATAGTAATTTTTTTTTGAAACCTAGATCTCCCAATAATTAAGAAATTGGAGAAAAAGCCTTGGCTCTTGATACCAAATTGATGTGGATCGCACCACAAAGAAACAAAAATAAGAAAGAAAAGGAATAAGAGAAGAAGAGGATATTTCAAAAGAACACGATCAATCCAGAAACGTGAACTTTGAATCTCAAATTGCTTAGATCAATCCAGAAACTAAGTAATTCGAATCTAACCTTCAAAACAATCCAGTAATTGAAGTTTAGAGGGAAGAAATACTACTCATAGTTTATCTCAAAATAAAAGTTTTATATCATCCATTGTCTCTCTTAAAAGATTACATTAGAAGGGTATTTATAGGCTTAGACAATAACCCAAACCCAATAGAATTCCAAGAGAAATTCAATATCAGCTTGAATTAGCCAATATCTGAATCCTTCCAGGAAACAAATTTAAAAACCAAATCCGAATAGAAAAAAGACAAAAACCAAATCCAAATAGGAAAATAAAATCTTAAGTGCTTAAAACAAGAAAAACCCTTTCAAGTGAAAGGTAAAACCTTGCAAGCAAAATTTGAATTAATAATTATATAATAATCAGCTACTTGTCCAACTTCATGCATCGCTCCTTTATTCCTTGTTGTCCAAGTAACCTTCATAACCCATGTTTGCATCCTCTTTAATTTAGTATCACCACAAGTACACATAACCAAATCCAAATTAACATATTCATTCCTTGATCCTCATCAGTCTATCTTGAGCAGCAAGCAACCTTTTCTGAATTAACTTGATTGTCTCATGCAACTGTTGTACCAATTCCGATCCTAGAATCCTTCCTTCTCCTACTTCATCCCAACTTGTCGGTGATCCACATTTTCATCCGTACAAAGCTTCGTATGGTGGCATGCCAACACTGGAGTGATAGCTGTTGTTGTAAGAGAATTTTACCAATGGCAAGTGGTCATCCCAACTTCCTGCAAAATTGATTGCACAACTGCGTAACATGTCTTCGATTGTTTGAATTGTCCTTTCGCTCTGACCATCAGTGTGCGGGTGGTACGCCGTACTCATGTTCAACTTCGTGCCAAGACTTTCTTGAAATTGCTTCCAGAATCTCGAGTTAAATCGGGGATCTCTATCTGAAACTATCGATACGGGTACTCCATGCCTTAGTACGATTTCACGCACGTACAGATGAACCAACCTGTCCAATGACGACTTCTCATTAATTGGATGGAAATGCGCCGACTTCGTAAGGCGATCAACTATAACCCATATAGCGTCATGTCCGGATTTCATTCGCGGTAGTTCCACTATAAAGTCCATAGCAATATTTTCCCATTTCCATTTTGGAATCTTTAGGGGCTGAATTAATCCGCTTGGTCGTTGATGTTTTGCCTTCACTTTCTGACAAGTATAACACTTTGTAACCCATTCTGCCACATCTCGCTTCATATTTGGCCACCAAAAGTTCTGCTTTAAGTCCCGATACATCTTGGTGCTTCCCGGGTGGATTGAAAATCTTGAATTGTGGGTTTCTTGCAGAATCTCATTCTTCAATTCAGGTACATGAGGAATCCAAATTCTTGAGGAAAACCTTAGTATACCTTGATCATCCCTTTGAGTGCCAATCTCTTCTCCAGTTAGCTGATTCTTCTCTTTCTCCATTACTTCTTCCTGACATTTCTTTATCTTTTCCACTAGTGTTGGCTGAAAAGTCATTGCACGACAAACTTCTTCAACTATTCCACTATCATAAAGTTCCAATCCAAATTTCTTAATCTCTTCAGAGAATTTCTTTGGTGTTGCTATCATATTCAGTCTTTCCTTCCTACTCAAAGCATCGGCTACAACGTTCGTCTTTCCAGGATGATAATTTATCGAGCAATCATAGACCTTGATCAATTCCAACCATCTCCTTTGCCTCATATTGAGCTCCTTCTGAGTGAAAATGTACTTTAAACTCTTGTGATCCGTGTAGATTTCACACTTTTCTCCATAGAGGTAATGTCTCCAAATCTTAAGTGCGAACACTATGGAGGCTAGTTCCAAGTCATGCGTCGGGTACTTCAATTCATGCGGTTTTAACTGTCTTGACGCATACACGATCAACTTACTGTGTTGCATTAGCACACAGCCCAATCCTTTATGTGAAGCATCGCTGGAAATCATAAAGTTTCCTTGGTCGTCTGGTAGTACTAACATCGGAGCTGTTACCAATCTCTGTTTCAACTCTTGAAAGCTATCCTCATATTCTGCATTCCATTCGAACTTCTGATTCTTCCTGGTTAACTTAGTCAATGGCGTGGCGATTTTTGAAAAATCCATGACAAACCTTCTATAATACCCTGCCAATCCTAGAAAACTTCACACTTCTGTAGGTGTTTTTGGCCTCTCCCAACTTATAATCGCCTCAATCTTTGCCGGATCTACTTTAACTCCTTCATCTCCAATGACGTGTGCCAAGAATTGAACTTCCTTTAACCAAAACTCACAATTAGAAAACTTGGCATACAACTTCTCTTGCCGGAGTATCTCCAATGCTATCCATAGATGCTGCTTATGTTCTTCTTCCAACTTTGAATAAATAAGGATGTCATCAATGAATACCACTACGAACTTGTCCAAATACTTTTTAAATACCCGATTCATCAGATCCATAAATGCTGCCGGTGCATTAGTCAATCCAAAAGGCATTACTAAGAATTCATAATGTCCGTATCTCGTCCTGAATGCTGTCTTGAGAATATCTTCTTCCTTGATCTTTAATTGATGGTATCCTGATCTTAAGTCAATCTTCGAAAAGCACTTTGCTCCTTTCAGCTGATCAAATAGGTTATCTATTCTTGGTAGCGGGTAGCGGTTCTTAATCGTCACCTTATTTAACTCCCGATAATCTATACATAGCCGCATACTTCCATTTTTCTTCTTTACAAACAGAACAGGTGCTCCCCATAGCGACGTACTTGGCCGTATCACTCCTTTGTCCAACAATTCTTGTAGCTGGCTCGCCAACTCTTTCATTTCTGCTGGTGCCATCCTATATGGGGCCTTTGAAACTGGTTTTGTGCCTGGAGCAAGGTTAATCTCGAACTCGATTTGTCGATCTGGTGGTAAGCCTGGTAGTTCATCTGGAAACACATCTGGGAATTCGTTAACTACGGGAATATCTTCTATGCTGGGGTTGCCCTTTTCTGAATCCACTACATAAGCTAGGAACGACTCACAACCTTTTCTAAGTAACTTCTTAGCCTGAATGATTGTAAGAAACAGTTGCTCTTGCCTCTGTCCCTTAAATACTACCTTCTCTCCACTCTTCGTCTTTAAATACACTTTCTTGGTCTTACAATTAATCTAGGCGTTATTCTTCCCTAACCAATCCATACCTAAAATTATATCGAACTCTCCCAACTTGAAGAGTATCAAGTCGGCTGAAAACTTATGCCCCGAAATATCAATCTCACACTTCGGACAGAATTGATTCACATGAATCTTTTCTTGGTTCGCAATTACCACATTTACTACCTCGTTCATAACCATTTTATCACATTGAAGTTTATCAACAAAAGTTTCTGATATGAAAGATCTCGTTGCTCCTGAATCAATCAATACTTTAGCTTTATCATTATTTAGTAAAAGTGTACCTTCTATAACCTCAGAGTTCTGAACAGCATCCTTCATTTTCAAATCGAATGTCCTTGTTGTTGCTTGCGGGGTTGTTGTAGGTGGTGGAGGTAATGCCAATACCTCGGCTGGCACGCTTGCACTGGTACTTGCCACATTCATTATAGCTTTAACTGGTCCGGTTGTCTTGCACTCCCTAGCTATGTGCCCAGTCTTTCCACACTTGTAACATGTAACTCCTGGTTTTCGCATCTTACACTCGTTTGCCAAATGTCCTTTCTGGTTGCACCTATAGCATGTCATGCTCAGCTTATTACACACTCCGGGGTGCCTCCTTCCACAATGCTTGCATTCTGGTATCTGGAATCTGTTTTCTCCAACTTGCCCTTGACTTGTCTGGTTGTTCCCTTTCGATTCTTGTCTTTTACCCAAATTCCCCTTTTTTTTGAAAATTTCCGCCTTTATGGAATCCAAACCTCTTTACATTCCGATCTTGTGAATTTCCGGCTTCAGACTTTTCTCCATAAAATGGAACCTTTCTCTTCTTGTTATCCCTTTCCTTTCTTAACTGCATCCCATTATTCTCAATCAGAGCAGCTTTCTATACTACTCCCGCATAAGTATCAAGCTCAAACATAGCCACTCTATCTCTGATCCAAGGCTCTAATCCTTGTTGAAATCTCTTTGCTTTTTCCTCCTCACTGCTGGTATACTTTGTCACAAACCTTGACAACTCTGTGAACTTCTTCTCATACTCCAGTACAGTCATGTTCCCTTGCTTCAATTCAAGAAATTTAAGCTCCATCTGATTTTGCATGTACTTAGGGAAATACTTTTCCAGAAATAACTTTTTAAATCTTTCCCAAGAAACTTGCTGATTTACTTCTATTGCTTTTACTGATTCCCACCAATAGATGACTTCGCCCTTCAAAAAGTAAGTAGCATATGGTGTCTTCTGATCGTCCCCTAACTGTACCAACTCAAAAGCCCTTTCCATTTCCTTAATCCATGTGTTAGCTATTATTGGATCAGTGGTATCATGAAATGCTGGTGGATTCACATTCTGGAAATCCTTGAAAGTGATAACTTGTCGAGGTGGTACTGGTGGATCAGGTGGTTGGTGTGGTTCACGGTTATCTTGGTTTTCAAATCATTGTTGAAGAGTTATTTGTTGTTGAGCTATAGCGTTGGTTTGCTGTTGTAAGGTTTCCGGTAATCGAAGAATATTTGGATCTGTGGTGGATGTGGTTGTTGGGTTCTTTTTTTTGGGTGGCATGATCCTGAAATCAGAGTTATGTCAAAACAGGTATGCATAATGGAATAATTCGAGGGTATCGCATGGCATTCTTATTTACATATGAGGTCAAGTTTCAAATTAAACAGATATGGTGATGCATATAAAGGCGTAAAATAACAGTTGAGAGCAAATGGAACGATAGTGCATAATAATTGAAATCTAGAGGTCTCAATATATCAAGATTAGAATAAAGTTTGATTCTAGGAACAACATGCATTTTTTAAAGGAAACAACTGGGAATTCTACGAAGTCTGATAATACTACAACATGGAAGGTAGATAATGGAAAGAACTAATGCTCCACTCCATCGGAACGGGGCTTGGTAGTCTTCTCCTCTCGAAGCGTCTTCACAATGCTCTGGAGCTCATCCGCCACCATCTGGATGATATACTGACTGGTACGGTCTCGGTGTGATGGCATTTCCTCAAGCTTAGTGTTGACGTACAGAACCAAAGTCTCAAGTCTCGCAGTCATCTGCTCCTTAGGCTTCCCTTCATAGTTTCGGCTGTCCGGATACACCTTTTTTAATCGGTCTATCAGTCGGTCGTACTTGCCCTGAAGCATGTCAAACTCGCGCCTCAACTCAACATACACGGAGAAAGCAATAGTGTCGTCCGACCCAGAGGATGATGAGTAGTGCGCCCTTTGCTGACAAACCAATAAGAGGAGTATTAATAATAAATTTACTTAACCTACTCTCTCACATATTATCTATAACCTATACATATATCCTATAACCTATTTGGGCTGTCCAGGGACTCTAAACCGTAGCTCTGATACCAAAACCTGTCATACCCCCAACTTAACAAACACAATATATAACTATTACAATATTTAAAAGAAAGTAAATATAACCGAATCCAAGATCTTACAGTTTAGGGTTTGGAACAGCCCAACACTACCATCTATTACAACTAATTTTAATATTGAGTCCTCACACAAAACTATCTCTTATTCTACCTGAGCTCGAACATACGCATCGACATCACAAGTCTTACGTGTTGTCTGCTTGAATCTAACCATAACTGCTAGCTGTAATATCAGGGTTAAAGTAAGGAGTGAGCCAAATGCTCAACAAGTGCTAAACAATATGGTACAAAACATAAATCGAGTTATATATATTAAAGAATGACAGTACGAAGAAATAACCAATAATAATAAGAGATAAAACTTTGGGTGATGGCATCATTTGCTTGAATCAAAACATTTTTCAAAAATCATATCTTAATCAAAATCATTTTATGACGCTACGGATTACAGCCGGTGATCAGCCGCGAAGTAATCCCGAACCTCACTGGGTTCTAAAACATAATGGGATCCCTAGGCAACTTTTAAGCCTACAATATAAGTGTGGAAGGGACTCGCGTCTCAGTCCAAATCCACTATTCAAGAAAACATTTATCCCCCTTTGGGACTGAAAATCCACATTTTAATCATTTCAAAAACTGATGCCGATTTATAATAAAATCTCTTAAATAGTAAACATTTTTATCAAGGGATTATAGATCAACTTTGAAACACTGGAAATATGTCACCAAATCTCAGGGCCATGATCCACTAGACTTTACTATATTAGGGTAATTGAAAGGTTTCCATTTACAAGAACTTTGATAAGGAGATTAGCAAGGCTATTGGATAATATGAAAGAGTAATGCCAAACTAGGCTTAAAGCAATGGTTTTAGACAAGGTATAGGTATTATAACATCAAGAAGATAAGCATCACTGGCTACAAGTATACTAGAGGTGTTGAGGTATAAAGAAAGTGATCATTAGCTTAAGGTATATCAGGATGTCAAACTTTAGGGTAAGGATAGGGTTATCAACCAATCATGAACAACTTTAAGGAATATCTGGCTTTTAGGTATCAAGGTAAAATTTCTATTGGGGTTCAAGCATCAGGGTGAGATGTTCAAGACTTCTCAGGGATCAATAGCATGTTAACAAAAGGGTCAATCAAGTATTATAACGAATCTTTATTTTATCAAGGCATTCCAATGACTTTGATATACTAGCATGATACGACTTTTGATCTACTTGCAATAAGTACTTGAGGGTTCATGGAATTTCTATATATTACTAAGATAGATTTGAGAATCACTTGGTTCACATATAACAAGATAACTCAGGATACTCGCATCATATATATATATAAAAGCTAGTTATCATACATTCACAGTGTAAACGAAAAAGCAGGTTGAATCACTTTCCTTGAGAAAGGCTGGACTGGTCTGGTAGGTAGGAGCAACTGGAAGCTTTACTCAACCTTTATGGCAAGTTTACCCTCGTCTCGTGATCCTACACAATTAATAATAACCTCATTATAATATATTCTCACAAACTCAACCTATTTTTAACCTGAAATTAAACACAAGTGGCACTTAGGCCTATATGCACATAATTTATAATCACCTTATAAATATAATAGCACACATAGCCACATATACTCACATATCATATTTAATACCAAATAATATCACACACACATTAATGCAACACTAGGCTTGGATGATCTCGATCCCCAACTAAGTCACTTGATCGCTAAACTAGACAAAGTCTTCAACTTTGGTCTTCTAACTCGATGTGCCTTTACTAAACTATCCAAAACCTATTGACCCTCACTTGAGCCTTTCACTCTACTGGATTTATGCTATCTTGAAACTATAGTGGTCAACCTAGGTCTCACTCATAAGTGCTCTAAAACTATGTGATAAGTGAAAGTGCTTACGGGTTCTTGAGTGCATTAGACACTCTTGCACTACAAGTTTACCTCCAAAACTTTTACACTAGACTCTTCTGACCATAAGGCATCTCTCAAAATCGATGTGGTTCAAGGGCCTAGCTTGGGCCTCCTTGGGCCTAAGCTTAAAGTCCATGGTTTTCCTATTTTTCTGGGCAGAAAATGCCCTGACTTGAACTAACTTGTGACACATGGTTCTAACTCAAATCCTAAAACCTCTTTACATTCCGATCTTGTGAATTTCCGGCTTCAGACTTTTCTCCATAAAATGGAACCTTTCTCTTCTTGTTATCCCTTTCCTTTCTTAACTGCATCCCATTATTCTCAATCAGAGCAGCTTTCTATACTACTCCCGCATAAGTATCAAGCTCAAACATAGCCACTCTATCTCTGATCCAAGGCTCTAATCCTTGTTGAAATCTCTTTGCTTTTTCCTCCTCACTGCTGGTATACTTTGTCACAAACTTTGACAACTCTGTGAACTTCTTCTCATACTCCAGTACAGTCATGTTCCCTTGCTTCAATTCAAGAAATTTAAGCTCCATCTGATTTTGCATGTACTTAGGGAAATACTTTTCCAGAAATAACTTTTTAAATCTTTCCCAAGAAACTTGCTGATTTACTTCCATAGCTTTTACTGATTCCAACCAATAGATGACTTCTCCCTTCAAGAAGTAAGTAGCATATGGTGTCTTCTGATCATCCCCTAACTGTACCAACTCAAAAGCCCTTTCCATTTTCTTAATCCATGTGTTAGCTATTATTGGATCAGTGGTATCATGAAATGCTGGTGGATTCACATTCTGGAAATCCTTGAAAGTGACAACTTGTCGAGGTGGTACTGGTGGATCAGGTGGTTGGTGTGGTTCACGGTTATCTTGGTTTTCAAATCGTTGTTGAAGAGTTATTTGTTGTTGAGCTATAGCGTTGGTTTGCTGTTGTAAGGTTTCCAGTAATCGAAGAATATTTGGATCTGTGGTGGATGTGGTTGTTGGGTTCTTTTTTTTGGGTGGCATGATCCTGAAATCAGAGTTATGTCAAAACAGGTATGCATAATGGAATAATTCGAGGGTATCGCATGGCATTCTTATTTACATATGAGGTCAAGTTTCAAATTAAACAGATATGGTGATGCATATAAAGGCGTAAAATAACAGTTGAGAGCAAATGGAACGATAGTGCATAATAATTGAAATCTAGAGGTCTCAATATATCAAGATTAGAATAAAGTTTGATTCTAGGAACAACATGCATTTTTTAAATGAAACAACTGGGAATTCTACGAAGTCTGATAATACTACAACATGGAAGGTAGATAATGGAAAGAACTAAGGCTCCACTCCATCGGAACGGGGCTTGGTAGTCTTCTCCTCTCGAAGCGTCTTCACAATGCTCTGGAGCTCATCCGCCACCATCTGGATGATATACTAACTGGTACGGTCTCGGTATGATGGCATTTCCTCAAGCTTAGTGTTGACGTACAGAACCAAAGTCTCAAGTCTCGCAGTCATCTGCTCCTTAGGCTTCCCTTCATAGTTTCGGCTGTCCGGATACACCTTTTTTAATCGGTCTATCAGTCGGTCGTACTTGCCCTGAAGCATGTCAAACTCGCGCCTCAACTCAACATACACGGAGAAAGCAATAGTGTCGTCCGACCCAAAGGATGATGAGTAGTGCGCCCTTTGCTGACAAACCAATAAGAGGAGTATTAATAATAAATTTACTTAACCTACTCTCTCGCATATTATCTATAACCTATACATATATCCTATAACCTATTTGGGCTGTCCAGGGACTCTAAACCGTAGCTCTGATACCAAAACCTGTCATACCCCCAACTTAACAAACACAATATATAACTATTACAATATTTAAAACAAAGTAAATATAACCGAATCCAAGATCTTACAGTTTAGGGTTTGGAACAGCCCAACACTACCTTCTATTACAACTAATTTTAATATTGAGTCCTCACACAAAACTATCTCTTATTCTACCTGAGCTCGAACATACGCATCGGCATCACAAGTCTTACGTGCTGTCTGCTTGAATCTAACCATAGCTGCTAGCTGTAATATCAGGGTTAAAGTAAGGAGTGAGCCAAATGCTCAACAAGTGCTAAACAATATGGTACAAAACATAAATCGAGTTATATATATTAAAGAATGACAGTACGAAGAAATAACCAATAATAACAAGAGATAAAACTTTGGGTTATGGCATCATTTGCTTGAATCAAAACATTTTTCAAAAATCATATCTTAATCAAAATCATTTTATGACGCTACGGATTACAGCCGGTGATCAGCCGCGAAGTAATCCCGAACCTCACTGGGTTCTAAAACATAATGGGATCCCTAGGCAACTTTTAAGCCTACAATATAAGTGTGGAAGGGACTCGCGTCTCAGTCCAGATCCACTATTCAAGAAAACATTTATCCCCCTTTGGGACTGAAAATCCACATTTTAATCATTTCAAAAACTGATGCCGATTTATAATAAAATCTCTTAAATAGTAAACATTTTTATCAAGGGATTATAGATCAACTTTGAAACACTGGAAATATGTCACCAAATCTCAGGGCCATGATCCACTAGACTTTACTATATTAGGGTAATTGAAAGGTTTCCATTTACAAGAACTTTGATAAGGAGATTAGCAAGGCTATTGGATAATATGAAAGAGTAATGCCAAACTAGGCTTAAAGCAATGGTTTTAGACAAGATATAGGTATTATAACATCAAGAAGATAAGAATCACTGGCTACAAGTATACTAGAGGTGTTGAGGTATAAAGAAAGTGATCATTAGCTTAAGGTATATCAGGATGTCAAACTTTAGGGTAAGGATAGGGTTATCAAACAATCATGAACAACTTTAAAGAATATCTGGCTTTTAGGTATCAAGGTAAAATTTCTATTAGGGTTCAAGCATCAGGGTGAGATGTTCAAGACTTCTCAGGGATCAATAGCATGTTAACAAAAGGGTCAATCAAGTATTATAACGAATCTTTATTTTATCAAGGCATTCCAATGACTCTGATATACTAGCATGATACGACTTTTGATCTACTTGCAATAAGTACTTGAGGGTTCATGGAATTTCTATATATTACTAAGATAGATTTGAGAATCACTTGGTTCACATATAACAAGATAACTCAGGATACTCGCATCATATATATATATAAAAGCTAGTTATCATACATTCGCAGTGTAAACGAAAAAGCAGGTTGAATCACTTTCCTTGAGAAAGGCTGGACTGGTCTGGTAGGTAGGAGCAACTGGAAGCTTTACTCAACCTTTATGGCAAGTTTACCCTCATCTCGAGATCCTACACAATTAATAATAACCTCATTATAATATATTCTCACAAACTCAACCTATTTTTAACCTGAAATTAAACACAAGTGGCACTTAGGCCTATATGCACACAATTTATAATCACCTTATAAATATAATAGCACACATAGCCACATATACTCACATATCATATTTAATACCAAATAATATCACATACACAATAATGCAACACTAGGCTTGGATGATCTCGATCCCCAACTAAGTCACTTGATCGCTAAACTAGACAAAGTCTTCAACTTTGGTCTTCTAACTCGATGTGCCTTTACTAAACTATCCAAAACCTATTGACCCTCACTTGGGCCTTTCACTCTACTGGATTTATGTTATCTTGAAACTATAGTGGTCAACCTAGGTCTCACTCATAAGTGCTCTAAAACTATGTGATAAGTGAAAGTGCTTACGGTTTCTTGAGTGCATTAGACACTCTTGCACTACAAGTTTACCTCCAAAACTTTTACACTAGACTCTTCTGACCATAAGGCATCTCTCAAAATCGATGTGGTTCAAGGGCCTAGCTTGGGCCTCCTTGGGCCTAAGCTTAAAGTCCATGGTTTCCCTGTTTTTCTGGGCAGAAAATGCCCTCACTTGAACTAACTTGTGACACATGGTTCTAACTCAAATCCTATGAACTATGGCTGGAAAAACTCCTCTGACACTCCTTCTAACTAAGGCTCAACAGGGGCTAATGAGGGCCTACCCATGACATGGTCAAAACTTCCTATTTATAAGTTGCAACAAAATTGTCCCCTGCTAGACAGATTTTGTGATTCCACTCGTGCACTTAACCAAACGACTAATAAAACTCCAACAAACACCTAAAACCTTTTATATACTCCTAGTTCTAGCTTCTGGTGGCTTGGGTTTCAAAGTGCACAACAAATGCTCATTCAAAACTTTCCCATAAACTAGTACATCAAATCTGGAAAAATACAACCACTAACTATTCTCCTTCCACCTTGACTCTCGCTTAACAACCAAGCATCTAACCCTTACCAAAGCAAACCTAGTGCATTAATATCCTAAAATAGTGTCTCAACAGGAGTGGAGATCATCCATGCCCAAGAACAACAACATGCAACTAAAAATATAACATGCAATTTATGGAAAAACACTTAACAAGATTTCAACTAGGCATAAAGTTTAAACTCTTGCAAATTCGACTTTTACCTATTGCTCATCCTTAATAATCATGAAATATATCTTCTCTTATTTATTAATAAGATATACATCATGGAAACAATCTATCTCAAGTACAAATATTTTGAATTTATTGATTTTTAAACATATAAACATGATTTCGAAAAGAGTAGCATGCACAACATAGTTGATTATCATTTTAACATCTTAAAACTAGCCTGCATGGCTAAATATGATTATATAATAAAATTTCAGTAGCATGCAAAGGATTTTAAAGCATGATTTCTTCATAAAACACTTAGTTAACACATATATAAAATGTATCTCATAGAGAGCTCTTGAATTGACAAGAATCAAGAGTTTCTCTTTGGAGATCACACAAGAACTACACATGCAACCATGAAACTTCAACTCCCAAGTCACAAAACTCTTGGGAAGTATATAAAATGAATGTAGGTAGAAGATTTACACTAGGGAAGATGAGAAATGGAATGAAAAATGGAAGGGAGTGAGGGATGGGGGGCTTCGGCCGAGAGCAACAAGGGAGGGAGGGGAGGAGAGAAAAATGAGGTGTGTTGGAGTGTGGAGTGAGTGAAAATGACTTCTCCCACTTTGTTTTTGGTTTTATTGGTAAAAAGAATGAGTGGAAATGAGAATGTACAAAAATGTCCTCTAGGTAAAGTTAGGCTATTTTGCATGCAAGGTTAATGTGGTAATTTGGTAATTAACAAATGAGTTAGTGGGGTTGGAAAGGTCTCCTTTGCCCTTTGAGAGAATAGAAGGGTGATTTTCATGCAAGGGCTTCTATGTAATTTTCTAATTATAAAAAATAAAATTTGTAAAGATTTATTTTTATAAAATAAAATATAAGTTCAAAAATTATAAAATTTATACCATAAAATAACTTGGATTTTTAGAAATTTTATAGAATCACTTTTGAAATTTGTGAACAAAATAACTTTTAAAAGAAAATTTCTCCAAGGTTTAGAATATTCCTTATAAATCAAAAATAAAGGAAATAAATAAACTTTTGCTTTGAAAAATCATATACTACAAAAAGCAAATTTATAATGCAGAAATTTTCATTCGCACAAACGTACAACCACTAAGTATAATTACATTCGGCTCTAATATTATACCAAGTCCACAAATAATATTACACAAAATGTCGGTCGTAACATTACTCTTATTAGAATTAGTCTTTTTAGCATATCATAATCCTGATCCCCAAACACCATTTTCTATTAAACCCTGAGTTGTTCTTACTGAACTAGTCCAAAGATTAATAACTTCTCTTTCTTTAGCTAATTCTTTTTCAAGATAAGCATGTTTTTCTAATAGTTTCTCTTTAACATACAAAGCATCATCTCTTTCCATTTGAGTTTCTAGCATGAAAATCAACTCAGATTCTAGGTGATCATTCATTTTCTTAAGATCAAAATTTTTAGCTTTAATCCTAGAATTTTCAAGTGTTTGATACTTATAACTAACATGCAGAGATTTAAGAAACAATCTTAATTTAAAAATATCATCAGTATTAAAAGTAAGTGTGGTTTGAGGTACCTTTAATTCAGCAATGTCAGTCTCAGTTTTAGCATTTTCCATAAGAGAATAGTTGACTTCATCATCATATTCTAATGTATCATCCCAGTTTTTTTGTTGGTGATTAAGGTTTGCTTATTCTCATCCATTGGCTTTCTGGCAGTTAGCTACGAAGTGTCATACTTGATCACAATTGTAGCACTTTTCCTTTAACTTTTCAAACTTTCCATCTTTTGACTCCTTCACATCATAGTTTCTTCTGTAATTCCTCTTATTAGAGTTTGAGGAACTGAAGCCCTTCCTGGAAAACCTTTTCTTATTGTTCTTGTAGTTTTTTAGACCATTTTCTTGAAGCTTTTAACCAAAAGAGCTGCCATTTGCTCAATATCTTCATTGTTATCATGATCACTTTTAGTGTCTGATTCACTATCAAAGTTTGAGTCATCATCAGAGTTTGATGACTCAGCATCATACTTTGTAATCATAGCCTTTCCTTTGGAGTGGATTTTTCTCCTGGCTTTCTTTTTTGGCTTCTCTTCAATCTTAAGGGCAACATGTCTTGCTCTTGTCCTTTCCTCTTGATCCTTTGCTCCATCTCTAGTTCATGAGTCTTCAGCATGCTATAGATCTCATCTAGAGATATATCATCCAGTTCATAATTATCCCTGATAGTCCCACTTCTCTGGGAGTGCAAGAAGGACTTCAAGTTAGAGTCTTTCATATCATATTCTTTGTCAACCAGAGACAAGTCATTGATCAGCTTTTTAAATATGTCATAGATTTCAGTAATGACTCATCAGATTTTGAGTCAAAGTGTTCATACTTCTGAGCAGTATAGTCATTCTATTCTTCTTCCAAAGTGTCCCAAATTTCTTTGGCCTTTTTGAATCCAATTACTCTATTGGACATGACACTGTCAAGACTGCTATGTAAAATATGTCTCACTTTTGCATCTTTTATAATAGAAGAATAATATTCAGGAGTATAGTCCTTCTTTTATTTATCAACCATCTTCTCTTCTTGACTAGTTTCCTTGGCATGTGTAGACCATCATAAATCCTGCTTAGATATTCAGGAACTGTTGCTTCTAGACACATGGCCATCTTTACCTTCCAAATTGGATATTCATGAATCTTCAGGATTGGAACCTTGATAGCCTCATATATGTTCATATTATGATTGATAGGTTGATTGGCTGGTGTAGAAGTGGGGGATTCCATTGAGGTTCTTTATCTGCCATTATAAATTGATTTTAGATCCTAAATTGTTTATATATCAACAACAAGCTATGATACCAATTGTTAGGTCCTTAATACAACTGTAAAGGGTGGTGAACACAGTTTATGCAGACAAATCAAATTAAATACTCAATAGGATAAACAATTTTGTATAGATTAATAAAAACTGATAGCAAAGTAATCTTTCAAAGGATGAACAGAGATCCTTGAGAGCTGCTAGGTTACACAAAAGATATATCAATACGCGATACAAAAAGTGTAAACTTAATTTGTGCTTATATACTACACAACTACACAATCAATAAGGAATCATATTCTATTACAATAAGGAATCCTAAAATATATCCTTATTTTGATTACTACAAGAAGTAAAGTCCTTCACCGACTTGTATTATGCAAATCCTTTCCTTCTTTGATATCTCCTGACTTTTAGCTAAAGTGACTAATTACTGATGTCAATTACTGACCAACAAATGTTGATAACAAATGTTGATGACGTCACCTTCTGCTAAACTCTGATATCAAATATTGATAATAAACTCTGATAGTTTATATGCTGATATCATCAATTTCTTTTAACACTACCATGCAACAAGAATTAAATCAGTTTGAGAGAAGTAAAGTTTGGAAATTGGTACCTGCACCAAGAAATAGAAGCATTATTGGAAGAAAATCGGTGTACAGAGATAAGATGGAAGAGAATGGAATTGTTACAAGGAACAAAGCAAGGCTGGTCGCCAAAGGCTACTCACAGGAAGAAGGAATTGATTATGATGAAACTTTTGCTCCAGTTGCAAGACTTGAAGCAATAAGGATTTTTCTTGCATTTGCTACACATTCAAATTCTAAGGTATATCAAATGGCTATGAAAACTGTATTCCTCAATGGTGAGCTGGAAGAAGAAGTATATGTGCAGCATCCACCTGGTTTTGGAGATCCAGAATTTCCAGACTTTGTTTATAAACTGTTAAAGGCTGACTTAAACAAGCACCTATAGCATGGTATGCACATTGTCAGAATTCTTGATCAAACATGGATTCACCAGGGGAACAATTGACAAGAATTTATTCTACAAGCAACATGGTGATGATATTATCCTAGTTCAAATCTATGTGGATGATTTCATTTTTGGTTTTATTAATGAGAAGTTATTTCATAGATTTTCAAGACTCATGCAGAGTGAATATGAGAAGAGCATGATGGGAGAGCTCAGTTACTTCATTGGCCTTCAGTTAGTCAAAGAAGTGGTGGCATCTTTATCAGTCAAACCAAATAATTTAAAGATTTATTGAACAAGTTTGGAATGGTTAACTGCTCACATACATCTATGTTAGATAATGAATCACACACAGAGGGGGGTGAATGTTTTTTCATTTTTGTCTGCTTTTCTTGAAATGTTTATGGTGATGAACAAAGTAAAATAAAATCTTATAGTTGAATGTGTTAGTACTGAATTTAGACTGATAAAATAGTGAACACAAATCTTTCAAAACTCACTTAATTTTATATTAAAATTAAGAATGTTTTGCTACAAAATTTCTAGGCTCTTTGTTGATAAAGAGCTTAGCTTCTTCCTTAAGAGAATACAAGATTTTCTTATCTAAAATTGTTACATCTAACAAAGCATCCAGTGTTTACTTTATAGAACAGTAAACACTGGTTATTACACAGCATGCGTTAGCATGTACTAAACCTTATTTTTGGATAATCAAATCTTTCTATTTCTGGCTTAGTATATCTTTGCTAATCTTGCACTCCTGTGACTTTACTTTGCAAGTTAATCTTGGCCTTTGATCATGTACTCTTCAAGCTGCTTTTGTAGACTTGTCAATCCAACTGATTAGATTGTTTGTTGATTGATAATCTTGGATATTGAACTCATCTGCACTTTCTAATTTGAGTTTTACCTCGAGATCTCCAGTTTGGTATATAGAGAACTTGACATCTTGATAAGTATGTTGGCTTATCGAGATCTCTAATCACTCTATAGTTGTTTTGACTTATCGAATTCTCTGAGTTCTCTATAAGAGAATTTGGCTTGTCGAGATCTCTCATCTTCGTGTCTTCACCTTTACTTATCGATAACTCAGAGTTCTCTAGTGACAACTTGGCTTATCGATAACTCTGAGTTCTCTGTGAAAAATTGGCTTATCGATAACTCTGAGTTCTCTAGTGACAAATTGGCTTATCGATAACTCAGAGTTCTCTAGTGAAGAAATGACTTGTCGACATCTCCATTCTTCATGTCTTCAAATTAGCTTGTCCATATCTCTGAGTTCTCTAGTAGCTTTTCCTGACTTCTCGATAAGTCATTCTGGAGTTCTCCAATGACTTCCCTATAACACTTAATCTGTGACTTTTAGAGATCTTGACTTAAAATATTTTTCTCAAAACAGATTTATTCAACTCCAAGCTTCTTCATAATTCTTCTGAGGCATGATCTTCTTGATCTTCTTCCAGATAGAATTCTTAGGCTTGATACTGTTTACAAAAAAGGACTCAAGTCTGCTCTTGTACATTTTTACAGACTTAAATATTACAATACAAAATACAAAACATAGATTACAATACAACTTACTTAGGGTTGTCAATTTGACTTAGTCTTGTTATGGTACAGGCATGTCTTGCACAACAATCTCCCCCAATTCGTAAGAAGATTGCTTATCACAAATTCATGCCTGTTAACAAGACTAATCCCAAGTCACAATGGAAAATTAGACTAATACATAAGAATTGACACAATCACATCATTTATACATTAGGTGATTTCTTTGAGTTTAAACAATTACATGCATCAGACAAAGACTGTGTCTTTTGTTTCTTCTCTAATGAGGTCCTTTATGATACAAGAATTTCAAGTTCCTCTATGATTGGTGTCCCTCTTAGAGCTTCCACAAGTTTGAGTATGTCAAGCTTTGGATAACCATCTAGCAAATCAAACCTAAACTTTCAGAATGTGCCAGCTTTGACATTTAGAAATCTTCCATCCTTCGAAATTATGCTCATTCCTTTTGCCTTGAGTTCTTCTGATCTTTTAATGTACATTTCAATCTCCTCAATATACTTTCTTATCTTCTCCTCATATTCAACGTTATTTCTTGCTCTCCTTTCCTCCCTTGCTATCAGCCATTTAGCTAAAACAGATCTCTATGCTCTTGTAGCAGTATCCTTATCCTTCAGTAAACTTATCACTCTCTTGATTTTTGTGGGTGAAAAGGTGTCCATTAAGGTGCTGCCAAGCAATGTGAAAGATCCATCTTCATAGTAGATTCTTACTTCTCTTAGTGTTACAACCCAGACTCTGACTATTTCCTCAGCTAATTGTTGAAAATAATCTTCATCTGAGTTGCACCAATTCTATAACGACTCGTATATTTTTATTATTTAAAGATGTAATTGTTGAATAAATAATTAAATAAAATGTGAGTTGGTTCTGTTAGCTGGGTATTTCCTTGTTATTAATTATGTATGGTTATCAGTGTACGAGGATTATTCGTATAATTAATTGCTGAGCAGCATTTCTTATTTCACTTTTGAAAGCGGTTTTATTGAAGATTTATTTTCATAAATATTTGAATTGTCTCTAAAAATATTTTTATATTTTTATAATTTTAATAATTATTTTTGGGATTTTATAAAATTTAGAAATCAATATTTCATTAATTATTTATCCCTGAATGATTTTCTGATTGTATTTAAGTGTAAATTTAGTATTAAATCCAGGAATATTTCAAAAATCATGAAATTTATATTTTATTAATTTTGGAATATTTCGAGAATTTTAAAATTATTTTGGGAACTTTTCTGATCAATTTCACCCGCGCGTCGGTTCGTTAAATCGATAAATGCGGGCATGTCGGCGATCCAGAAATATTTTAAAAATTATGAAAATTTTATTTTATTAGTTTTAAAATATTCTGGAAATTTTAAAATTTAATCTAATAATTTTTTAGTTTTATTTGTTCGTGTCATGGTTCGTTAATTATCAACAAGCGGAACAAAAGGTAGGAATACGTGTTAGTTGGCTGCAAATTATAAAAGAAAATGCAAACACGGATTGATAAGGATAACTAGTCTTATCCTTTTTATTCTCATCTCCCTGATCTCTTACTCATCCCCCTTCTCTTTCCCGTTCTTTTCCCCTCATTTATTTATCGGCTCAGGTGAGCTCCAGTCTCTTTCCGGTCATCAGTTCATGATTATTGATGTGGTTCCGTTTGGTTATTCAATTGCATGCATGTATATATGATTTCGTATATTTATATATGTGTATTTCGGCTGGGAGTTCTGTGTTGCCGCCCTTCCCCCTCGACTTTTCCGGCGGGTTGGTGGTGGTGGCGCGGCCCTCGTTGTTTAGGTTGTGTCTCGGTTGTTTGGATTGTATTTATATACATATATGCTTGTATATATATATAATTATTTTCCAACCTGTTGGGTGTGATGTGGTCTGTGTGTTTGCTCCGTTCCGGTCACTGTATTAAGTATTCCAGCTAGCCGCGCATTTGTGCGCGTGGTGTTGCTCTGGGAAATTTCGGATTCTTTTCTCTGCAGTTGAATTCGATGAAATTATTGGGTAATTGCAAAATTAAATTTTGATTATCGGTGGAGTTCGCGTCAGAAACTCGAATTATTCGGGTACCCGTGAATTTTACCGCCGTCGGCGATGAGCCTCGGCGAGCCGATGGTGGACTGTGATGTTTCGCTGAGTCCTATAAATTATAAAACAAATAATTAGTTCGTAAAATTAATTTTCCGAAACAAAAATAATTAATTATTTTTAAAATTCGTATCTTTAATTGGACTGTGATTTATAATTATTACGTTGTAATTGAATTAATTTATAATTGTGATTGGGATTTGACATCGATTATGTTTTGACGGGTAGGCCGATAAACAAAGAAGACGCTGCCTGATTTTCGAGAAAAATTAAATTCGAAAATACGAGGACGGGTCCTGCGATTATCGGGATTACTAGTCGAACGCATATAACTATATAATTTAAAATATTTTACGACACGACATACATAAATATTTACTGAAAAAGATTATCGAACCGAGTTGTGAATGCGTGAACTCAAGTTGTATGTATATTATAATACTGTGTACAGCGACGAGTCGGATTATGATATCGTTCGGGTAGAATTGATAGCGAGGATATGTCAAGCATAATCGAATATCTAAATTAGGGCATCTTGACTCTATTGGTTCTAGTCGGAAGGCCGAGAGTTAGCGTTGGACTAAAGATAACCTAGTGATCAGTCGACAAGCTCAGCAAGGTTCCAATCGAAGGATCTGAGTGTTGAAGTTGGATCCAAGATAGTCTAATAGATCGATGATAAAGCTGAGCATTCAAATCGGTTCAAGGTCAATCAAAGATAGTTGTAAGCTCTGCAAGGCAAGTACCCCCGACCATTTTTTTATTCTTGTAATGGAACAGAACATTTTAAGTTATGTATCCCCTGTATTTGGAAATGTTGTTTAAAATATGTTTGGGGAAAAGTAACTTCTGAAAGTACCTATCTCTAAAATGTGATTAAAATGAAAAGAAGTTTTGAATAGTGTGCTGTGACAGAATTGTTTTAAAAAGAGACAGGTAATAGTGATTTTTGAAAATTGGATAAAGAGAAATATTATGATCCACATATGTCGTGGAAAGTTTTGATCCACCTATGTCGTCGAATGTTTTATCCACCTATGTCATGGAATTTGGAAATAGGTAAAAAGGGAATTCAGTTAATCTATTGGAGTTGCATAAGAGGCCCGTTATTCGGTAACGGCCCAGCAGGTGGTGGCGTAAGAGGCTAATTCGGTTGGGCACACTGTTTAACCGATTAGTCCAGCATAGGGGAAGACCTTGCTAGTCTCCCAAGTTCTGGGTCACATTCTTTATTATGGAAGGCCGTTAGTCGCCGTCCGGTGATGATAGACTGATCAGCTATCTTCACCCGTTGAACGTCTAATAGATCTGATTGATTCAATTTTGAAATTTTTAAGAAAATAACTTGTGTGGAACAGATGATTTGAAAGTGAAATAGCATGCAAAAATTTGACTCTGGTATTTATACGCAGTACACGACTGATGTTATGGTTTTACAGAGCATGCTAGTTTTGAATATCCAGTTATACATGTTTATCTTGCTTTTGTAAACGAGCTATAATTTCTGTTCCTATCACTGTTTGATTATAAATTGTTTTGCTTGTTTTTCATATAGTGGTACTGCTGAGCAATTGATTGCTCACCCTTGCAGAATGTTTTGTATATATGTATTGCATATATATAGGAGATCTTTCCGTGCAGTCAGGGCAAAGTTCTAATTCTTTTCGTATAAGGCACCTCTGAGGTTGTTGTGTCATACCAGAGATGGTCTGTTGAGTTGCTGTATTAAGATAGTATTATCAGGATTGTTTGTAATAAGTTGGTTTTATAATAGTTGTAACCTAATTCATACTTAAACCTGGAAAAGATCTTGGTAAAAAGGGATTGTGTTTATGTTTTAACATTTGATTTAGGTTATATCATGTTGGTTATTATTGTTGTTGGTGATGTCAACTCCTGACCCCGGGGTTGAGCCCGTCACAGTTAATATCAGAGCTACAAGTTTGAATCCCTGATTTAGGTTAGGTGTAGAGTCAAAAGAGTGTAGGAAGGTTTATATAAAGTTGTGTGTTAGCAACTCAATCAGAGGAGCGAGTCTAAGAGTCCAGTATAGGGTTTCGAGGGCGTAACCCTGATATCTATCGAGGATTGGCTGGAACTGCCCTAACCTTTATTGTGTCTCCTTCGTACATATGTATTATTGGTAATGTCTGATAAAGATTCCTAGTTCTCCCTCTCGAGAGAGAGAGTCTGATTGCGAGAGTTCAGCTTCTGAGCGGACCCTTGATGTGTCAGCTGAAGAGATGTCAATGCTACTCCTAAATATCGTATCTTCTATGTCAAGTAATGTTGCTGGACCAAGTGTGCGACCTCGGTGAGTTCAGATGGAATGATAGTAGTCAGCGGCTTCTATGGCAGCCAAGTTTGGTGGGTATGTGGATTAAAACTGTTGTTTATATCTTGAACCCTTACACGTATTTCTTGAGATATATTTTTTGTTTTCAGAGTAATTGTTTACCATCTAATAAGTTGCTTATTTTTCCGTAAGAAAGTCAAATCTCAAATTAAGTAACTTAAGGTTCTGTTGATTTCATCATAAATTAGATTTCCTATTTGTGAATTTTCTATCCAAACATTATTTCTTTCCTCGCTTATTTTATCAGTTGATTAGGGCAGACAATACATATGATTTGACTATTTATCTATGTGACAAAGGGTCTGGTGGGACGCCACCAAATTATGTGTTGTAAACTGTGTGGTACTAAGACTGGCCATTTTATGTACTTGTATGGTTGCTCTCAGTCATACCTACGTCTTCTTCACTGTTTCTTCTTAATCTATTTCCTTGATTTTGAAATTTCATTTGGCATTCTATGACAATGAATTTCATTAGTAACCTCTGCAGTTAGACAGTACTAGTTATTGAAAGTAAATAAAAGTTGACTGTTAGGAGGAATGAAAGTTTTATACTAGGTTCTTATGTAAGAATAATGGCAACAGAGAGGATTCAGGATCTATTGGAGAAAGTTGCAGCCTTAGAAAGGCTAATTCAGTGGTTGGCAAGTTACTTGGAGGCAATAGGAAATCATCCTTAGGGGAATGGTTGGTTGAAACTTAGACTAGGGTGCCTGGTAGAGACTAGCGCTCCTTAAGTTAACTTTGTTTACCAGTTTGCTCTATGTAGTTATGGCTTATATATCCAGCCATGTTTTTTTTATATCAGTTTGGTCTAGTTATTGTATTTAAGTAGTGGTGGGAAGTTAACCAGTTGTTGTTATATTGAGGAGCCATGCTGCGGTGTTTAGTTCCTTTATATTTCAGTTTTCCTGTACAGTTGTTGATTCTGCTACTTTCATTGTTGCTATTGTTGCTAGTGCTATTAATCTAAATCTCTTTTAAAAATGGACTCTGATATTAAAGACATGGGTATTTTGATTGGGCAGCATTTTCCTGATACAGGTGCACCGTTTAAACGGTTATATCTTCTGTCAAACATTCTTGTTATGTTTTGAATAAACTCATCTCTATATTTCAGGAAGATGCCACCCAAGAAAGCTACCCAGTCTAAATAGAATAGTAGTAGCTTTTTTGTGGGTCTAGCTGTAAATGAAATTCTGGATTTGTTGTGTCAGCAGTAGCTAATCCAATCGGTTCAGCAGCAGCAACAGCAAGGAGTGAACCAAACTGTTAATTTCAAATCCTTCCAGAATGTTAAACCTCCTGAATTTAAGGGTGAGCCTTATCCGGTAGCTGCTGAAGCATAGTTAAAAGAAATGTAGAAAGCTTTCAACCTCGTCCAAGTGAGTGGCAATCTTAAAATCGATTATGCAAGCAGAGTTAAAAGAAATGTAGAAAGCTCTCTGAAATTTCAGAATTTGAGTTGGATCCTTCAAGAATTGAAGAATCAGAGTTTCCAGAATTATCAGAATTTGGCTCATCAGAACTTGATAAATCATAACTTGAAGAGCCAGTGACTGGTTCTAATGCTTCTTGAGAGTCTTGAGATGTTGTATTATCATCAGCTTACTCCCCCTGAACAGGTGCATCTCCCTTTGGAGCAGTTACCACAGTTTCAATGACATCAGAGTTTAACCCGTCAGAACTTATAGGATCAGGATTTAGGTCATCACAATTTACAGAATCAGAATTTATATCTTCATTTTCAAATCTCAGCTGATCATGATCATTGAAATCTTCAAGTCCAGTAATCTTTTTATCATCAAAAGATACATTAATAGATTCCATGACAACCCTTGTTCTTAAATTGTAGACTCTGAAGGCTTTTGTGGAAATTGGATATCCAACAAAAATTCCGTCATCAGCTTTTAGATCAAATTTTGACAACTGTTCAGGATGAGTCTTAAGAACAAAACACTTACATCTAAATACATGAAAGTATTTCATATTTGGCTTCTTTTTCTTCACCATCTCATATGGTGTTTTTCCAAGCTTGTTTATGAGTGTAGCATTCTGTGTAAAACAAGCAGTCTACACAGCTTCAGCCCAAAAATAGGTTGGTATCTTTGCTTCATCAAGCATAGTTCGTGCAGTTTCAATAAGAGTCATGTTCTCTCTTTCTACGATTCCATTCTGCTGTGGAGTTCCAGGTGCAGAAAATTCCTGCTTTATTCCATTCTCTTTGCAGAACTCTTCCATGATTGAATTCTTGAACTCAGTGCCATTGTTAATTCTTATTATTTTAACTGAATCTTTGACCAACTTATCCAGCTGTCTGACATGATCAGTTAGAGTAGATGCAGTTTTATTTTTCTTGTGCAAAAAATACACCCAAGTGTATCTTGTGAACTCATCCACTATAACCATAACATATTTCTTCTTTGTAATGGACATGACATTGACTGGACCAAATAGATCAACATGCAGTAAGTGATAAGGCTCAAGAATTGAGGATTCAGTTTTGCTCTTGAATGAAGATTTTCTTTGTTTTGCCTTTTGACATGAGTCACAAAGACCATCAGGAGAAAATACTGATTTTGACAGCCCTCTCACAAGATCTTTCTTTACTAGCTCATTTATGTTGTTGAAATTTAAATGAGAGAGTCTCTTGTGCCAATTCCAGATTTCTTCAATTGATGCTCTGCTTAACAGACAGATTGCAGAACCATCAGAATTTGTTGAAAGTCTGGCTTCATATATGTTACCATGTTTGTAACCTTTCAGAACCACTTTGTCTGTAGAATTACTTACAAATTCACAGTGTCCTTCAAAGAAATCCACATGATAACCTCTGTCACGGATTTGACTCATACTTAGCAGATTGTGTTTAAGTCCTGAGACAAGAGCTACTGTTTCAATTATGACATTCCCAAGATTGATATTGCCATATCCCAGAGTCTTTCCCATGTTGCCATCTCCATAAGAAACTCCTGGGCCAGCTTTCTCCACAAATTCTGATAGCAGGGCTTTATTTCCAGTCATATGTGCTGAACAACCACTGTCCAGAACTAGGATGTTTTTCATATTTCCCTGCAATCACAAAGACCACTATTGGTTAGTGTTAAGGACCCAGACTTGCTTGGATCCTTTAGCCTTTTTAAGTTTGTTAGCATTTGCAGCGGATTTAGGTTTAGAGTTTATGCTAACATGCTTTTTATCAGACTTTATATCAGAATTTAGACTAGAAGGAATTACACTAACTTTCTTTAAAAAAGGTTTTATTTGATAATAATCATAGTACAAACTATGATATTCCTTACAAGTATAAATAGAATGTCATAAACTACCACAATGAAAACAAGGATTTTGTGGTTTAAACCTAACAGACTGACTCTTAACTCCTGATCTAGGAGGTAAAGAGTTTATATCTTTATTTTTCCTGCAAAAAGTAGCAAGATGGTTAGAGTTTTCACAATTATAGCATTTCTTTCTAGGAGCATTAGAAACAAGCATATAATTATTGCTTTTATTCACACCTTCCTTTCCATTCCTATTTTTCCTAGCTTCCTTGACCTTGTTTACATTTTGAATCTCTTTCAGCTTATGCTTAAGCTGCTTCTTAGTCATTAAGCCAAAATTTACCACAATTGGTTTATCCTTTTTTAATTTGTTAGAAGTTGACTTTTCTTTGACTTCTGTTTCAGAGTCTTTTATCTTTTCAGATTTTGACTTCAGGATTAATTTTAGGTTTTTCAGCTTTCTTGGTAAAGTTTGGTTTACATGACACAGTTTCATTTTCTTCTTTATCATCTAGGTAACCTAGTCCTTCTTTCCAATTTCCATTTTCTAAGATTTTCTGAGTTGTTCTTCCAGAGTTAGTCCAAGTTTTGATTATCTCCTTTTCCTTTTCCAGTTCAGATTTAAGAGATTTATTCAGTTTTAGCAATTCATCTCTAACATACAAAGCCTCATCTCTTTCTTTCTGGGTTTGATGGAATATAACTAACTCTTTTTCTAAGTAGTCATTTCTATTTTTAAGAGCAAGACTTTCAGATTTTAATCTTTCATTTTCTAAAGTCTGATCTCTAAAACTAATGAACATGGTTTTAAGATATAATCTTAGCTCAGAAATATCATCAGTATGAAAAGCAAGAGTTGAATGAGGTACCTTTAATTCAGCAGTTCCAGAACTGCTATCAGCATTTGCCATCAAGACATAGTTCAACTCTTCTTCAGAAACTGAAGTGTCTGCCAAGTTTTTCTTCTTTGTGATAAGTTCCTGGCCTTTATCACTTTTTCCTTTCTTGCAGTCAGGAGAGATGTGGCCTCTCTCACCACAATTGTAGCATTTGACATTTGAGTTGTCTCCACTGTTAGACTTTTTAAACCCTTTCTTTTCAGAACTTCCACCTTTCCTAGAAACTTCTTGCCCTTTCTGAATTTCTTGTAGGCTATGTAATAACCCCAATTTTTGGGAAATTTTTGAAACCCTTATGAATAGTGTTTTTGCTGAATGAGAAAACTTTTCATGCCACACTATGTAGGGGTTCTGATATGGATATTCTGAGATTTTATTAGTACTTTATATGGGATATAAGTGTATGAAAAGATCGTCAGAATCCAAATCCGAATACTTTGATTTTTCCCGGAAATACACTAGATACGGAGAGAGTTGAGTATAAGGTAACAGGATAAAAAGGATTTAAATTAAAGGATTATAATAGAGGATCATAAAAAGGAATATAATGTATTGAGAAAGGTTAAGGGAACCTAAGTAATAAGATCCCGGGTATGATCCCTCAAACGATAAACGAAAACGAAAGTTAAGCGAACCGTATAACAGATCAGCGGTCATTAGGCAAACAATTAGGAAGTTAATCAAAGGGATTAGAGAGTATGATGTCACCCAACCAATGAGAAGAGGACAAGTAGGGGAAGATGACATCATGAGGATGACACAAGCATGACATAGAAGGGAAGGAAGTGTGGTTGAATTATAACCACACAAAATCAAGGTTAATTAAGTAATTAACCAAAAACAACACAAAAATCAACCAACCAAGCCAAAACATTTTATTTCACCAAACAAAACACAAAAATCTCTCTTCTTCTTCTTCATGCTCTCGGCCCATTTCTTAAAAATTGAAGATCCAAGCTCCACCACTTACTATTTAGCAAGGTAATTATCTAAGCTTCCACATGGATAGTTACATACTTCCTATAAGTTTAAGCTTCTAATTCCAAGCCAATCTTTTTCTATAAATCATAGAAGAAGATGGTGAATAGTGTTTTTCAAGAAATAAAATTTGTGTTCTTGAAGTTTTGTTTAGATTAAGCTTGGATAAGGACTTTAAGGGTGATTCCAAGCCATTCTCTTGATTCTTCACTCTCCAAGGAAGGTATAAACTACAAACCCTAGCTTTAGTTTTGAGTAATTAGGAATGAATATGTTTGATATAGTATATGTGAAACATGATGCTTGATTGTTTGAAGTTTGGTTGAGTTTGTAGAGATTAGTTGGTTTTGTGGTATTGTTGGAGTTGTAAATCTTGATAATTAGTTAAAGAACCTAAGTAAAGCTTTTAGTTCATGTGGGGAAATAAGTATAAATGGTTAATGTGGATTTGTTGGGGCTGTTATGATGTGGTTTGGATGGGTGTTGGTTGTATGATTGATTTGGGGTTGAATTGTGGTTGGTTTTGAATGGTTTAAATTGGGAAATCGCGTAAACATAGCCGTTGTAACGTTCAATTTTCTGTAGACTGTTTTTGTGCATAACATTAGGACCCGAGAACCCCCTGCTAGATTTTGACCATTGCCATGTTTAGATAGCTCATGTTACGAGCTTCGTTTTGATATGTAGTTCGTTCGATTCCGATGCACGGTTTAGGAGAAACGACCGTTTCAAGTAACGGCGTTTCGCGAACGAAACTTTTCCCCTCGCCTTACTTTGAAACATAGGTTAAAGACCAAAAAGGTTTAATTAATGCATGAAACATTTATGGTAAGTGTGTTAGGCAGTTGGTAAGACACTCGCGAAGGAATCGCCTTAAAACTCGTAAAGGTTAAATTATTAAAAATGGTGGAGCCGAGGGTACCCGAGTGACTTAAGCGAGTCAGTAAGCGCAAAACAAGCGTTAGAGTCTAAGTTAGTTAAAGTATAGATTTACAAGTGACTTTGGTTTAATTCCAACTAACTTGTTGTTTATAGGTTACCAGACTCGTCCCGAGCCTTTTATCACCCCAAGTCGCTCAGGCAAGTTTTCTACCCGTTATAACTGTTGTGGTGATGAATATATGTATTTGCATTATCTTGCGATAGATGCATGTTGGTTAATTAGCAAATGTTGGTATATATTAAAGCATGCTCCTATGGTATATATATATGCATGCTTGTTTCGTATTCTTTCCATATATAATTGTTGATAATACCTATGCTAGAGGATAGCGGCAATTGGCATATACCCTTAGTATAGGGACCCAAAGGTGGAAATATTTTCTAAACCGGGAGTCGAGGATCCCGAGTAGATTTTGTATATATGGATATAAATATATATATATATATATATACTTATATATATATATATATGGTCATAGTTTTCAAAACTATTAATCGAATAAGGTTTATTCGATAACTTTAACTTTATTTTATTATTGAATATTATTTCAAATATTATTTGAAGGCGTATGACTCCTTTATATTAAATGAATATTATTTTGAATATTCATTCGAGGACTTATGACTCCTTTTATTTTATTATCTGAATATTATTTGAATATTCATTCGAGGGCTTATGACTCTTTTATATTATTTATTGAATATTATTTGAATATTCATTCGAGGGCTTATGACTCTTTTATATTATTTATTGAATATTATTTGAATATTCATTCGAGGGCTTATGACTCGGTTTATATTGTTTAATGAATATTTTTGAATATTCATTTGAGGATCTATGACTCCGATTATTTGCTGAGATTTGTTCTTTATTTTATTAAAGAATAAGGTGTAAATAATCAAACTTATTTTCGATTATTCAAATAAAGATAGTACTTTCATATAAGTATATCTTTGGTTATTTAATACTCGTTTCAAGTATAAGTTTTAATACTTTTACTTCAATTATTTTTATAAAGATTATTCTTTATGGGAATATTATTTAAATAATAATATTCAGTCATTTTCTAAATATTCTAGGGACTGATTTACTTCATTAAATCAGCTTTACTCCAAACACTCTATAAAGTGTTTTCGAGTCTTCAAAATGATTTTTAAAAGATAGAGCGGATCCCAAAACTCATTTTTATATTTAAGATCTTCCTTTTAAGGGGATTTAAATACTCGCTCAAAACCTGAGGGATCCGGCTCTGTGGTGTGTTTTATATTCGCAACAAGGTTGCTGTTTTGTTAAATGAATTGATTACTTACCCAACACTCGGGAAGTAAAATTCTTGGAACAAGTTAATCCATTAACAGGCATCGCCTGGGAAATATCGGTGAGTTTTCCTTTCCAACTAGATACGACTTCTTGGTGGAGCCGTATCAACAAGTTCTACTTGGGGAAAGGGGGAACGAGCTTTACGTTTCAGAGTCATGGATTTCATCTGAACTAGGAGTGGCGTAAGTGGTCGAGTGGCGCCGGCCCAGCCTTATTATATTGGCCCAAATGGCCTGGAAGTTCCGCTAAGGCGGTCCATTCCTTAGGAGTTCAGTGTTCGGTTGACAAGTAAATCCGACGGGTTCTCCTCTACATGTAGAAAATGGTGGGGTTGTACTACTACGACTGATCATCGTAAGTGGTCTTCCTGGCGCGGCAAACTCCCGTAATGAGTTCATCATCCATTTGGATAATTCTGCAACATTACCCGTAGCATTTCGATCGAAAGGCTACTAATGGGTGGTTGCCGAAGCATTGACAGGGTCAAACATTTTTATTGGTGTATCCATTGAATGAAGTATCTCGTAACTTCATTTCTTTTCAAAATATTTCAAAGATCAAATATTTTTCAAGTTTTATTTGTGGTCTCATCTATGGGATGACCTCGTGAATCTTATTATACTTCGAACAGTAGTAGTTCAAGTATATTTCTAAAAAAAAATGGTATAAGTATAGTGAAGTAATTGGTAACTTCATCTTCTTTTAAAACTTATATCCAGTAAGTAATTACCTTACTCATGATAAAGAATTCTAGTAAGTATCCATTTAGATACTTGTATTATTGTTATCACTATATATTATCTTGCGAGCTGTAAGGCTCACTCTTGCTTTATTTCTTCATCACACAACAACAGTTAGGAAAGATGGCCAGACTCCAGCAGACCCAGCGCAAGCGCGTGGGAAGCGTCCCGCGTCTTCCCGATGATGTTGTGGCTGCTATAGCTGCAGAGGTAGATCTATTGGTAGATCAGGCATTCTATTTTTGAGAATCAAATTATGTATAATTATAACTTGTGGCAGATAATGGCAATTAACTGTAAATTTATCAAGTAATCATTTTGGGTTGTAATAACTTTTAAATTATGGATTCAAAGACTTGTACTTATTTCAATTTCATCTCTGAGACTATAACGGGTTGTGGTGTGTGTTAGTGTGGGGTCACAACATAAGGTTATTATTATTAATTAAGTGAAGTGATATTGTGGAAAGAAAGACCGTGACGACCCGGATCCCCGACCCCAGATCTGGGGGTGTTACAGAAATGGTATCAGAGCCAAGCGTTATAAACCTCAGAGATGATGGGATATTAAGATAATAAGTTCACTAAGATAATAAGAACTCTTGCCAAGTTCATAGTCGGACTACCTAACGTAGTACTGACAGTTAAAACCCTTATGGGAACCCTTATAAATGTAGCGATAGAAGCGTAGTTCGTTATCGTATAGAGTAGCGGGACTCTGAACCCTGAGGTTGAGGAGCAACAGCGCGATGATGTTTTATTACTAATTGGAGATCGGATTGTGGATCCGATAGGGTGTTCTAATACAGGACCGGATGATGTTGATATTGAGGATGTAGCGGTTGAGGATGTTGTCCTAGAAGGGATAATTGTTGAGGAGGATCCCATGGAGGATCCTGACAAGATTGGATAAAGGACCACTGATGAATTGATGACCATGGTTAGGTCGACTACCGGAGGTTCGTTCAAGTTTGTAAAGATAGTAGCCCCTTTAACGCGGCTTACTCGTAAGACTGAGAAGTTCGAATGGACAGAGAAATGTGAGAACAGCTTTCAAGAACTGAAGCAGAGGTTGGTGATGGCCCCTATGCTGGCGTTGCTGGATGGAAAAGGAGATTTTGTGAAGTGTAGTGACGCTTCGCACAAGGGCTTAGGGTGCGTGCTTATGCAGCACGGTAAGGAAATCGCGTACATGTCAAGACAATTAAGGTAATATGAAATTCGATATCCCCGCCCATGAGCTTAGGCTCGTGGCAATAGTTTTACCCTAAAGATTGGAGGCACTACTTGTATGGAGAGAAGTGCGAGAATTACCTAAGCCATAAGTGCACTAGTACATTTTCACGTAGAAAGAGCTCAACATATGCCAGAGGAGGCAGTTAGAGCTAATCAAGAATAATGATTGGGAGATTCTGTATCATTCGGGGAAAGCCAATGTGGTGGCTGATGCCCTTAGTAAAAAGGAGAGACTCAAGATGATAATGTCTTTGGGTGAGTTTATAAGAGATTTTGGAAATAGTAGTGAAGGTAATCGGAGCCGGTACCGAAAAGCTGTTTGAGATTGCAATAGAGACCGAATTATTGGAAAAGAGCATATTGTGCCAGAAAAAGGTGATGAATGAAGGCAGAAAGCCAACAATTAGATAAAAGATTAATACCGGGAAAGATGATAAGGGAATAATGAGGTATTCCTATAGAATTTGGGTTCCGAAAGTTCAAGAGCTTAAGGATGAGAACTTAGATGAGAGCCATAGTTTGAGGAATAGGATTTAGGGCAAACCCAGAATGTGATAGTCAGGGAGGTTGCCATCAAGAAAGAAAGAACCCATAACATAATAGAGTGGAAAACAGGGTTTTTAATGTATAAGATAACCCCGATTATGGGAGAAGGTTGAAACATTTCATACTAAGGAAACAGAAAGTTGAGTAAGGAAAGGAGACCCGAGACGGTACTCCTATACGGCAATTCATGGACCTGTCTAGACAGAACTTAGACTATTATCCCCAACCACCACCCTGAGGAAACAATGCGGTGAGAAATTCTTTCAGGTTCTTTAAGTCGCTAAGCTCTCAGAGTTCCAAGGAACAAGCTGACCTAGTGGAGGCAAGAGCCTGGCTAAAGGAAATATAGGAATCATTAGAGATTCTAAAGGATTGACGAATCACAAAAGATTGTTTTTGTCACTTACCCTCCTAAGAGAGAGGCCACCTGCTGGTGAAAGACCAAGAAAGGCACGGAGCCAGAGGTTAGAATAAACTGATTTAAGTTCAGTCAATTGTTTTCGGGAAAGTAATTCCCAAAGATAAGGAGATAGTGTAAAAGCTTTAGAGCCAGAACAAAGGAAGACGAGTATGATGAATTATGAATCTAAGATGTAAAAGTTGTCAAGATTCGTTCTGAGGACACGAATCCAGAATGACGGGATGTTTGAAATCAATGCTTATGTAGTGTTGGTACATGTAATGGTTGTAATGGAAACAAAAATAAAAAGAAACTGAAGTGGAAAGGAATATAAAGGCGATAGAGTTTGAGGAATGATAAGGAAGATGGGTATGAGGAAACCCTAAAGACTCGTAGCAATAGAAATAGAAAAGTATGTAATCGTCAGGATGAGGGTGATTTACCATGAGTTAAAATTGATGGTTGAAGGCATAAGAGATACATATATATTATTCCCTTTAAGTTGGGAGGATTCGGGGAAACCTTGAAACAGTTCGAAGGATAAATAATGAGACGCGGATAGACTGAGGAGACAAGGAAGTAAGAAATTAGAAAAAATTGGATGAAGGAAGTGACCTTCAAGAATGTGAAGTGTAAGACCGGTGGCATGATACCCAGAATGGGAGACGCCAGGTATGAAAGATATCCCAACATTGAGGTGACTGTTGAGATAAACAACAAAAGTAAATAAGGAATTATTAAGAAGAAGTTCATGTTGAACATGACCAATATCTTCCAGAACATCCATGTTATCATTACCAAATCAGGAAAGAAAAGCGGATGACCATTGTTATCTTTTGGAGGCCATATAGATTGACCTCAATTTGAATAAGAATGCTATTATGAAGTTAGGTATAGACTATCGAGGTGGGGAATGTTGAATAAGATAATCTATCAAGGATATATGACTTGATTTATCCATGGAAGGATGCAGGTACCTTTTAAAGGTGGAATTAAGGATAGAACATTGGTAACTTAAAATGAATCCTAGGGGACTGCATAAAGGTTGGCATGTCACCTTTAATAGGGACAGTATGAGTTTTGACTGTATGATTGGGAAAGGGTTAAGGTAACAACAACCTTTAAGAATCAGTGGAGAAATTTTTCAGAAGTATATAGACAATGGTTCTACTATTAGTAAATGGTATTGTGATATGCCCTGTATCTAGGGAATACAGGAGGAACGATTGAAGGATAACCTTAGAGGTTTTATAAGGAAAAAGGTAATATTCAAAATTCTCAAGAATAGAAATGTGGATAAAGGAAATATGACGTAATTATAATGATGCCAAGTGGGGCACGTGTTGAACCATGAGAAAGTATGAATAGAACCAGTAAAGGTCGAAATTGTTCAGGGCAATTAGCGCCCAGGATAAAAGATGTTCTAAGTATGATTAAGAGTCAGTCATGACAGTGATTAACCTCTAAAGACTGAGGGGATAACTTATGGAAAAATGGTGATTTTTTTTTACTCATCTGATTTTAAGGAAAACATCTTCACTCAAGCAGTGATCAGAAATAGGGTAGAAAATTAGTGAAAGTGGTTAAGACGACATTGACTGTAAGGAAAATTTACTATCAGGAAAGGCCAAAAAGGCGGCCGACACTTTAAATGTAAGAGAATAATTATAGGCGCTCGTGCGAGAGGAATACAGTGATGATGGTTAAAGCTGTAAAAGTTGTATTATGGTTTGGAAGATTGACATTCCTTCTGATGACTGTGCAATACCCAACTGTAATAGTAGTTGGTAAAGATTTAATTCGTGTAATCGCCATGAGCGGGCTATCTATCTCAGAAGATACTATCTTGAGAATAATCCAGGACCATGGTTCAAAAAGGACTAAACGAACCTTTGAGTTAAGTCTTCTATTGAAGGCATATGATTAAGAATGGTATTAACCTGCTATCGTTGCTTTGATTGAAACTCTTCTGTAATTTTATCTGCTCATACCATGAAAGTATGTCAGGATCAGAAGTGTTCTTCATGAATCAGGAATGGTGATTATGTTACCTCCTTAGAAGGAATTAGATACGAGATGTATGGACTCCGTATGGTTAGCTATTAAGACTTCATGGAAAATGAATGACTACAGTAGGTCAGTGGTGGACCATAGTAAGGAAGCAATGATTCTGTGAGTAATGAGCTGATTACAACCGTGAGAGTTGTATTGGAATGGGTGTTGGGATTGTGTACCACTAATCGGGTTGTGGTAGTGTATAAGTTATCATTGATAGACTAATTAAGTAGAGTATTTACCTATTGAATATTTATTCATCCTTATCAATTGAGGGTCGTATGACTATACGAGGAAGGTTGCGATGCAAGCATAGAATTCTAGTAACGATGATGTCTAGAATGAGATCCCAGATTCGATTTTCAATATTGAGGGAGTTTCAAAGGTGATTGTGTATAAGCTCGAGGAAGAGCATGGGTCCATAGAATGATGGACGGGATAGCGAAAATATTTAGGCATGTGAAATACGATGCTATAATACTTGATGTTGATATAAATACATATATGTTTTGTTCTCCTATGACAAACCTCTATAGTTCAGAGGTAGATTCCAAGCCAGATATTTTATGGCAATATTTTTTTTTTACATATATACAATTCTCTTCAGTTCGTTCTTTTCTCTTCTTTTCATTTCAAGTAAGCTGAGAAGAACAACCCTTCCAGAAGGGGAGGTATTGCCGAATGACTATCTATCTTTGTGATAGAAGCCTAGTAGGATACCATCTATTGTTTAGTTGCTTGTCAAGTACTAAAGGCTGGCCACCTTCTGTACTAACTATGCGATATAACAAGTGTTCATGATCATAGTGATCTCTCAACAAATTCCTTTACTTCTATTTGATTGATCAAACTTTGGGAAATAGAAACAGCTGGAAAAAGGAGTAATAAAGTGGTGGTAGTATGCGGAATGGAAACACATTCGTGATACTAAGGTTGACGTGGTTATTAAAAAGTTATAGAACGCTAGCGAGCAAAAGTATAACTAGTATAATATTAGGAACGGAAGGTAGTAGCGACTACGAACTAGGAAAAAGGATGGGTAGTGAGAAGTAAAAGCTATAATGATTAGAAGCTATGATGAGAGTCTGTGTAATAGACTTGAAAGAATTTGGAATGATCACTTAACGCGGATTAAGTTATCTTACGATAATAGATCATATGTCAGTATTGAGGTATCGCCTTATGAGATCCTTGAGGGAAGACAATGTCGATCTCCCTTATGTTAGGATGAAGTTGTAGAGCGCAAGATGCTCGGACCCGCAGTAGTCCAAAGGACCAGGGATATAATAGATCTAATCAGAGGACGACTGGTAGTAGCCAGGAAGGACATAAGAAGTATGTCGATTTGACACGAAAGGACAAAGAATAGGAAGGAGGCAACCTTGTATTGTTAAAAGTATTCCCTTGAAAAGAATTAATGAGATTCGGAAAGAAAGGAAAGCTAAGTCTACAATTTGTTGGACCCTTGGATATATAAAGACGTTTGGGAAGTTAGCATATGAGCTAGCCTTACCCCAGAACATGTAGCAAGTCATAACGTGTTTCACGTATCAATTTTAAGGAAGTGTAATTCGGATGCCAGATAATAGGGGCATATGAGCGCATAGACATGCAACCAGACGTAACCTATATGGAGCAACCAGGAAGGGTATAGATTAAGAAGGAACAAGTGCTTAGGAGAAGGATTACCAAACTAGGCGGAGTTTGGTGGTAGAACCACAATGTGGGAAAATTGACTTGAGAGTTAGAAAGTGCAATACTAAGAAGGTATCCCTATTCATTTCTATCTGATTCCGGGACGGAATCCTTTTAAGGAGGGGAGACTGTAATAACCCCAATTTTTGGGAAATTTTTGAAACCCTTATGAATAGTATTTTTGCTGAATGAGAAAACTTTTGATGCCACACTATGTAGGGGTTCTGATATGGATATTCTGAGATTTTATTAGTACTTTATATGGGATATAAGTGTATGAAAAGATCGTCAGAATCCAAATCCGAACACTTTGATTTTTCCCGGAAATACACTAGATACGGAGAGAGTTGAGTATAAGGTAACAGGATAAAAAGGATTTAAATTAAAGGATTATAATAGAGGATCATAAAAAGGAATATAATGTATTGAGAAAGGTTAAAGGAACCTAAGTAATAAGATCCCGGGTATGATCCCTCAAACGATAAACGAAAACGAAAGTTAAGCGAACCGTATAACAGATCAGCGGTCATTGGGCAAACAATTAGGAAGTTAATCAAAGGGATTAGAGAGGATGATGTCACCCAACCAATGAGAAGAGGACAAGGAGGGGAGGATGACATCATGAGGATGATACAAGCATGACATAGAAGGGAAGGAAGTGTGGTTGAATTATAACCACACAAAATCAAGGTTAATTAAGTAATTAACCAAAAACAACACAAAAATCAACCAACCAAGCCAAAACATTTTATTTCACCAAACAAAACACAAAAATCTCTCTTCTTCTTCTTCATGCTCTCGGCCCATTTCTTAAAAATTGAAGATCCAAGCTCCACCACTTACTATTTAGCAAGGTAATTATCTAAGCTTCCCCATGGATAGTTACATACTTCCTATAAGTTTAACCTTCTAATTCCAAGCCAATCTTTTTCTATAAATCATGGAAGAAGATGGTGAATAGTGTTTTTCAAGAAATAAAATTTGTGTTCTTGAAGTTTTGTTTAGATTAAGCTTGGATAAGGACTTTAAGGGTGATTCCAAGCCATTCTCTTGATTCTCCACTCTCCAAGGAAGGTATAAACTACAAACCCTAGCTTTAGTTTTGAGTAATTAGGAATGAATATGTTTGATATAGTATATGTGAAGCATGATGCTTGATTGTTTGAAGTTTGGTTGAGTTTGTAGAGATTAGTTGGTTTTGTGGTATTGTTGGAGTTGTAAATCTTGATAATTAGTTAAAGAACCTAAGTAAAGCTTTTAGTTCATGTGGGGAAATAAGTATAAATGGTTAATGTGGATTTTTTGGGGCTGTTATGATGTGGTTTGGATGGGTGTTGGTTGTATGATTGATTTGGGGTTGAATTGTGGTTGGTTTTGAATGGTTTAAATTGGGAAATCGCGTAAACATAGCCGTCGTAACGTCCGATTTTCTGTAGACTGTTTTTGTGCATAACATTAGGACCCGAGAACCCCCTGCTAGATTTTGACCATTGCCATGTTTAGATAGCTCATGTTATGAGCTTCGTTTTGATATGTAGTTCGTTCGATTCCGATGCACGGTTTAGGAGAAACGACCGTTTCAAGTAACGGCGTTTCGCGAACGAAACTTTTCCCCTCGCCTTACTTTGAAACATAGGTTAAAGACCAAAAAGGTTTAATTAATGCATGAAAGATTTATGGTAAGTGTGTTAGGCAGTTGGTAAGACACTCGCGAAGGAATCGCCTTAAAACTCGTAAAGGTTAAATTATTAAAAATGGTGGAGCCGAGGGTACCCGAGTGACTTAAGCGAGTCAGTAAGCGCAAAACAAGCGTTAGAGTCTAAGTTAGTTAAAGTATAGATTTACAAGTGACTTTGGTTTAATTCCAACTTACTTGTTGTTTATAGGTTACCAGACTCGTCCCGAGCCTTTTATCACCCCAAGTCGCTCAGGCAAGTTTTCTACCCGTTATAACTGTTGTGGTGATGAATATATGTATTTGCATTATCTTGCGATAGATGCATGTTGGTTAATTAGCAAATGATGTTATATATTGAAGCATGCTGCTATGGTATATATATATGCATGCCTGTTTCGTATTCTTTCCATATATAATTGTTGATAATACCTATGCTAGAGGATAGCAGCAATAGGCATATACCCTTAGTATAGGGACCCAAAGGTGGAAATATTTTCTAAACCGGGAGTCGAGGATCCCGAGTAGATTTTGTATATATGGATATAAATATATATATATATATAATTATATATATATATGGTCATAGTTTTCAAAACTATTAATCGAATAAGGTTTATTCGATAACTTTAACTTTATTTTATTATTGAATATTATTTCAAATATTATTCGAAGGCGTATGACTCCTTTATATTAAATGAATATTATTTTGAATATTCATTCGAGGACTTATGACTCCTTTTATTTTATTATCTGAATATTATTTGAATATTCATTCGAGGGCTTATGACTCTTTTATATTATTTATTGAATATTATTTGAATATTCATTCGAGGGCTTATGACTCTTTTATATTATTTATTGAATATTATTTGAATATTCATTCGAGGGCTTATGACTCAGTTTATATTGTTTAATGAATATTTTTGAATATTCATTTGAGGATCTATGACTCCGATTATTTGCTGAGATTTGTTCTTTATTTTATTAAAGAATAAGGTGTAAATAATCAAACTTATTTTCGATTATTCAAATAAAGATAGTACTTTCATATAAGTATATCTTTGGTTATTTAATACTCGTTTCAAGTATAAGTTTTAATACTTTTACTTCAATTATTTTTATAAAGATTATTCTTTATGGGAATATTATTTAAATAATAATATTCAGTCATTTTCTAAATATTCTGGGGACTGATTTACTTCATTAAATCAGCTTTACTCCAAACACTCTATAAAGTGTTTTCGAGTCTTCAAAATGATTTTTAAAAGATAGAGCAGATCCCAAAACTCATTTTTATATTTAAGATCTTCCTTTTAAGGGGATTTAAATACTCGCTCAAAACCTGAGGGATCCGGCTCTGTGGTGTGTTTTATATTCGCAACAAGGTTGATGTTTTGTTAAATGAATTGATTACTTACCCAACACTCGGGAAGTAAAATTCTTGGAACAAGTTAATCCATTAACAGGCATCGCCTGGGAAATATCGGTGTGTTTTCCTTTCCAACTAGATACGACTTCTTGGTGGAGCCGTATCAACAAGTTCTACTTGGGGAAAGGGGGAACGAGCTTTACGTTTCAGAGTCATGGATTTCATCTGAACTAGGAGTGGCGTAAGTTGTCAAGTGGCGCCGGCCCAGCCTTATTATATTGGCCCAAATGGCCTGGAAGTTCCGCTAAGGCGGTCCATTCCTTAGGAGTTCAGTGTTCGGTTGACAAGTAAATCCGATGGGTTCTCCTCTACATGTAGAAAATGGTGGGGTTGTACTACTACGACTAATCATCGTAAGTGGTCTTCCTGGCGCGGCAAACTCCCGTAATGAGTTCATCATCCATTTGGATAATTCTGCAACACTACCCGTAGCATTTCGATCGAAAGGCTACTAATGGGTGGTTGCCGAAGCATTGACAGGGTCAAACATTTTTATTGGTGTATCCATTGAATGAAGTATCTCGTAACTTCATTTCTTTTCAAAATATTTCAAAGATCAAATATTTTTCAAGTTTTATTTGTGGTCTCATCTATGGGATGACCTCGTGAATCTTATTATACTTCGAACAGTAGTAGTTCAAGTATATTTCTAAAAAAAATGGTATAAGTATAGTGAAGTAATTGGTAACTTCATCTTCTTTTAAAACTTATATCCAGTAAGTAATTACCTTACTCATGATAAAGAATTCTAGTAAGTATCCATTTAGATACTTGTATTATTGTTATCACTATATATTATCTTGCGAGCTGTAAGGCTCACTCTTGCTTTATTTCTTCATCACACAACAACAGTTAGGAAAGATGGCCAGACTCCAGCAGACCCAGCGCAAGCGCGTGGGAAGCGTCCCGCGTCTTCCCGATGATATTGTGGCTGCTATAGCTGCAGAGGTAGATCTATTGGTAGATCAGGCATTCTATTTTTGAGAATCAAATTATGTATAATTATAACTTGTGGCAGATAATGGCAATTAACTGTAAATTTATCAAGTAATCATTTTGGGTTGTAATAACTTTTAAATTGTGGATTCAAAGACTTGTACTTATTTAAATTTCATCTCTGAGACTATAACGGGTTGTGGTGTGTGTTAGTGTGGGGTCACAACATAAGGTTATTATTATTAATTAAGTGAAGTGATATTGTGGAAAGAAAGACCGTGACGACCCGGATCCCCGACCCCGGATCTGGGGGTGTTACAGGCTATCTTTGTGATACCCTTCACCATAAGAGCACACAGTTGCATCATCTCTGCATCAACATCTAATTCATATAAATTTTCAGATTCTGAATCATCATCATCAGAATATGATGACTCTGAATCAGACTGTATGATGAGAGCCTTTCCTTTGCCCCTCTTTGAGACAACCACTTTAGGAGATTCCTCCTCAGCTTTAAGAGCAACTGTCTTTGACTTTCTTCCATGCCTTTTTCTCCTTTGATTCATCTCAAGTTCATGAGTCTTGAGCATACCATAAATTTTATCAAGAGTAGTTTCAGCAAGGTCATAGTTATCTCTTATGGTAGTAGACTTCAAATCCCAATTTTCAGGAAGAGATAAAAGAAATTTTAGAATTGAATCTTCATGATCATATTCCTTGTCCACCAGTGACAGATCATTCAAGAGTTTGGAAAACCTGTCACATAAATCAGTTAATGATTCATCAGCTTTTGAATCAAAGTGCTCATACACTTGTGTGAGTATAGTCTTCCTGTTCTTTTTGATGGCTTCAGTTCCCTGGCATCTTGTCTCCAAAGCATCCCATATTTCCTTTGTAGTCTTGCATCCAATTACCCTGTTTGACATGACATTATCAATTGCACTATGAAGCTGATGTCTTACCCTTGCATCCTTGGCAATAGATGAGATGTCTTCAGGTGTGTATTTACATTTCTCCTTTGGTATCATCTTTGTTGGTTGATCAGCAACTGCAACAAAGAGCTTGATAGGCTTATATGGTCCATCATTAATTCTATTAAGGTATTCTGGATCTGTGGCTTCCAGAAACATAGCCCTCTTTACCTTCCATATAGGATCCTCGGATGCTCTCAACATGGGAACCCTAATACTTTCATATAATTGTGTGTTTGATTGTTTTGAGTATCTTGAGTTTTGGTGGGCTTAGGTGGAGTTTGTGTTTCGTCATTCATGATTGTAAACTGGATCTCACTGTTTGTATATCAACAGAGAGGCTCTGATACCATTTGTTAGGTCACACAATACTATAGAAAGGGGTTGAATATAGTGTTTATACGATCAAATCGATTTAGAACACAAGTATGTAACAGTAATCAAGTTTATTTAATATAATAAGCTCTGTTACAAAGTAGGTTAAACTACTCTCTCAGTGATGAACAATATCATTTAGAGCTTCTAGGTTACAATGAATAATGTTCTCGTGAATGATAACACATATAGTGTAAACCCTAAGCTGTTTTTATATAGCACACAGTTAAAAGATATCTTCTAATTGATATGGAATATAATTCGGTCTCCTAAAATATATCAATTAGATATTATCTTTTTACAAGTCTTCTGGTTGTCCAACTCTTCATGCATATCTTTTTTTGTTTTAGTCCAGATCCTCTCCTATAAATCAGCTACATTCCTTATCTGAAGTACCCGCACTTAAGTCCTGATATAAATCCTGACAGCCTGAAATTCTGATATAAGTTCTGACTTCAGTAAGTTTTGATTTCCAGTAAGTCCTGATATAAACAACTGAAACTAAACACAACAGATTAGACATGACATCTAAAATATATCTAGCACGTCGAATAGATCTAATTGATTCAATTTTGAAATTGTGTAACAAAATTACTTGTATGGAATAGATGATTTGAAAGTGAAATAACATGCTAAAATTTGACTCTGGTATTTATACGCAGCACACGACTGATGTTATGGTTTTACAGAGCATGCTAGTTTTGAATATCCAGTTATACATGTTTATCTTTCTTTTGTAAATGAGTTATGATTTATGTTCCTATCACTGTTTGATTATAAATTGTTTTGCTTGTTATTCATATAGTGGTACTGCTGAGCAATTGATTTCTCACCCTTGTAGAATGTTTTGTATATATGTATTACAGATTTATAGGAGATCTTTCCGTGTAGTCAGGGCACAGTTCCAGTTCTTTCCGTACCAGGCTCCTCTGAGGTAGTTGTGTCAGACCAGAGATGGTCTGTTGAGTTGCTGTATTATGATAGTATTGTCAGGATTGTTTATAATAAGTTGGTTTTGTAATAGTTGTAACCTAATTCATACTTAAACTCGACAAATATCTTGGTAAAAAGGGGTCGTGTTTATGTTTTAACATTTGATTTAGGTTATATCATATTGTTAGTCACTAAACACGCGCTAATAATACACACAAGTATACGAGTTTGCAAGTAGTATAGAATCTTTTCTAGTTCGTTCCCACAGAGAATTTATTGGTTAACTATTTAATTTATGCACCTAAGCAACAATGTATGGTTATTATCCAATACTAAGACTATAATAAGTTGAGATTGTTTATAACTAAGAATTACGCTA